>NC_046290.1:97074944-97390517 GCF_004115265.2 Rhinolophus ferrumequinum | reverse complement strand
CAATAACCGGTGTCCTATCAGGAGAGGAGATTAGGGCACAGACACACAGAGAGAAGACCCTGTGAGGACACAGGGGAAACACGGCCGTCTACAAGCTGAGGACAGAGCCTCAGGAGAAACCACCTCTACCCACACCTTGATCTGAGACTTCCAGCCTCCAGAACCATGAGACAACAAATTCCTGTTCTTTAAGCCTGTGATGTTTTATTGCAGCAGCCCTGGCAAACTAGTATAGAGGGTTTATCAGAAATGATATTTTTTAATGCAAATAAAAACCACAATGAGATATCACCTCACCCCAGTCAGAATGGCTATCATCAACAAGACAAATAGTAACAAGTGTTGGAGAGGCTGTGGAGAAAAAGGAACCCTCATACACTGCTGGTGGGAATGCAGACTGGTGCAGCCGCTATGGAAGGCAGTGTGGAGGTTCCTCAAAAAATTATGAATAGAATTACCGTATGACCCAGCCGTCCCTCTCCTGCGTATCTACCAAAAAACCTGAAAACATTTATCCATAAAGACACGTGTGCTCCAATGTTCGTTGCAGTTTTGTTTACGGTGGCCAAGACATGGAAACAACCAAAATGTCCTTCGATAGATGAATGGATAAAGCAGTTGTGGTATATATACACAATGGAATGCTATTCGGCGGTAAGAAAAGATGATATAGGAACATTTGTGACAACATGGATGGATCTTGAGAGTATAATGCTAAGCGAAATAAGTCAGACAGAAAAAGCAGAGAACCATATGATTTCACTGATATGTGGTATATAAACCAAAAACAACAAAAGAACAAGACAAACAAATGAGAAACAAGAACTCATAGACACAGACAATAGTTTAGTGGTTACCAGAGGGGAAGGGGGGTGGGGGTGGGGGATGAGGGTAAGGGGGATCAAATATATGGTGATGGAAGGAGAACTGACTCTGGGTGGTGAACACACAATGGGATTTATAGATGATGTAATACAGAATTGCACACCTGAAATCTATGTAATTTTACTAACAATTGTCACCCCAATAAATTAAAAAAAAAGAAATGGTATCTTTTTATCACTGTCATTGAACCTGTGATATTGTGATTCATAATAAGGAATATATATTTGGTCTTAGTCCTTGGTTCTGGAACCGCCCCGAGCTCCTAAAACCCTTGGAATTTCCTGTGATGGTGAGAGCAATAAAGGTGTCTTTTGTTAAGCTAATAAGGTGACTTTTGGACTGTACCTAAGGCTAGGGCTGGTTGCCAGGGGAACCAGCCATGTGACTAGAGGATTGACTCTCTCAGTCCCACCCCATGATTCCAGTGAGAGAAGAGGGCTGGAGGTTTAATGGACCGCCAATGACCAGTGATTTAATCAATCCTGCCTTGGTAGTGAAGCCTCCCTCCATAGTAACCCAAAAGGATGGGTTTTGGGGCGCTTCAGGTTGGTGAAACACGGAGATTTGGGAAGAGTGGCACATGCAGAGAGCATGGAAGGCCCATGCCCTTTCCCACACTTTGCCCTGTGTATCTCTTCTCAACTATTGTTGAGATATATCCATTATAGTAAACCAGTAATCCAATAAGTAAAATATTTCTCTCAGTTCTGTGAATTATGTTATAACAATTTAAACAAACCTAAGGAAGGGGGTCTTTGAAACATCCAGTGTATATCTGGTCAGTCAGAAGCCCACTGACAACCAGGAGTTAAGACTGGCTTCTGAAGTGGGGGGTAGAACTGAGCCCATCACCTGTGGGATCAGATGCTATCTCCAGGTAGATAGTGTCAGAATCGAGTTGAATTGTAGGACACCCAGCTGATGTTGGAGAATTGCCTGGTGGTGTGGGGAAACCCCTCAATCACCCAAACAGTGGCATTGTGCCCTGGGCAGCAGTTGTGTAGAGACTGTCTTCTCCTGATCCCCCCTAAACCAGCCTGACACACACTTTCTGAGACCCCAGTACCAGCTGGGCAGCATCCCCTCCTCTGAAATGCTAGGGTTTCATGAATCCCCTCACCCCTTCATTCCTCAAGCCCCAGGTGGTAGCCATTTTCTGCAGTTATTTTTGGGTTCTCTCCAGTCCTTTCTACTCTTTGAGCCCTTCAGCACCTGTGCCACAAATTTCCTACATTAAATCCCCTCCTTTGAAATACATAGTGGGATCCTCTTATCTTCCTGACTGGACCCTGGCTGACGCAGGTCCAGAGAGTGTCAGGACAAAGCTCCAACCTCTTAGCATGGTGCTCTGAGCCCATGATGACCTGGCCCCAGCCCATGCCTCCTTCTCACTTTGGATGCAGTCTAGGTTGCACGCTGAACTCTAGCCTTACCGTCTTGCTGCATTTGGCTGCAGACACTGCTCTCTCTGGCTCGTTGCTTTGTACACACTCTGATGGAAGCTAGTCTATGCCCACCTTGGCTGGCTCTATGCCCTTGTTCTTGCAGTTCAGCTTGAGAATCTCTTCCTCTAGGAAGCTTTGCTGACACTGGTCTCTTGTTCTTTCCACAGTTGGACGAGGTGTCCCTTTTTTACAGCCCCAGCATCCTGCATTACTTCTATTATAGCACTTAATGTACTGCTTTGAAATTGTCAGCTAATGTGCCTGTAACTCGCACTGACGAGCACGGGTTCTGCCTTCTCTCCTAAACCCCTTTGTCTCTCTGAGTTTCTTACTCATAATATGTGCTTGAGAAATATTTCCATAAGGAAGGAGAGAGCAAGGGAGCAGGGGAAGGAGAGAGAGACTGGGAGAATTCAGTGTCCTAAGGTTACTTTCTATGCCCCCAGTACACAGCTCTGACCACAAAGTATGTTGTGGAATATGCTCTCTTTTGGAATAGTAGTATGGTTAAAATGCAAGTCCTTTTTGGTTCTAATCTGGAGCTGAACAGCTTTTCACTCTCTGGTTGTTCATTTCCCAGCAGAGATAGACAGGACTGGCTAGCTCTGTTGGCTCTATCACTCAGCTCCTGACCAAGGCCCAGCTCTGTGAAGTGGTGATGATGAAAACAGCTTCTAAAGAGCAGAAAATGACTGAAATGGAAGCTGGTGCTGGAAGCAGAAGGCAGGGCAAGCCAGGGACAGACACCACTGGGTCTGGCAAGGTCACACAGCAGCAGGACCCTGCTCAGAGCCAGCCTAGCTGTCCTGATGGAAGAGGAGAAATGATCTTGGGCCCAGGAGCCAACCCAGCGTGAAGCAAAAGGAGGGAGGTTTTGAGAGGCGTCAGCAAGGACACAACCCAGCTCCTTCCATCACAGAATAGCTGTCTCCTATCTCCAAGCTATCACGAGGAGAGGGCTAACACCGCCAACTCAGAGGCTCTAGCAACTATAATTTCCCCTTTGCCCTCCTGTCCACTTGCCTTCTGGCTCCCTTGGATTGAAAAATCACTTGAATTACTTTTCATCTGTTTGAAGCACCACTTGGGAAAAGGACTTTTTCTTTCTGTGATATTGTATGGGTATGGTGTGTGTGTGTCAGTGTGGTGTGTTGTGCTATGTGTGTCTGTGTGGTGTGTGTGTATGTCTGTGTGGTGTGTGTATGTGTGTGATGTGTGTGTGTTGTTTTTTTTGTGTGTGTTGTGTGTGTTGTGTTGTGTGTGTGTGTTTGGGTGTGTCTGTGTTGTGTTGTGTGCGTATATGTGTTGTGTGTGTATGTGTGATGTGTGTGTATGTGTTGTGTGTGTGGTGTGTGTCTGTGTGTGTGTTGTGTATGTGTGGTGCATGTGTGTGTGTGTGGTGTGGTGTGTGTGTGTTGTGTGGTGTGTGTGTATGTGGTATGTGTGTATGTGTTGTGTGCGTGCGTGTGTGCGTGTGTGTGTGTGTGTGAGTGTGTGAAATGCCTCTCAAACACCCTGGAGTTGACCTGACTTGCCAAAGTGCTCAATGTTTGGGAGCAGCTAGCAGGAGGCAAGGGGACAAGCAAAATACTTCCGAGATTTTCTGGCCTGAGCAGGCCACGGCCCAGAGGGAGCAGAGAAGCCCAGAGATGGGAAGGGGGTTGCCCAAAGCCACCCACTGGTTGCTCAATGGACAACCTAAGACTGGAGCCCAGAACTTCTGATTCTAGGTCCAGTGTCCTTGCATTACAAGGTGACACCTCTCTTTGATTCACAAAAACAGGATTTATTATCCCTGAAGGCCGTGGTGGCAAGTTCTATATTCCTTTACCGGATAAATTATTCATATTGAAATGTGTTCCTGGGAGACCACAGTGAAGCCATACAAGCTGGAAGCATCGTTGAATTGATTGCTGCATGGATTCCCAAGTGCTGTTTGTTCCGTTGTGGCCATTTTTTAATGCCACTTTTCCAGTTCCAGTTCGATGTCCTGCTTTGGCTGAGGGAGCAGCTTTTGAGGAGCGCTGTGTGGGGCATTGCAAGGCCCACAGAGCGCACAGGCCTGTGTCCCCACCCCACACCCCTAGCCCTCCCTCCAGTACCCTCTGACCTGCTGTATCAACTAAGCCCAAAGCTTAGTTTGACTCAGACTCCTTCATGCAGAGCAAGGAGTGCTGTGCAAAGGCAACCTCATTTGACCTCACAGTAAACCAGCAGGGTAAGTGTCCCCTGGTCTCTGGTGTGAGGGGGCATAGACTGGGGGGTCCTCACCTGCAGCCCAGCAGTGAACACACCACAGCCCCAACTCAGGTTCACATTCACGTTTGTCTGATTGGGAAGCCCTAGCACACTCCAACCGCTTCCTTGAGAGGTGCTGGGGCCTTGTGGTTGAGAGCAGACACTGTTCCTTGGGTCAGTGACCTCACCCCTGTGACTCAGTTTCTTTATCTGTAAAATATAGATCTCGTGAGGATTAAATGAATTAATAGAGTAAGGGGCTTGGAGCAGTTCATGGCGGGCATTTGAATCAAATGCTGCTGCCACTGAACCACGGGGCCAGGTCCTGCTGTCTTGGTGGACATGTCACTGAAAGGTATTTTAGTCTCCTTGACTGAGACCTAAAAAGGAAGCCACAAGCCCTTCATGCCCAGAGCCCAGACTCAGTGCGATAATGACGACGATGGAGAGGGACCAAGAGACCCACAGGGCTGCGAGTGAACTCTCCATCCCCGTGGGTGCCTCTGCTCCTAACTGCAGTGGCTGCCCCTGCTCAGAGTCCCTGGGGTCGTCAGACACAGCTGCACAGGGTGTCTGAGGAGGCACAGTCTCCTGCCAGGCCCTTCCCTTGGTCCGAATCGGCCGGTTCTCCACTTCCCCTGTGCTGAGCCAATGCCCTCATGAGTACGGGAAGTGAACTGTTCTGCCATTAGCCAGAAGTCTCTCTTCTCCTGCCATCCTGACCTCTGTGATCTCCTGCTCATCCCCAACTCCACCTCCACGTGCGTCCTCGGAGAATACCTCCTGAGCCTTCCTTAGGCACCGCTTCTTCCCTATGCTTCCTCACACCAGGCCAGCGCTTCAGGGACCAGCCAAGAGTCAGGTCAAGGACAGGCCGCCATGCCAGCAGGCAATCATGGGCCCAGAGAGCGCTCATTCTTCCCAGGCCCTGGTCAGCACTGCTGGGCTTGCCTCTTCAGCCTCCCCCACACAAGGCCAACTCCTGAGACTTCAGGTGGGACATGGAAGTGGGGTTTACAGGCATTTTTGTGGCAGCCATCAACCAAGTCTCTCTTTGTTGCCAAGACACAGATAGGACTTGTCCTCTCAAGCTTTCCCCCAATTAAGGCCCAATCTAGGGCTGATGCTCAGTTTCTCCTCGGACGAGAGCAAGTGCCATGCTAATTTCACCCATGGGGAACCAGGGACCCTGCAGGAGTCCCACAGAGCAGAAGTTCGGGTACAAGAAGCAGCCACTGCCATCGCTGAGAAGTGACGTCTGATGCCTTTGGAAAGGGGATGATGACTCCTTAACTGGTGGCCAAATGTAAAGTGGGTCATATCTTAGCCCAGTGGTACGAAGGCCTACCTACATGTGAGAATCACCTGGAGAGCTTAAAAATAGCAACAATGTAACCAATCCAAACCAACCTCTGTGGCGGTTTCCAGACACCTTGTTCTTTAAAGTTTCCGGATGATTCTGATGCACAACAAGGCCGACACTCCCCTTGGGATGCTGGAGTCCCATTCCCATCTGCCCGAGTCCAACACGGAGTTGTCCTACCGCTGCAGGACATAAGAGGGTCAGCATGCAGGTCAGGCGCTGTCTACAGCTGGTCAAGGAGTGAGCCAGGATGGCTATTTCCACAGGAGCACCGATTGGGAAACCAGACAGTACAGTAGGAAGATATTATCCATGAAAACACCAAGAAATGAAAAGGGTGCGCAAGCAGAGGTGGAGACCCCCAACTGAGACCCCATTATTTTCCCGTGTTGGTAAGATGAGGATAACTAAGAGGCATCCTGCCTGTCTCTTAGGGTGTTTATGACTCTCAAAAGAGGATGCAGATAATAAAACAAACTGTAACTTCTAAGGCTTTGTATAACAGTGAATTATTATGTTGGATTAAACTTGCCACTGCTCTGCTGGTTTTGCGGGCGTAAAATACATTCAACATAAAAACAAACAGTTGTAAGAGAGAATTCCTCCTGTTAGAGTAATTTTCACCTGGAAACTGGGTAGGTAAGCATCATCAGACCCAGGTTACGGACACACTTCAATTACTCCACTCCAACCCCTTCCAAAGGAAACCACTCCAGTGCAACTGGTTAACCTAACCCAAGACAGCTGGTGTTAAATGAAGGTGAGATTTCTGTTTTAACCGAGCCTAGATGGAACCAAAAGGCGAGCATGACACCTTGGTGGTGGGGCAACATCTTCTTGAACCATAAATTCCTGTGTCATCTCTTACTCGCCTCTGTCAAGAGCCAGATGTGGAGGAAAAGCAGGCAGTCTGAGCCCTTAGAACACTGTCAACCAGGGAAATGCAAAGGCTCAGACCCCACAGTGAGGTCAGTTCGGCCTCACTCCAGCTGAGGGGTCAGGGGACCCTCTTTTGGGCAACACTCAGAGCCACTTTGTTCCCTCTTTCCTAACTTAAGGAAGCCACATGAGTGTGACTCAATCCCAACCTTATACCCCTTACTCAGTCCCACTCAGTCACTCAGTTCTGACTCACCTGACTGGTGACTAGCAACACTGAGGCAGGGACATCTCAGCCCCTGGCATCGGTCTGCTTAGGGGCAACTTAAACAACAGACATTTGTGATCTCACAGTTCTGGAGGCTGGACGTCTGAGATCAAGGTGTCAGCAGGATGGGTTTCTCCTGAGGCCTCTGTCCTTGGCTTGCACATGGCCGCCTTCTCCTGGTGTCCTCACCCGGTGCTCCTCTCTGGCATTTCTGTGTTCTAATTCCTCTTCTTATGAGGACATCAGTCCTATTGGAGAAGGTCCACCCTAAGTGTTTCATTTTAACTTAATCACTCTTTGAAAGCCCTGTCTCCAAACACAGTCCCACTCTGAGGTGCTGGGGCTTAGGAGTCCAACACATGGATTTTATGGGGACACAATTCAACCCACAACACTCCAGTCTTTACAATTACTCTAGATACGCCTTTGCTTGACTCACTCTGTCCCAGTTTGGTTATTCGTGCTTGTTTCCCGGGCCTGTGAATGGCCTTTGGTCGTGGTCAGCGCCCTTGCTCAGCACCGTCACCTATTTTCAGACTGCTGCGAATCACAGCACAGAACCCCACCTTCGCTCTGACCCCCAGCCAGGGTCATAGACTGACTCCTCCTTAGTACTGATGGAAAGAGTTTGGATGTTCTGCCAAGAACCAGTGGTTAGAGTGTGTTCCTTGCTATGACTTCGTGACCCTCCGGTCTTTCTGCAAGAATTCTAGTTTGGATAAGGGAAAAAATAAGTGGCCTCTTTAGCTGATTATCCTTGGTAATGAGAATGGCCTCCTACAGCTCCTTTTTTTTTTTTTTTTTTTTTACAGCTCCTTTTTTACTCTATAAACCCAATTCCTATAAAATTGAAGGGAAATTCAAAGAAAATGTCCAGAATATTCATATATTTAGCTACAAATGTTCATGAATATATGCAGAACCTATTTCTCAACAGATGTCTGATATACTAATAGAGAAGGAACAATGGTGCACTTATGGAATCCAGAAGTTCCCTCAGTGTATTTGTGACAACATCATAACACCTTCCCTCAGACGGGTAAAGACAATGCCACCGTTCCTAGGCAGGGTCTGAGCATGGGGCAGGTGGTGGGGGCATCAGGAGGATGAGTAGTAAAAGAGCAGTCAGTTTGTTCTCCAAAATTTCTGCCATCTCCCCTAATTGTCTTAGCATCAGGTGAAAATCTTCCAGCTTGTGGTAGACTTGCTTCTTTGGTCATCAGATGGAGCCAGTCATATTCATTCATTCATTCATTCATTCAACAAACATGAATTATGTATTACCTTCTCAGACTTCTGCTGGAAGTTGGGAAGAGAAAGATAAAAGAAACACTCTATTCTCAAGAAGAAGCTTTAAGAGGTTCCTGAGTGAAGGGAGAAATGTGTCAGACTGGCTGGAGAGCCAGGAAATCTTACACTCGCTCATGTATACAGTGTCTGTCCAGGGTCAGCAGTGGTCCTGAGCCTTGAGTGAAGTGGACCATACTGACCAGCACATGCAGAAGAATGGAGGTGACTCAAGTTCCAGGATGCAAAGGCAGGCTTGAATTCAAATGAGGATTTTCCCAGGGAATGAGGTGTGATCAAAAGATACAATGAATGTTTAAATTTAAAAAAATTACTACAGTAAATGACACATTGCCATTAATCCCCTCAAAATACTGTCCTTCGCTTTGAACACACTTATCTCATTATTCTTGCCACTTTCTGAAGTTGTCTGGAAGTCTTCTTTCGTGAGTGTCTTTAATTGCACTGTCATGGCTGTCTCGATGTCCTGAATCAATTCAGAACATTTACCTTTCATGGTCATTTTGACTTTGGGGAAGAGCCAGAAGTCTCACGGTGCCAGATCCAGTGAATAAAGTGGATGAGGACACACTGTAATGTTTTTATTTGACAGAAATTGCCATACCAGAAGCTAAGTGTGACATGGAGCCTTTCCATTGTAATCACAAAATATGGTGAATGCTGCTGTTGAGTGCCATCCAAAGGAAAGGCAGGGATCTTCAATACAGGAAGCGGCACGTAGAACCTTAGTAACCGTGTGTGACAAGTTTCAATTTGTTTGGTGCAGTCAGTTGGGTGTGAGTTACGGTTGAGAAAAGGTGTATTTTAAAGCGTGCTATAAATCATCCTCCATCATGACAATGCTCCATGTCACACATCACTTCTGGTACAGCAATTTTTGTCAAATAAAAACATTATGGTGTGTCCTCATCCACCTTATTCACTGGACCTGGCACCTTGCGACTTCTGGCTCTTCCCCAAAGTCAAAATGATACAGGACATTGAGGCAGCCAGGACAGCCCAACTAAAGAGACTCACAAAAGAAGACTTCCAGAACTGCTTCAGAAAGTGGCAACAACAATGGGATAAATGTGTTTGAAAAGAGGGAGAATATTTTGAGGGGGATTAATGGCAATGTGCCTTTTACTGTAATTATTTTTTTTTATTTAAACATTCACCGTATTGTTTGACCACAGCTCGTACACCAGAGGTGGCATTTGTTCAACAGCTCCCCTACAAGCACACATGGCTGGCCAGTCTCTGCACCCTGCAGGATGTGGCACCAAATGCTAGAGCCACCTGAGGTTCTGGGGAATGAGGCTTAGAGACGGAATGACCTCAGGTGGCTTGAGGATCCTCTTAGATAAGTAAGCACACATAGAGCATTTGAAGTCAAGCCATCCTCTTCCTGGAGGGAATGCCGTGTTCCATGTGCAAGATTGATTTCCCCAAGAGCTACTCCCATGGAGAGTCCTGCCAGCATAATCCATCTTAAGAAATGTTTGAGGTGCCCTAAAGTGGAACAATTTTTTTTTTTAACCCATGTAGCAGCCTATGTGCTTTGGCGCAAAATGGAATATTAACCAAATCTTGAGCCTATCAGAAGTGTACTAGTCAGGGTTCTCCAAAGACATAGAACCAACACAATATATATAGAGATAGAGATAGATAGATAGATAGATAGATAGATAGATAGATAGATAGATAGATAGATAGATAGATAGATAGATAGATATGGAGATGGAGAGAGAGAAAGAGAGAGAGAGAGAGAGAGAGAGAGAGAGAGAGAGAGAGAGAGAGAGAGAGAGAGAGACTATAAGGAATTGGCTCACATGATTGTAGAGGTCACAAGTTCAAAATCTATAGGGAAAGCCAACAGCTGGAGACCCAGGGAAGAGTTTGAGCCATCTGCTGGCAGAATTCCTTCTTCCTCAGGGGGAGGTCAGTCTTTGCTCTATTCAGGCCTTCAGCTGATTGAACAAGGCCCACTAACACTACAGAGGGCAATCCGCTTTACTCAAAGCCCACCAATTTGTATGTTAATCTCATCCCCAAAACACCTCGACAGAAATATCCAGAATAATGTTTGACCAAATATCTGGGCACCATGACCCTGCCAAGTTGACACATAAAATTAACCATCTCAAGAGATCTATACCCAATATAAAGGCAGGCCTTACACTTATTAATTAAATACTTTTTGAGTGAAGAAGGAATCAGTTTCTTCAAAAAGGGCACTCTGAATGTTGTGGTCCCTGGAGAAGGCCTGGTAGGTTATCCCAAGAATTCCTCTTGAAATTTCATGATACAATTATGGCACAGCCAGAATGCCCTGCTCTGCTTCCTTCAGGGCTGAGGACAGGCATTAATTCTCATCTATGGCTACCCAGAGGACACAGGGTTCCAGCTCAAGATGGAGGTGCAATGGACAGGGAACCTGGCCTGAGGATCAGTTCATGGCTAGCTTGGCTTACTCAGCTGATCACTCCTCAGCGCTTGAGATCCCTTTCCTGGAGGTCACATATTTGCAAACATACCAGTCTTTTGCCCCCTGCTCCCAGAGCCATACCCCTGATTTGCTCCCACTTCAAGGTCTGACCACACAAACTGCATTTCCCAGGCTCTGTTGCCTGTTGGGTTCAGTCAATGAGGTGTCAATAAGAGAGTGGAGGAGAGGAGGATCTGAGCAACCAGGGTATATTTCCTGCCCTCCTTCTCTCTCCCTCTGCCTGGAGCATGCCCCTAACCTGGGGAAAGTTACTTAATCTCTTCAAGCCTCTGTCTCCTCATCTGTTAAATGAGAATGATGACAGTGCCTAATTACAGGCTTGTCGTAATGATTACATGAGTTAAGTTATGGCACATCGTAGGTGCCAGTCACTGTCAGTGATTATTTGCTCCTTGGAGCCTACGTTCTGCCCAGCAACTAGGATCCTCCCTGTCTTTCAGAGTTCCCTGTGGGCACAGCTGCCCTAGGCCTGGATCTTCTTTCTCCCTCCCTGCTTCATGTTACCAGCCAAGGTCAGTCTTGCCCCGAGTGCTGGAGTTCCCATGATCAGAGGAGCCACTGGAGGAACAGGGGGTGCTTCACTGCAAGAATATTTAGCTCTCAGAGATCATGAAGAATGCTTTCTGTCTTGTCCCCATCCAGCCTTTCATGGGAAGAAACTGTTTATTTGTTTGTTTGTTTTTTTCTATCCACGGTTATAAAAAGAAAATGAGGAGGAATTGTCTGCTAGTAAGAAACATCTAAAGATTACGGTGGAGAGTTCCCAGTTAGAGGAGGTGTTACGGAGGAGGTCCAGCCTCCACGTGGGAAGACGCCCAAGATCTCCCTGCAGGTCCCTTCCGGCACTGGGCCTCCAGAATCCTATGAATTAGATGTCTGTGAAACTCTCGGTGGCCTATGTCTTCTCAAAGGGGAAGGAAGGCTCTCCCGGCTGCTCTAGGACCATTGTGGGTCAAGCTTCCATTTTTCAAATGCTGAGAGGGTATTTTGAACAAATCATGTATAGTTTTTCCTACTGTGTTCCCTGTTACCGTATTTCCCCATCCTTTAGGTCCGTAAGCATCCTTCCTTCATTGCCCCAGAGAGGGCAGACACAGCAGAAGGCAGAAAATAAGTAGGCAAATTTGGGGGTTTTGCATTTCAAGAATGTGGAGCTGGGCCTAAGACTGAAGCTCAAACACACAAGATGAGAAAGACCAAGAAAACTCCCCCTATGTCCTGGATGAGCACTCCCTTTGCTGGGGCTGGGTGGGGAGAATTAAGGGGAGGCAAAGGGCAAAGAGGCCCCTCCATCCTGTACCCTGGGCTGCACCCCGGGCTGCACCCCAGGGGGTCATAAAGCTCCTCGATGAGTTTGGGCCTCCAAGGGAAAAGTGGCCCACACTTCAGGACTGCAAATCGCAGTGTGCTGGTGTAGATGCCCTCTCTATTGGGAAATGTAAGTAGGCAGATGGGCTATGATGGGATCTCAGGTCCCACATGTCACGTTGCAGCACAAGAGTGTCAGTGAACCCACGTACTTAGAGGAGACTGAAGCAGAGATAGATTCCCAGGGCTCAGAAAGTGGGGCACAGCAGAATGTCTGCAACGCACCCAAGGATAGCCCAGAAGTGGCAGCGAGAGCTGGCTGGTGGGCCCGAGAGTGCCTTGTAGGCAGTGAGGAATGAATTGATGACCAAAAGCTGGAGGGGCCAGGATGTCCCAGCACACGCAACCCACAGATGATAACACCACACACCTCCAGCCTGACCCCTGACCCCTCGGGCCTGTGAGAGCCCTGGCATTTGGACACACCCTCAGGGAAACAGGAAACTCAGACTTGACAGAGGCAATATATCCTGCCATTTGGTGGAACGGGGACTTAACATAGAAATGCAGCGCAGTTATAAGAAAATAAAACGTGATTTCTTACAGGAGGAATTTGTGGCTAGGATTCTTACCTGCTCTAGCCCTTCCCGGGGAAGCCTGCAGCTCTCCTGCTGGAACAGTGATTTGCTTTGCTGGCTGCATCATTTGTCAAAACGTCATGAGCTCCAGGCCCCGGGAAGCAGCTGCAATGCAGAGGAGGGGGGGAGTTGGAGGGCTGCGAGGCTGACGTACAAATCTGCCTGGGCCCTCCCAGGGGCCAGCCTGGGCTCCTGCCTGAGAGGCTTCCAACCTGGCCAGCTGTTGCCTGGGTCTGAATCTGACATTCTTCTATAGCAAAGAGGCTCAGAACCTCCCAGCTGCCAGTCCTCCAGGCCTATGGCAGCTGCTGCGGCTACAGCAACTGCATCACTCGCCACTGTGAAAACAACACAGGCAAAACATGATAAGGTGCAGTTCCTCTCTGATGATGTCCTGCTTCCAGTCTGCAGCTTCCCCCTAGCTGGGGCTCTCTAGCTGCCCACAGGCTGCGCTCTGACACCACTCACAGGCCAGCCCTCGCCAGATGTTCCACCTCTCTGCCCCATGATACCTCCACTTTCCACCCCCTGCCTTGACCTTCCCCACATGGGTATCCAGACTGGTGTACTCAGTGCCTACTTGTTTTCTCCCCATCTGGAGCAGAACTGAGCTTACTTCTTCACCCCGACTTCCCCATACAATAAATAGCACCACCCCTCACCCAGTTACTCAGGCCAGAAATCCAGGAGTCAGCCATGATGTTTCTCCTACCACTAGTCTGCTACCCACATTCGATTCAATTCTGCCAACTCTGCCTCCAAAATGTATCCTAATTCATCCATTCCCCGCTCTTTCCTCTACCACCACCCAAATTCAAGCCGTCTGTTATCTCTTGCTTGGACTATTGCAAACAACTCCTACCAAGTCTCACTACTTCTGATTCTGTGCCTACAATCTCCTCTCACAGAGTAGCCAGTGAACTTGTTTAAAACATACCTGTGATCACACCACGATCTGGCTGGAAACGCTTTAGTGGCTTCCCATGGTGTTAGAATAAAATCTGCACTCCCAGCGTGGCCTGCAGGCCCCAGGATCTGACTTTTGTCCTCCTCTCACACCACCATCTGGCCATTCTGCCCTCCATTCCCTCGGCTCCAGACACCATGGCCCTCTGTCTCCTCCTCAGAAACACCGAGCCCACTCCTTCGTCTGGGCTCGGTAGCTGCTTATCTCTCTACCTAGAAGGTTCTCCCCCAGATCTCTTGGTGACTCCTCATCATTGGTCCAGTCTCAGGGCAAATGGCACCTCCTCAGAGAAAGCTTCCTTGGCCGTTGTGTCTAGAGCACAGCCTCCTTCATGGTGCCTGCCCCGCAGTGGTCCCCAGAGCTGGACACGCACATTGCATGCCACAGGCTATCATTGAGATTATCAGTGAGGCACCAGAAGAAAGAGATAGAATTTCCATTCCTATGATTTTTTACTCTTACTTTCATAACCTTTTTATTTTGTACATGTTTTATAATGCATTCGGTCAGTGGCACATGCATATTATTTATAAACATTAATATACTTGCTTAGTATGTATGCATGTATGGCAAGTGTTCAAAATATTTTGATAAACATGCAATCAAAATATTGGAAAGTGCTGCTGTACTATAACACCCTATTGCATTGTCTTCTTGCCACCACTAAACAACATTTTTCCTTTGTTTGGTTCATTGGCTCTCTCTCCCCCCTAGAATGTAAGCCCCACGCAAGACCCACCTCTCTTTTCAGTGTTGTTGTTATCTATGTGACCAGCACTAATAGCTCATATGCTGGCATGTGCTCATCAGTATCTGTTGACTGATTGATTGAATGAATGAATATACAGAGCTTTCCGTAGGACTTAGGAGAAAGAGATCCAATTAATTCCAATGCCTTTCCACACTCAGGATAGTGGCAAATAATGTCATAATGGGATGCCTGCAGGAAAAGAGTACTCATAAAAAAATTGCCAAGTTTCTGGGCCTTTTACCTCCTTTCCAGATTATTCCCCTGCATCCACCTAGAGTCACAATGCTTCCAGTTAACCTAGGTCCCAGGATCAGAAGAATAGCCCAGGAAGACATCAATTCCTTAACATGAGCTAGTTTAACACCCTACAACTTCCCGTAAGCACTTGCTCAAAGCGCACCATTAAGATGGGAAGGCGGGGTTCTAGTCCCAGCTCCGTTGCAGACTACTCTGAGGCCTCCTGTAAGCTCCTGACTACTGAGTTAGCAACTTTAGTAAGTTTAACCTTGAAAACAACACTTTTACCCAGTCTACTACCCAACACTGCATTTGAAAAAAATGCTCAGCAGCAGCACTCCTTCAGATGAAATCTAACTCGTGCTCCCAATGCACAGCACACGTGCTCACGTGAACTGGGCGGCAGCGAAGGGCCATGGAATGAATTACAGAGCAGGTGGCTTTAAACAACACACGTTTACACTTACAGTTCTGGAGGTCAGAAGTCCACAGTCCATCTCGCAGGGTTAAGATGAGGTGGCGCAGGGCTGATTCCGTTCGGAGTCTTGATGGAGAATCCATTTGCTTGCCTCCTCTACACCTGGAAGCCGCTTACATTCCTTGGCTCACGACCTCTTCCTTGAATCACTCCAACCTCCTGCTTCCATTATCACATTCTTCTACTTCCTCCTTTGACCTCCTTGCCTCCCTCTTATAAGCACCTTGTGATCACATTGGACTCACCTGGGTAATTCGGGAGAATCCCCCATCTCAAGAATCTTAACTTAATCACATCTGCAAGTCCCCTTTGCAATGAAGGTGACATTTATAGGTTCCAGGGATTAAGATGTGGGTAGTTTTTGGAGAGCCACTATTCAGCCTACCATAGGCCACATATAAGCAGGTTGTAGATTGCACAAAGGCACCAAAAATCCAGTCTGTGGTTCATTTGCCAAATCCTGTGCCGCACTGTTAATATGGCTTCTGGCTCTGATGTGCTTTGATACCACATCAAAATGGGTCCCAGGGCACCTAGAGACCATCTTGTCATCTGTGTAAATTGTGACCCAGACACAAAAGGACTCCCTGAGAGGCAGCCAGCCCTAGCCCAATGGGAAGCCCCAAATACCCACAAACCCTGAGCTCCCCATGACTCTTGGTCCTGTCGTCACTCTCTTGCCTTCATGGTTTCCCCAAGCTAAGCTCTCAGCATCCATCATTCACTTATCCAGTTGCTGACCCAAGATTTCATCATGACTACTTCTGTTTAGCTACCCAGTCCTGCCCTTCTGAGCCAAGCTAGGAGTCCCCAGGAATCCCTGAAATGGCTCTAGGAGGGAGCTCCTTTTGTCACATGTCATCCCACCCTAGAGTCCCAACCTTGTGGCCCAAGTGGCTATACTCCAGTTGTGTATTGCACTAGGGACACCTCAGGTACAGTAGGACATCCCCTAACCTCAGACTAAGTGACACATTGTGGTACCTGTATGAGATACAGGTGTGGTAAGAGAAACTGAAGGCTGTTTCTGTCAACCCAGACCTGCTCTATGGCTGTGTCAGCAGATGCTATTACTGATCTCTTCCCTCTCAAAGCCACCAAGTCATCCTGACTTCGTAGAGGTGTCATTAAGAGGGCCTCTGCTTTCCCATGTCTCCATAACTGTGGTTAGTCTGATGATGATTCTTCTGTTTTCTCTTTGTTCCCCTCCTTCCCCTCCTCCTCTTCTTTCTTCCTCTCCTTCTCCTCCTTATTCTTCTTCCTAAGAAATCTTCAGATTCTATAACCTTCTGGCCCAGGAAATCTCTGTTCCTGAGTCTTCGTTCATTTCCCAATTTGAGTGGGTCAGTGTTGATGTTCTCTAATTCAGACTCCCTTCATAGCTAGAGTCCCGTGTCCCCTGTCTGCAGGACAGCTGGGCCACTCAGCTTTCTTCTGAATCATTCTGCAGACCTGAAGACCATGATTCAGTGCAGAATACTTTGTTCTGTTGTAGCGCCTGCATGTAGTTCCTGGGACTTTCCCCCACAGACATCCGCTGCCCTAGCTCCCATCAGAGCCTATCTTTGCTGCACACCCCAAGACTCATTCCAGAGCTGCCACCAATAGGCAGCAAGCTCAGGGCCCCTTCCTAAGGAGACAGCCGTATGTGCTCCCTTCCAAGCTACCCCCATTCCACCTGGCCCCTAGCATAACACTCTTCCCAGATGCCACCACTATCACAGCCTCCTACTTATGGCCCCAATACCCGTGGGCCAGCATGTGGGTCTCAGCACCCCCTCCCACATGGCTAGGCAGCCCCTGCTGTGTGCCAGGACTGGCACGGCAGAGCCTCAGGGTACCAGTCAGGCCATTCTCTGCTGCTGGCGGGCCAGTGCTGGGGACCCTCTGCCTGGGAGGCTTTGGGACTTAAAAATAATAGTGGGAACCAACCATGTGTGGGCAACGTGCCCCATTTGGGGTCAAGGTCCACCCACACCTCTGCCAAATTCCGATCCATCCCAGCCACCAGTAGGGGTCCTTGATATGCCAAAGATCTGTCCTGCTCCTTTTCCCTTGAAGCCAGAACTCACATTTTGCCCCTTTCATAGGCAAGGTAATTAACACCTTTCAACTTTTACCTTTTTTCTTTGAGGAATCAAAATGTTCGTTTCTGGAATGACTTGTATTATAGGCTTTTAAATTTACCCTACAAATGAGTTTCCTTTCTAGCAGAACAACAGAGACCCAAGGAACCTGCTAAAGTGCTCCCTGGCCAGTATTAAATTGATGTGAAGGCTGAGGCTGTGGCCACATCACAAAGGACAGGAGGTGGGGCTGCTGAGCTGCCGAAGTGTGCAGAGAAAAGCGTCAGGCAATGGCTTCCCCTGGTGGGGCGGACCATGGAGCTGGCAGCCAAAATTCCTAGAGCCTGTGGAGCCTTCTCTTGGAGAGCAAGAGAGGCTGCCAGCTCCCTCAGGCCCACAGAGGTCCAGCCTGCCCGAGGTGACCAGAGGCAGAGGCACCCTAGAGATGCTGCCCTTTAGTGGAGGTCCGGTAAGCCCAGGGGTGGAGGCAGCCTCAGGTCAGATGGAGACTTGTCAGCCAGCTTCTCTTCACCACGGCCACCCTCATTCAGCCAGAACTTACTGTCCAGATAAGCAGTGTAGGCAGCAGGGCCTTGGTCTCTCCTTTCTTCTGGGTTTTCTATTTTCTTTTTAAAAATACATTGTGAGTATTATTCATAATAGCCAAAAGTAGACATGTTCATCAATTGATGAATGGGTAAACAAACTAGATTATCTGTACAATGGAATATTATTCAGCCATAAAAAAGAAGGGAGCACTGATACATCCTACAACCTGAACGAACCTTGAAAACATTGTGCTAAGTGAAAACAGCCAGTCACAGAAGACCACATACTATGTATAATTCCAATCATATGAAATATCCAGAATAGGCAAATCGATGGAGATAGAAGGTAGATTACTAGTCGCCTAGGGTCTGGGGGTTGAAGGGAGAGTTTAGGGCTGTGGGTTTTTCTTTTGGGTGATGAAAATGTTCTAAAATTTGTTATGGTGATAACTGCCCAACTCTGTGAATGCCCTAAAAACCACTGAATTGTACACTTTAAATGGGTGAATTATATGATATGTGAATTATATCTCAATAAAGCTATTTTTCTAAAAATGCATTATAAGCAGGGGTGGTAAGGAGGGATACTAGCAGAGAGGAGTTTCAGTTCAGAAGGATGACAGTCCACCTTCCAGCTCTGCCATTTATATGCTGAGTGACCTTAAGCAAGTCATTTAACTTCTCTGGGCCTCAGCTGCTCACCTATAAATGGGCTAATACTGTCCATCTCAAAAGCTGAGATTAAATAAGATAATATATGTAAACCCCCTAGCCTGGGCTCTGACACAAAACAGGGACTCAATATAATGAAAATTGTTATGTTAGGTGGAGTAGGTGACTTTGAGTCAGAATAGCTAGGTTGTCATTCCAAGGCTAGCATCACTTCACTGTGTGACCCTGGGGGAGCTCTTAGCCTCCCTAAGTCTCGGTGTAACTAGTAGTAAAATGGGATGAGAGGCTGACTTCACAAGGTTGAAAAGGTCAGTAAGGTAACAGTGTGGAAAGTCCTACATGCTACCTGGAGCCTAGTAAGAACCCAGTACAAATCTGATGAACAAGTAAGTGAATGAATGAATGAATGAATGAACAATGATTATGAGATAGATGACCCACACACACACACCCCTTCGTTGTACCAAGACTGGACAAACCCATAACTCCCATCATTCAGGTCAACATTCTCATCTCAAGGCTTCCAGCTCCCGGGAATAGGCTTGAGCCTAGAGATTTCCAGAGAAGCCCCAGGTCTCTATAGGAAAAAGGTGTGTAGGTGGGGACCCTCCAGGTCAGTTCTTCAGCAGGGGCATGCTCAGTTTTCCTCTTGGAAAGTAGGGAGGCTGTGTGTCTGGTGGCCTTCCTGAGCAGGCTGTTACATGCATGCTGTTAGACCCACCTGGTGCCTACCTCCGTGCCCTTGTCAACTGTCCTTGGGCCACAGCCATCCACCTGCAGGGCCCTCCTGGTTCCTCTGCCCCATCCACTCACTTGTATAGAGCAGGACCTATAACCACCTCCTTCTGTCGTGAAGATTCTAAAGAAAAGGAGAATAGAGGAGGGTTCTGGAGGACTCGAGGATGTCAGGGATGGTCAGAGATGACATTCCTCTTGAACTTCAGCTTTAAATCCAAGGGGGGGACGTCATCAAAATGGCGGTGTGAGGTGAGCCTCTGTAAAGCTC
This sequence comes from Rhinolophus ferrumequinum, assembly GCF_004115265.2. Classification (NCBI taxonomy): domain Eukaryota; kingdom Metazoa; phylum Chordata; class Mammalia; order Chiroptera; family Rhinolophidae; genus Rhinolophus; species Rhinolophus ferrumequinum. The sequence continues at coordinate 97,370,972 of NC_046290.1, read as the reverse complement.
CCCTGGAATTTACAACTAATTGAACAACAATAACTCCACAAAGGACTCCCTGCACAGCAGACAGGCAAGATGAAGAGGCCCACTACTGAATTCACCTAAAGGTGGGCAAATTGCGCGAGTGGGGGAGGAGGAAAAGGAGAAATGCGGAGACGGAGCTTCACGGGCGCAGGATTCAGAAATAGCTCAGTGCTCCGAGCTCGCTGCATCCTGGAACTACCGCAGCTGCGGGAGAGGGGAGAATTCGGACTGCTAGGGCTCCGCTTATTGCCCACAGGGGTGAGGCATATACACGGCTGAATCCAACGCTCACAGCAGAGACCTTGGAGAAAAGACTGAGGGAAGAAGACTGAAAACGGTGCTTTAAGCCCTCACCGCCAAGCAGAGAACGGAAGCCTGAGGCACTGAGACTAGCTGTCCCCTCCCTACCCTCCTAGAGCTCACCCCGCCCCCACCTGCCCGGTGCTAGAAGCAGAACAGTAGCAGTGTCAGACCAAAAGAACAGAATATTTGCTGTTCTGAGAACTGTGGACCGCAGACACAGATTCGCAGACCAACTAGTTCTGGGAAAGGGGAGGGAGCTGTGGAAGCAGGACTGGCTGTGGTGCTGGTCGCCGCCATTGCTCTGGGACACCTCTCACAACGCACCCCGCCCCTGGCACCACCTATCTGGGCGGATCCTTGCAGGAGTAAACAGAACTGCTGAAACATACGGCCTCTGAATCTGGTGCAGGAAGAGCTTTGGAACTTCAAAAGCTCTCCGCCTACCCACATAGACACTATGACCTGTGACCCAGGTGAACTATTAACAGAGGAGAAGCCCATCTACCAGGGAATCCCCCCATTGTGTGAGAAGCTGGAATAGTGCAGAGAAAACATAGCACTATCGTGAGAGAGAGAAAAAAAAGGTTGCAGTTGGAGAGAAAATAAAACATTCTACCAACAAGTACTAGAAAACAAAAGAAAGACCTCTTCCTATCAACCTGTTGCAGAAGCCACTCCTGTAGATGTCTAGGAAGAGAAATAATAAATCAGTAATTGCCATGAACAAGCAAGGCAACAAGACAGCTCAGAAAGAAAGTAAAAAGTCTCCAGAAAAGGAACTTAAAGATATGGAAATATGTGACTTAAACGACAGAAAATTCAAGATTGCAGTTCTGAAAAAACTCAATGAGATGCAAGAAAACACAGAAAGGCAATTTAATGGACTCAGAAACACAATCAAAGAACAACATGAGCATTTTACGAAAGAGATTGAAATTTTAAAAAAGAACCAAATACAATTTCTGGAGATTAAGAACACAATAGAAGAAATTAAGAATGAAATAACCAGCTTAAGTAGTAGAGTAGACCAGATGGAGGAAAGAATCAGTGACATCGAACATAGAAACCTGGAAATGACACAGATGGAAGAAGAAAGAAACTTGAGACTTAAAAGAAATGAAAGAACTCTACAAGAACTTTCTGACTCCATCAGAAAGAGCAATATAAGAATAATGGGCATACCAGAAGGAGAAGAAAGAGAGAAGGGAACAGAGCATATATTCAAACAAATTGTCGATGAGAACTTCCCAAACTTGTGGATAGAACTGGATCCTCGAATCCAAGAAGCAAATAGAACACCTAATTACTTCAATCCCAACAGTCCTTCTCCAAGGCACATTGTATTGAAGTTGTCTAAAATCAATGACAAAGAAAGAATACTCAAGGCAGCCAGGGAAAAGAAGACAGTAACCTACAAAGGAAAGCCCATTAGGTTAACATCAGATTTTTCAGCAGAAATTCTACAAGCCAGGAGGGAGTGGAACCAAATATTCAAACTATTGAAAGAGAGAAATTATGAGCCAAGAATAATATATCCAGCAAAGATATCCTTTAGATATGAAGGAGAAATAAAGACCTTTCCAGCTTTCCAGACATACAGAAGCTGAGGGAATTTTCTTTTTTTTTTTTCTTTTTTTTTTTAAATTTATTGGGGTGACAATTGTTAGTAAAATTACATAGATTTCAGGTGTGCAATTCTGTATTACATAATCTATAAATCCCATTGTGTGTTCACCACCTGGAGTCAGTCCTCCTTCCATCACCATATATTTGATCCCCCTTACCCTCATCTCCCACCCCTCACCCCAGGAATTTTCTAATACACGACGTGCACTACAAGAAATACTAAAGGAGGCTATTCGACCACCATCAACAGGGACAATTTGTGGCAACCGAAACATAAAAAGGGGGAGAGTAAAGCCTGAACTGGAATATGGGAATAGAGAAAGTAAGTGTGCTAAAGAAAATGGAATACTCTAAATATCAAACTTTCTTTTACATAAACTTAAGGGTAACCACTCAAAAAATATCCAGAAATGAAATATACTGTAATAAAAAAAGAAACAGAGGGAAACATCATAGAATACCACCACAGAAATAATAGACAACAACAAAAAGGCAAAGAAACAATGGAGTTTTCTGGCAGCCTTACCAGAAAACTAAAGATAGAATGACAGGAAATCCTCACATATCAATAATCACCCTAAACGTAAATGGACTGAACTCACCAAGAAAAAGGCACAGAGTAGCAGATTGGATCAAAAACTAAACCCAACCATATGCTGTCTCCAAGAGACACATCTCAGCTACAAGGACAAGCATAGACTCAAAGTGAAAGGGTGGAAATTGACACTCCAAGCAAATGGTACCCAGAGAAAATCAGGTGTAGCCATAATGATATCAGAAGAAACAGACTTCAGAGTGAAAAAAAATAACAAGAGACAAAGATGGACATTTCATAATGGTAAAGGGGACTATACAACAAGAAGGTATAACAGTCATCAATATTTATGCCCCCAATCAGGGAGCACCGAAATATACCAAGCAACTACTAACAGAACCAAAGGGAGAAATTGACCAAAACACAGTTATATTAGGGGACTTAAATACATCATTGACAGCTATGGACAGATCATCCAAACAGAAAATAAATAACGAAATAGCAGCCCTAAATGACACATTTTGATGAAATGGACCTAATTGACATATATAGAGCACTTCAAAATAAAACATCAGACTATACATTCTTTTCTAGTGTACATGGAACATTCTCAAGGATAGACCATATATTGGGACATAAAATCAGCCTCAGCAAATTTAAGAAGACTGAAATCATACCAAGCATATTCTCTGATCACAAGGCTTTGAAATTGGATATCAACTGCAAAAAGTAAGCAGGAAAAAACACAAACACATGGAGATTAAACAACATACTTTTAAAGAACGACTGGGTCAAAGTAGAAATTAGAGGAGAGATCAAAAGATACATAGAAACAAATGACAATGAAAAAACATCCTACCAAAATTTTTGGGATGCAGCAAAAGCAGTTTTAAGAGGGAAATTAATATCATTACAGGCCTATCTCAAGAAACAAGGAAATTCCAAAATAAACTACCTCATGTTCCACCTTAAAGAACTAGAAAAAGAAGAACAAGTGAAACACAAGGTCAGCAGAAGAAAGGAAATAACAAAAATCAGTACAGAACTAAATGAAATAGAGAACAAAAAGACAATAGAAAAAATTAATGTGACAAAGAGCTGGTTCTTTGAAAAGATTAACAAAATTGACAAACCCTTGGCTAGATTCACTAAGATAAAAAAAGAGAAGACACTAATTAACAAAATCAGAAATGAAAAAGGGGAAGTTATCACGGACGCCACAGTGATACAAAGGATCATCCAAGAATACTATGAAGGAGTATATGCCACCAAATTCAATAACCTAGAAGAAATGGACAAGTTCTTAGAAACATATAGCCTTCCTAGGCTGAACCATGAAGAACTGGAAAATCTAAACAGACCGATCACCAGTAACGAAATTAAATCAGTCATCCAAAACCTTCCTAAAAGCAAAAGTCCAGGACCAGATGGCTTCACTAGTGAATTCTACCAAACCTTCAAAGAGGATCTAATACCAATCCTGCTCAAACTCTTCCAAAAAATTGAAGAAGAGACAGTACTCCCTAACTCATTTTATGAGGCCAACATTACCCTGATACCAAAACCTGGTAAGGATAACACAAACAAAGAAAACTACAGACCAATATCTCTCATGAATACAGATGCAAAAATCCTAAACAAAATTCTAGCAAATTGAATACAACAATGCATTAAAAAAATTATTCATCACAACCAAGTGGGGTTCATCTCAGGAGCACAAGGATGGTTCAATACCCGCAAATCCATCAATGTGATACATCACATAAACAAAATAAAGGACAAAAATCATATGATTATATCAATTGATGCAGAAAAATCATTTGAAAAGGTACAACATCCATTGATGAGTAAAACACTTAATAAAATAGGTATAGAAGGAAAATACCTTAACATAATAAAGGCCATATATGACAAACCCTCAGCTAATCTCATAATTACTGGTGAAAAACTGAAGCCCTTTGCTCTACGTTCAGGAACACGACAGGGCTGTCCCCTATCACCTCTGCTTTTCAACATAGTGTTGGAAGTCCTTGCCAGAGCAAGAGAAAGAAATAAAAGGCATCCAAATCGGGAATGAAGAAGTTAAATTATCACTCTTTGCAGATGACAAGATGCTATATATAGAAAACCCTAAAGACCCAACCAAATAATTATTAGAAACAATCAATGAATACAGTAAAGTTGCTGGCTACAAAATCAACGTACAAAAGTCCATTGCATTCCTAGATACTAACAATGAAATCTCAGAAAAAGAAATACAAAAAACAATTCCTTTTGCAATTGCAGCAAAAGAATAAAATACCTAGGAATAAACTTAACCAAGGATGTGAAGGACCTACATGCTGAAAACTATAAGACATTTTGAAAAGAAATTGAAGAAGACACAAAGGAATGGAAAGACATTCCATGCTCATGGGTTGGAAGAATCAACATAGTTAAAATGGCCGTATTACTCAAAGCAATATACAGATTTCATGCAATCCCCATCAAAGTCCCAATGGCATTTTTTATAGAAATAGAACAAAAAATCATCAGATTTGTTTGGAATCACAAAAGACCTCTAATAGCCAAAGCAATTTTAAGAAAAAAGAACAATACTGGCGGTATCACACTCCCTGACTTTAGCTTGTACTACAGGGCAACAAGAATCAAAACAGCATGGTATTGGCAGAAAAACAGACACATAGACCAATGGACCAGAACTGAGAACCCAGAAATAAAACTACATAAATATGGACAGATAATTTTTGACAAAGAAGCAAGAAACATACAATGGAGGTAAGACAGTCTGTTCAATAAATGGTGCTGGGAGAATTGGAAAGCCACGTACAAAAGAATGAAACTGGACGGCTATCTGTCACCATGTACCAAAATTAATTCAAAATGGATCAAAGACTTAAGCATAAGACCTGACGCAATAAACTGCATAGAAAAAAACATAGGTACTAAACTTATGGACCTTGGGTTCAAAGAGCCTTTTATTAATTTGACTCCAAAGGCAATGGAAGTAAAAGCTAAAATAAACGAATGGGACTATATGAAACTTAAAAGCTTCTGCACAGAAAAAGAAACCATCGACAAAATAAAGAGGCAACCAACTGAATGGGAGAAGATTTTTGCAAACAATGCCTCCAATAAGGGGCTAATATCCAAAATATACAAGGAACTCATGCAACTCAACAACAAAAAAACAAACAACCCAATTGAAAAATGGGCAGAGGACCTGAAGAGACATTTCTCCAAAGAGGACATACAAATGGCAAATAGACATATGAAAAAATGCTCAACATCACTAATCATCAGAGAAATCCAAATAAAAATCACAATGAGATATCACCTCACCCCAGTTAGAATGGCTATCATCAACAAGACAAATAGTAGCAAGTGTTGGAGAGGCTGTGGAGAAAAAGGAAACCTCATACACTCTTGGTGGGAATGCAGACTGGTGCAGCCGCTATGGAAGGCAGTGTGGAGGTTCCTCAAAAAATAACAAATAGAATTACTGTATGACCCAGCAACCCCTCTCCTGGGTATCTACCCAAAAAATCTGAAAACATTTATACATAAAGACACATCTGCTCCAATGTTCATTGCAGCTTTGTTTACGGTGGCCAAGACGTGGAAGCAACCAAAATGTCCTTCAATAGATGAATGGATAAAGAAGTTGTGGTATATATACACAATGGAATACTATTCGGCAGTAAGAAAAGATGATATAGGACCATTTGTGACAACATGGATGGATCTTGAGAGTATGATGCTGAGCGAAATAAGTCAGACAGAAAAAGCAGAGAACCATATGATTTCACTGATATGTGGTATATAAACTGAAAACAACAAAAGAACAAGACAAACAAATGAGAAACAAAAACTCACAGACACAGACAATAGTTTAGTGGTTACCAGAGGATAAGTGGGGTGGGGGGGGTGGGAGATGAGGGTAAAGGGGATCAAATATATGGTGATGGAAGGAGAACTGACTCCTGGTGGTGAACACACAATGGGATTTAGAGATGATGTAATACAGAATTGTACACCTGAAATCTATGTAATTTTACTACCAATTGTCACCCCAATAATTTAAAAAAAAAAAGGTGGTTATAGGAAGTTCTGAGCATAATGTAACCGATCCCTGCTAGAATGTATGCTGCAGAAAGGCACAGGTCTTGTCAGTTTCTGTTTTCTCCCCCCACTGTTTTATCCTCACTGCTTTTAGTAGTGTCAGACTCATAGTGAGTTCTAAATAAATATTTGTTTAGGGGGAAAAAGAAAATCCAAGGGAGAAGTGAGGCCTTTATGTGAACCTGAACCTGCTTTGAGCAGGTCATGAAACCCAGCTTTGGGAAAAGGGGAGCCAACGGGATTCGCTGATGAGGTGCCAGCCAAGCTAGAGGGCAAAGGGGAAGCTTATGAAGCAGTGGCAGCCTACTGGCCGCCTGATGAACACGTCGGCCCGGCCAGGTGAGCAGGCATATGTTGCTGCCCCATTTCACAGAGGAAGAACGAATCTCAGGGTCACAACTCCTGAAGGAAGGAGCTACTTGTGCTCCAACCCCAGGGCTTCTTTGCTGTCCTCCTCTGAAGACCCACCACCTGCAGTCATGCAAAACGATCTCATTTCCAAATACAAATTGGAGCCTTCGTGTGTTTGGCATTATTTCTTTTCCTGGGGAATGTCGAAGGAGGTCGCTAGTTGCTCAGCTTGGTGAAAATAGTCCCCCTGCCAAAAGGTGAAGAGAATCAGCTATGTTTGAGTGAAATCCAGTCCCAAGGCCTCTCTAGGAAGAGAGAAAACAGGGAAAGGGCCACCAAATGCATGTGTGTGGGGTGCAGTTCAGCACTTCCCCGGATGCACCTCCAGCCCTCAGACCGCAGTTGAGGCTGGCTGCCCAGCTGCACATGTCTAACAAGTGCAGGAACGAGGAGAAGACATCATACACTGGGTCTCAACGAACCCACGCTGGGGGAAGAGACCCGTTTCTGAAGAGGCCAGGAGAGCTAGACCACCTCCCTCAGGCCAGCCAGGAGACCAGGGTTTCTCCCACTCTCAACGCTGTTTCTTTCACTGTTGTTTGTTTGTTTCTTGCAACCACTCTTTGCTTTCCTGCCGTAGGTGGCTCAGGGTCTTCCTGTGACCCGTTTTCACCCCAGTCAACATCCAGTGCAAGACCTCCTGCAGACAGGAGACGCGACAACACACAGCACTGTACAGATTGACATGGCCCAGACCTCCTGGACTTGATGATCTACTGGGGGAGACACACGAGAAACAAGTAAACCAATAATTACCATAATTCCAGTTAGGATATGGCTATCGAGGAAGGAAAGAAGGGTGGTGGGAGAGGGCGGCCTCTCTGAGAAGACCTTTGAGCAGAGACTTGAATGATGAGAAGCAGCCAAGCGTGAACTCCAGAGGAATAGCACCCAGGCAGAGGGAACAGTCAGTGCCAGGGCATGGAGATGGGAACAAGGCTGCATACTCAAGAGTCAAGGTGAAGGAGAAGGTGAATGTCAATGTGGCTGGAACCTGGAGGGATACAGGAGGTGAAGGTGGAGTTGGAAAAGTAGCCAGGGGGCACAGAACGGAGGACCATTCAGGCCAGGTATCAGGTTTGAATTTCCCTCTCGGGATTGTGGGTGGGCCTTGGAGGGGTTGGTACACAGGAGTGATGGGATGTGATGTGACTTCCAGAAAGGTCACCCAGCTGCTGTGCAGATGGTCAGGATGGGAGCAAGCAGTAGAAATAGAGAGAATGGTCAGGAGCTTCTGTCCTGTCTGGATGAGATGATGGCATCTTGGCCTAAGTGCTAGTGGCAGAGGATGAGAAGTGGTCAGATCCAGGGTTTATTCCAAAGGCAGCGCTGCTAGGACCGGTGGATGGACTGTTTTGGGAGCAAAATAAAGCATTTGGGGAGCAGTCATAGGGCTTTTTAACCTGAGCAAAAGGAGCCAGATACTGAGATGGAAAGACTGGAGAAGGGACATGTTAAACTTGAGATCACGGATATGCAGTGCTGGGCTGTCGTAGAGGCTGAGTGAGTGTAGGTATAAGTCAGAACATTTTCCCCTTTGTCTGCTGCATTCCAGAACCAGCCAGGGGCTATTCTGCTTCGGGAATAAGGCTCTGTAGCCCCACTTCAATCCTGGGACGGCGTCACCCGAACTGGCTTTGGTATCAATATGCAGAATGGGATCTCCTCAAAGGAAGGTTTTTGACCTAAACGTGGAGTGAGCCACGTGGCTCTAGAAGATGATACTGCACATGGAATCATGGCCTCGCTGCCCTGCCCAGCAAACACAGCCGTCTCAACAGGGCTGTCTCAAACTTTCACATAATTTGGAAAATATTATACTCAGAACTGTCTCCGAGGTTGACTATGTTCTAGGCAGTAGAGGTGAAAAAATGAATTTAACGGTCTCATGGGGGAGACAGACTCTTACGTGATTTCACACATAGCAGAGAGGAGTGCAAGGTGCAGTGGGTATGTACAGGAAACAGAATTCATTCTGCCTGGAAGGATCAGGAAAGCTTCATCCAGGAAGTGTTATTTGATCTGGCCTTGAAGGATGATGAAGTGGGTAAGGGTATTTCTATTCAATGGAACAGCAGAAGAAAGAAACAAGGTTGTTAAAATATGAGCTTGGAGAAATGGGGTGAGCCAGAGTGACAGATTTTATCTTCTTAAGATGGCTGCACAAATGTATATCCCATCCTACTCGCTCTTCTCACAATATGACACTGATATTTCTCTATCAGGAGATGGAAGTCTTTGTTCCCTCTCCTTGAACTTGGGTGGGCCTTTGAAACTGCCTTGACCAACACAATATGGCAGAAGTATGGTGTGCAGCTTCTGAGGCTAAATCATAAAAGGCAATGCAGCTTCTCCTTTGCCTCTTGGATCATTCATTCTAGGAGCAGCCTACCACCATGCCATGAAGACACTCAAGCATCTCTGTGGATAGAAACTGAGGCCCCCAGGCAACAGCCAGCACCAACCCACTAGCCATGTGAGTAAACTACCTTGAAAATGAATCTTCCAGCCTTAGTCAATCTTTCAGAAAATTCCAACAGTCATCTGACTACAGCTGACCTCTGACTGCAACATGAGAGACCCCAAGCAAGAATTACCCTGCCAAGATGTTTCTGAATTCCTGACTCACATAATCCGTGAGCATAATAAATGCCATTGTTTTAAGCCACTAAGTTTTGGGGTGGTTGGTTTTGCAGCCATAGTGACTGAAACAGCCTGGAAGAATTATAGAGGACACTGAATATCCTACTAAAGAGTTTGTTTTATTCTTTACAAAACTGAGCACTACTGCTATTTTCTGGGTGGAGAGTTCTATGATTTGGCCTATGTATGAATTCTGACGATTTGAAAAATAGAATGGAAAGAAGAGAAAGGACAAGGGAAAGGAGCAGCCATTGAGGGCAGTGAACCTGTTGTAAGACTCTAAGGAGGAGATGAAAGTTTATGCTAGGCATGGGGAAGGAACAGGGCAAAGACTTAGGGCGTTGGTAGGTCAATAGAAAGGTGAAGGACTGAAAGCATGGAAAGAAAGGGAAAGTTGAAGAAAGATGGTGTTAGCAGAGATTCTGAGGGTTCTAGCTTGGGAGATCAGAATTCAGCGATATCTTTAATGGGATAAGGTATGAGGGTTTATTCATCTAACAAAAAGGCATGACTTCCTGCAAAGCAAGGTTCACACCTTGACCTCAGGTTTCCTCTTGGCTCGTTTCCCCATGCCCCCTGGGGTATGGCCACCCCACCGAAGCCCTGTGCTTCTCCAGGGCCACCCTAGCTCTGGCACTCAGCCTCACTGAGCCAGAGTACCTGGCCCACTTGGCTACCTGATTTTTCTCTGTAATCTTCCTTTCCCAAATGCTTCCAAGCCTTCAGCAAGTCTTCTGGATTCTACCTCCAGAATGTAACTACTACTCTTTCCATCTCCATGAAGGCCTGTTCCCAAGCCACCATCAAATCTTACCTAGGAAACTGCTGCATTTTCCATGTTTTTATTTTGTTTTGCATAATAGAAATCATATCATGCCATCCCTATGCTTAAAATCCTCCCCGTGGCTTCCCATTGTACTTAAAATAAAGCCCACACCCCACCCCATGGCCTCTGAGGCCACACACACGGCCCCATCGCTCTGAGTCTGACACTCTCCTAGCTGACCACACTGCCTGGTCCCACTCGTCCTCTTTCTGCTCTTCAAACGTGCCAAGCTCCCTCCTGCCCCAGAGCCTTTGCATGTTCTCTTTTCTCTATGTGGCACTTCCTTCTTCAAGTTGGGGTTTGAGAGGGAATCCAATAAAAGCACTCATCTTCCCAACTTGAGTCTGAACAAACAGAGAAGACTAAGAAATGGCAAAAGAAGATCAAAATATTCCTTGATGACTAAGAAACGCCACGTTGGAGGATGTCGCTGAATGTGAAAGCTGCATGGTAAACTGTACCCCAGGACCAGCACTACCTCTTCACCCAGAGCTCAGCCTCACTGCACAGGCAGGTCTCAGCGAGGTAAGACTCAGCATGGAGGGACAGAGGCGAAGCCCTGAATCCCTTGGGCAGCTTGCTCCCAAGATGGAAAAGGGGAGGAGAATGACCTTAGGGCAGAGAAGGGAAGAGCTTGGGGTACCTGGTTGATTCTTTCTAACTGTACTAACTAGATCAGCTCCTCTACCTGCCCTGGGAGCCCTGAGGAATCAGGCAGAGAGCAGGCAGGCTCGGGATGCTGCATCAGGAGTGGAGAAAGTGCGCCCCCCAGTGACCAGCGTCTCCAAATGCCTACCTCCTGGCTCAATCTCAGGTCTGACAGGCCTTCGCAGGCCTCTCCATTATAAAAGATGTCCCCTCCCCAAAACACACACACACACACACACACACACACACACACACACACACAGAGTCTCTACTTCATCTTTATGAACTGAAGTTATTTCTTTGCATCCTGTGGAAGATCAATCATCACCACTAGAACATTAGCTCTGTGATGTCAGTGGCCTGTTGTTTGGTTCACTACTGTAACCCCCGTGCCTAGAACAGGGCCTGGCACATAGTAGGTGCTCAGCAAGGATTTTTTAATGAATCAAAGAGACAGGAACAGGAATCCCTGAGCCTAAGTCCCTTCAGTTGTGGCCTGGAGCTGGGGCTTCTGGGCTTCGCAGTTCCCGAAGCTAAGTCCTCGCAGCAGGTAGAGTGCCGGTCCATGACAGCATGCCAGGGTGTGAGTGTGCGTGGTGAGTTCACGCCTCTGCTACCAGTCTAAAAGCATAAGCCCCTTCTTTTTTTTTTAATTAAAGTTTATTGGGGTGACAATTGTTGGTAAAGTTACATAGATTTCAGGTGTAAAATTCTGTATTACATCATCTATAAATCCCATTGTGTGTTCACCACCCAGAGTCAGTTCTCCTTCCATCACCATATATTTGATCCCCTTTACCCTCATCTCCCACCCCCGACCCCGCTTACCCACTGGTAACCACTAAACTATTGTCTGTGTCTATGAGTTCTTGTTTCTCATTTGTTTGTCTTGTTCTTTTGTTGTTTTTGGTTTATATACTACATATCAGTGAAATCACATGGTTCTCTGCTTTTTCTGTCTGACATTTCGCTTAGCATTATACTCTCAAGATCCATCCATGTTGTCACAAATGTTCCTATATCATCTTTCCTTACCGCCGAATAGTATTCCATTGTGTATATATACCACAACTTCTTTATCCATTCATCTATCGAAGGACATTTTGGTTGTTTCCATGTCTTGGCCACCATAAATAAAGCTTCAGTGAATATTGGAGCACAGGTGTCTTTATGGATAAATGTTTTCAGATTTTTTGGGTAGATACCCAGGAAAGGGATTTCTGGGTCATAGGGTAATTGTATTCATAATTTTTTGAGGAACCTCCATACTGCCTTCCATAGCGGCTGTACCATATGAGGGTTCCTTTTTCTCCACAGCCTCTCCAACACTTGTTACTATTTGTCTTGTTGATGACAGCCATTTTGACTGGGGTGAGGTGATATCTCATTGTGGTTTTTATTTGCATTTCTCTGATGATTAGTGGTCTTGAGCATTTTTTCATATGTCTATTTGCCATTTGTATGTCCTTTGGAGAAATGTCTCTTCAGGTCCTCTGCCCATTTTTCAATTGGGTTGTTCGTTTTTTTTGTTGTTGAGTTGCATGAGTTCCTTATATATTTTGGATATTAGCCCCTTATTGGAGGCACTGTTTGCAAAAATCTTCTCCCATTCAGTTGGTTGCCTCTTTATTTTGTCGATGGTTTCTTTTGCTGTGCAGAAGCATTTAAGTTTGATATAGTCCCTTTCATTTATTTTAGCTTTTACTTCCCTTTCCTTTTGAGTCAAATTAATAAAATGCTCTTTGAACCCAAGGTCCATAAGTTTAGTACCTATGTTGTCTATGCAGTTGTTTCAGGTCTAGCATAAGCCCTTTCTTACAAGAGCAGATACTATTTTAAGAGACAATTTGCGACTAGCTACCATGACGACAACGTCTCACCTATTTCCTGTGCTTGGAGACTCGGGGCACTAAAAATGCTGTGCAATGTAATTGGTTTCTTCAGCGTGGGGTCTAAGCTTTCTGGGGTGTATTATGTTCCAAATAAAAAGGAACAGCAAGGTAAACCATTGCCCCGTTTCCTTTCCAGAAAGAGCTGATTCTTCCTGGCTCCTGCCAACTCATAGGGGGTTTGACTGACGGAGAATCCATCCATCACCCTGGGCCACGCTGTGAAATACTTCTTCTTTAGCTCTGAGAAAGGGAGTGGGGCCAGGATGGGAAGCTAAGCAACTCCATGGCAGCCAGCCTTTCAGGGCACCGGTTATGTGGCCTGAGAACATCTGACGGGTCACCCACCCCCACCCCAAGTGAGGGTCTCCAGGGGGCTCCCAGACTCACTCCACAAAAGGAAATCATTACGGTTGACTCCTTTGCCCCTGTGCACGTTGCATGTCTGCTCCATGGAGGAGCAGGGACAGATGTGTCAGGACAAAATACCCCCTGCCACCACCTAGTCAGCAAGGAGGAGGGAAAAGAAAGCAGCTTTGTTTTTTTTGGGGACAAGGGGCCAGGATCTTCTTTTTCACAAGGACAGGACAGAGCAAATCCATTCCCCTTAAGCATCCAAAGTCCCAAAACACCTCTCACTCCAGCCTCTTAAATACTGGCTCTCATTTTCAATCTGTGGAGAAGGAATAAGCTGAAGAATTCTCTTTCATTTCGCTCCATGAATAACTAAGTGGCACAGCCTGAAATATTTATGGGCATGAGCACAGAGCATATTCTGGGCAGGACAAGGCGGATCGTGGTGATTTGTAAGGCTGCTGTCTCAGCCCTTGGCAGAAGAGGCAACTTAATGACTTTGGTGGCCAGGAAGAGCCAGTGGTGGCAAAGACAATCTCAGGTGTGTGCAGTCTGTCTCAGGAGCCCAGCACCTGAGGGCTTCCTCCAGCTCCCAGAACAGGTGCCTGTCCTAGGAGGCATAGCCAGTGTTTTCTGCTACAGTGCTCCCTGCCCTCTATCGGTCTTTCCACTTTCTAACATCAACGGGGCCCAAGGAGACCGCAGTGTGCTGAGCTACAGGTCCCCCGGTCCTGTGTGGGCCTCTGCACTGCAGCTTCCAACAAGGCAGCTATTTGGCTTGTTTCCTAGGACCTGAACTGCAACTGATCTGTGGCCAGAGGAGAGTGTGCTCGAGCCCCAGCCCGCCAGCAATGACCCAGGTGACCATGGGTAGGTCGCGTGGCTTCTCTGAGCCTCCCACAGTAAACAGAGCTTGCATTAGATCGTCCCTAAATTTGTTTCCAATTCTATGACTCTAGTGGGAGTAATTATCTTAAGCTTCATCTTTAGAAAGAAAAAATGAAGGGAAGGGCGGAAGGGGGGGAGAGGAAGGGAGAAAGGAAGGAAGGGAGGAAGGAAGGAAGAAAGGTAGGAAAGGGAGGGAGGGAGGGACGGAAAGAGGGAAGAAAGATAGCTTTATTATGCTTACTTAGAGATAAGGAGACTGAGGCACAAAGTTCTTTAATAATTTGCTGCAGTTTGGCCTCTTCCCTGGTGAAGCCACAGTCCCATCCCAGGTAGTCTGGCCCCCTCAAACTACGCTGTTCATCACTATTTCATATTGTCTGATCAATGACCTTTCGTTCACTCAGTCATTCATTAGACAAGAATCTATGCAGTCCCTGCCATAGGCCAAGCACTGTCCCGGGTGATGACTTAGAAGTCTCATCAAGCACGTTAATGAATTTGCACATAAGAGGCCCAAAAAGAGTAGAGAGACATGTTTGTCCCAGAGTCCCTCTGTTCCAGGTGTCCAGACTTCTGGAATCACCTTGTCCCTTAGGATACCAATTTAAAAAGTTGAGCTTCATCCCAAATATAGGTCCAGGATTTTCCCAATGTATCGGAATTCTTTGATGGACAGAACAAGCTTACATTCCTCCTAGCCACTTCTTACTCCAACTCATTACTTCTGCTGGACTCTTTATTTCCTTCTTGTCATCCCTCATTTTCCCTTCTCTCCACCCACATCTACCCAAATATGGGTCAGAGTACAGTTGCAAAAAGAAAAAGTGCATGATCATAATCAATCGATGCAGAAAAGACATTTGACAAAATTTCATACTAATTCATGATTTTAAAAAATTCTCAGGGAACTAGGAATGGAAATTCCTCTAGCTGATAAAGGCTATTTTTAAAAATTACAGTTAACGTCACACTGAATGGGGAAATACTGAATGCTTTCCTCCCTAAAATCAGGAACAAGACAAGGATGTTCACTCTTCCTTTTATTCAACATTGTACTGAAAATCATAGCCAGGGAAATAAAGCAAGAAAAAGAAATAAAAGTTATACATATTGGAAAAGACGAAATAAAAATTGTCCCTATTCATAAAAGATGTGACTATCTACATGGAAAATTCCAAGGAATCCACAAAAGAACTCCTAGAACTAGCAAGTGAGTTCAGCAAAGTTACAGGATATAAGATCAACCACAAACATCAATTGTATTTCTATAGACCAGCAATGAACAATTGAAAACCAGAATTAAAAATCAGTATCATTTGCAATAACTCCAAAAAAGAAATGTTTAGGTATAAATCTGACAAAAACACAAACAGCATCTGTTGCTCAAGACTGTAAAACATTGATGAAAGAAATCAACAAAAACCTAAATAAATGGAAAGATACGCCATTTTCATTAGGAAGACTCAACAGAGTAAAGATGTTTGTAGTCCCCAAATTAATCTATATATTTAGTGCAATTCCAATCAATCAAAATCATATCTGTTTGCACATACAAATTATGCAGAAAAGGCAAAGAACTAGAATAGCCAAAACTATTTAGAAAAAAAAAAAGTAATGATAAAGTGACCTCATGACCCAATTTATTTTTAATTAAAGTTTATTTGGGTGACAATTGTTAGTAAAGTTACATAAATTTCAGGTGTACAATCCTGTAATACATCATCTATAAATCCCATTGTGTGTTCACCACCTAGAGTCAGTTCTCCTTCCATCACCATATATTTGATCCCCTTTACCCTCATCTACCACCCTCCACCCCCGCTTACCCTCTAGTAACCACTAAACTATTGTCTGTGTCTATGAGTTTTTGTTTCTCATTTGTTTGTCTTGTTCTTTTGTTGTTTTTGGTTTATATACCACATATCAGTGAAATCATATGGTTCTCTGCTTTTTCTGTCTGACTTATTTCGCTTAGCATTATAATCTCAATGACCCAATTTTAAGACTTACTCCGTCACTACAGCAATCAAGATAGTGTAGCACTGGTGAAACAATGAGCGCATAGATCAACAGAATAAAATAGAGTCCAGAAATAGATACACAGAAATATAACCAATTGTTTTTGACAAAGATGCAAAGACAATTCAATAGGGAGCTTTTGCAATAAATGGTATTGAACAATTAGACATCCATACGCAAAAAAATGAACCTTGACCAAAACCTCATACTTTATATAAAAATTAATTAAAATGGCTCACAGATGTAAACATAAAACTGTAAAACTTTTAGAAAGAAACACAGGAGAAAAATTTCATGATCTGGAGTTAGGTAAGGAGTTCTTAGACACGACAACCAAAAGCATGAAAGAAAAGAATCATAAACTGGACTTATCAACATTTTAAAGTTTTGCTCTACAAAAGAACTTGTTAAGAATTAAACAACAAACTACAGACTGGAATAAAATATTTGCAAGTCACATATCCAACAAATGACATGTATATAAAAAATATGAACTCTCAAAACTTAACAGTTCTGTTGAAAATGGACAAAATGACTCGAACAAACCCTTCCCCATGGAGGATACAGAGACGTCAAATAAGCACATGAAAAGATTCTCAACACCACTGCTACTAGGGAAATACACAAAACTATGATGAGACACACCTACTAGAATTACTGAAAAAAAATTAAAATAAACCAATTAGACTCTTAAGCATTGCTTGTGAAAATGCAAAATGGTGCAGCCATCCTGGAAATGAGTTTGGTAGTTTCTTACGAAGAAATCATACCACTTCTGAGAATTTATCCTAGAGAAATTTATGTTCATTCAAAAACCTGTACCTGAATGTATGCATTACCACCAAAAACTGAAAACAAACCAAATGTCCTTCAGCAGGTGAATAAGAGGTGAATTGATAAACTATGGCACTTCCGTAGGAAGGGATGCTTACTCAGCAATAAAAAGGGATGTGCTACGGATACCTTCAGCAACTTGGATGAATCTCGAAGGCTGATAAAAGAAGCCAGTCTTAAAAGGTTCACTTACACGCTGAGTGAAAGAATCCAAAAAAATGTGTAACGTATGATCTTTTATATGACATACTTGGAAGGACAAAACTATAGAGCCTCGATTAGTGGTTCAGGCATTGCAGTGGGAGGAGGACGTGATGACAAATGAGTAGCTTGGGGGAGTTCTCTGGACTGATGGAACTGCTCTGTATCCTGGTTGCATTGGTTATACCAGTCTATACAGGTGTTAAAATTCATAGAACTGTTTACCGGGAGAAACACGTTAACTTTTTAAATAAAATGTTAAAGATATCCCCAAAATAATAGCCACAGCCAGCTCATTATCTACCTGTCACTCGTGCTCCCCCACAGGAGGGGCTTTTTGCCTTCAGCAGAACCTTGCTAATCCAGGCCAAGGGAAAGGAGCAGGTGCCGTGCGCCTGTGTTCACACAGTTTCAAAATTAATGTGCATATGCACTCTGACCTCTCAACCTCCCAGACGTGGAGCACTCCACAACTGTTAAGCCTGCAAACCTCACAACACCAGTCACTGCACAGGATTACATTCAGAGAATCGTGAGAGTAGCCCCAGAATTTTAACAAAACATCTCGCTTCTAATTAAATCAATGAATGGCAATTTCTATCTCTCACTAGCATCTCTCGGCAGATGTTGAAGAGAATGCCAACAGTCACCTTAGCGACACTTGTTGCATGCTCTATTCTCTCTCCTCCAGAGTTCTCTTGTAATCTACTGGGCTCCAGGGCCTCTTATCCTGCCCACTCTCAGAGAAACATCTCTCCCCACTCCGTGGGCATAGTCCCCACCCAAGTGGTTTTTTTTCCTTTCTCATGCCGCCTCTCAGCTCCTTCTTATGCAGCTCAGCATGGCCTTTGTCACCAAGGCCACCCCCCCTTCTTCTCATCCCTCCAGTTGGTCCTTCTCTTGCTTACTGTAGGAAAATTTGACAATTTGGCATTTTTAATTGCATTTTTAAATCATCCGATTAAGCCCGAATTGCCTATTGGATTGGGAAGCTGAGTGGGTCAAAGACTATACTCTTTATATGGCAAGGGAGGGGAAAGCATAAAGGCTGGGAACAATGCCATATTAACAATTGTTTGCCCCATTGTATAACTATAATCCAGACTTCCTGAGGCCAAGGTTGAGAATTTGATTTCTGCACAGGGAATAATTCTGCTCCTTACACCACGTGAGGCCTCTTGTCCCTCCATCATCCATCTCACAAACACCCCCTTCACTAAGGGGTCCTAAGAGTAGCCCCATTCTCTGGCACTAGTTCTAATCTGATGGATCTGAGCATCATGTCATATGTGAAAAGCACCACGTAAAAATGATGTTCAATCCAGTGCATGTTTTTCCTAAAGTTCTATTGAGATACATATATATATATGGTTTTGTGTTTTCCATCCTCCATTTCTCTTTACCCATTTTAATGACTTTAAATGTACCTATTAAGTAGCATTTTCTAGATCGTTCTTTCATTTCTAGTTCTTGCAAAGATGATGCATTCTCATCTGTGACTCCCTCATGCGAGCTATATAGTTTCTGTTGCTATTTCGTCTTTGATGGTAGAAGGGAGTGTCCTCTCTGGGGTTCCATGCCCTTTGGATTGTGACTGAGTCCCTAAAGAGCAGTTTTATATTTGCTCCTGCCAGGTCCCCAGGACGAGTTCTACACTAATTCCTCTGTTTGAAATTCCTAACCATGCAGTGGTATAAACGAAGCTGCTTCCTTGTCTAATGCAGCTGCGGGTCCAGTTCCTCCACGGTGTGGACACTGGAAGCCAGGAGTCTTGAGAAAGTTCACCCACCCTTGGATCAGCCTAGAGAAGGATGTAGGCAGACATGCCTCTCCTACTTAGAAATAGTTGGTTTTTTACACTGCTAGCTTTGGAAAGCCCCCATCTGTGCTGGTTAATTGTATGTGTCAACTTGTTTAGATCACAGGCTCAAAGATATTTGGCTAAACCTTATTTCTGGGTGTGTCTGTGAGGGTGTTTCCACATAAGATTAGCATTTGAATCTGTAGACTGAGTAAAGCAGATGGCCCACCCCAGTTTGGGTGGGCAGCATAAGATCCATTGAGGGGATGACTAGAACAAAAAGCTGGAGGAATGCAAAATTTGTGCTCTCTGCCTGACTGCTTGAGTTGGGTCATTGATATTCTCCTGCCCTCAGACTGAGACTTACACCATCGCTGTCCCCTAGTTCTCAAGCATTTGGACTAAACTACACCACTAGCTTTCCTGTGTTCCCTAGCTTGTACACCGCACACCATGTGACTTGTCAGCCTCCATCATCACGTGATCCAATTCCTCATAATAAGTCTCTTTGTGTATATGTATATATATATATATATATATATATATATATATATATATATATATACACACACACACACACACACATAGACACACACGCATATATATGAATCCTACTGGTTCTGTTTCTCTGGAGAACTCTAGTACACCACCCACTTGCTTTGGAAAGGAGGCCATAGTTACTTGTCTAATACCTGGCAATAAAGTTGAGAATCTGATGTGGTAGACAGTTAATGATTCAGCCAACAGCCAGATCCCTTTCCTTCATTTCTAGCCATGATTGATTTGAGCAGCAGTGTGGTAGCCTCAGGGGGTGAATCCCAACAAGTCTAAGACAGTCATGGAAATCACATTGAGTTACTGCATTTCCACCTGCCCTGAGAGCTAACGGTAGCCACATAAACATAATTCTAGCCAATGCAGAGACAAGCCAAGGGGTTCTGGGGAAGATTCCTCCTCTCTGATAGAAAGGAAGAAGCACGTGAAAATCATTCTTTCTTCCAGCATCTTGACTGCCACCCCTTTCTTCCTCTCTTTGGTAAGTGATGCCCAGAGCTGCGGCCACCATCGTGCAATGGTGAAAATCTGCAGTAGAGTCACCGATTCCGATTCAATGCCCTGACACATTTGAGATGCTGATCCAGCACCACAACTGCCTACTTCCAGACTTTTGTGGTGTGATGGCTTTGTCATTTAACCACTATTAGTCCACTATGACTCCTGGGTGAGAGTGTTCCTAACCGACACAGAACCAGGGTGACTCCTGTCTCGGGCCCCTCCTCCAAGCCTGCACAGGTGAGGGGCCAGGTGCCTGGGAGAGTTCGAGTCTCCTCTGCTGGGTGCTCCAGGAGCAGAAGGGGGTGATACCTTGAAGGCCAGCCTTCCCGTGCCCCATGTGTGCAGGATGTACTACAGAGCTGAGTGCAGCCCTGTGTAGTCTGCAGGTCCGCATCTCTGCAACTCCTGAGAGCAGCAGAGCTCAACTCTGCCTAAGCTGAGCAAAAACAGGGGTTTTTGGAAGGATACCAAGGTACCTCATACCGTTAAAGGATGTGCAGAACATCACATTCTTGGCAAACACTGGAAGCAGGACAGCTCTGGGAACCCCAGCAGAAGGAATCCAGGACCACTCTGTAGGATGCTGCCATGAAACGACTCCTACCATCTCTTGACATCAATTTGTGCCTCGGTTCAAGTTCCAAATTCCCAGGAGATAGAATCTGGCTGATGGAGCTTGGTCGGTACTCACACCTTGGAAAATTTAGCGTGGCCAGTAGTTGAGAGGTTTGTTGGTCAAGCCTCACTCACTGTCCATTGCTGTAACTGGGGATGGACCACAGGAGTGGGGTCTGCCTCCAGGATAACATGGAAGAAGAGGTGCTGGCCAAGAAAAGCGATCACTACAACAGCACTGCCTTTCATCTTGAACCTGTGTCATGGTTGTGACTCTGGGACTACTTGACGGTGTCCTCATTAGCCCTTGTCAGAACTTGGACACAAAGGACTGAGACTTGTCCCCACATCTCACTCCTGTTCCAAATGGAAACAACTCATTGTCATCAGATGGGCCTGCAATGGGAAAACCATCAAAGGTTTTAATCAGGGGGCCACATGTTCTAATCCACATGTTCTAATGCTTTGAAATCATCCTGGCTTCTGTGCAGAACAAGGAATAGACCATTAAGAGCAGGTCCAGGGAGATCAGTTGGGAAGTGGGTGCAGGGAACAGGTAATGGAGGAGGATGGTGGTAAGTATAGACAGAGGGGTGGCTTCAATTTCTGATGGATGATTGGGGTGAGAAAGAGAGAGGAAATGGAGTTCTGGCTTGACCACCTGGGTAGAAAATGTTGCTCCCCATGGAGAAGGGAAAACAGGGGACAGAGGGAGTGAGTTTGGGCAAATGCTAACACCTGCACTTCACACAAGCTGGATTTAGATGCCTATAGAAAGCCCAGAGATCTGGGTCCAGCCAGAAATATATACTTGGGAATCATCAACCTATAAATGGTATTTGGCCCAGGGAAAGGATATAATTACTGGGGAATGAGGTAAAGACAAGAGAACAGGAGGGCCGAGTCAGAACACTGAGGGTTCCGACATTTGGAAGCCCATTTGGACAGGAGTGGCCGTCAGCTGGGCCTGAGGAGAAGCAGCCAAATAGCAGGAAGGGAACCCAGGAGAGTGTGGGGTCTGGAAGCCAGGAGGAGTGCACCTTCATTATGCAAATTCTGCTGTGATTTCAGGGGTCCCTCGGGGGTTGACACTCTATACCTCTCCATGCAAATAGTCCTGTGCAGCTGTCAGCTTCCTACATCACCCCTTCTGGAGAATGAGCCCCAGACTTGTTCCTCCTGCTGGCCTCTTCCCATCCACCCAGATGTCAGTGGGGAGGGAATAAAACCTTGGAAGACCACTAAAGGAAGAGTCCCCCACCTTCCTGGCCTGCACCTAACATATCCACTGTCACGCAGGGGATCCTGCCGACTTCGCCATGTGTCGTGCAGGGTGTCATGCGGGGTCTCTAGTCCCACTCCCCACATAAGAACGCAGGATATGGCTAGGCCAAAAAGGAACACCCACGGAGCCATAGGTAGGGGAGTCATACCACTATACTCTCGCTGGCGGCTGGGTTGGAGACACAGGAACCAGGAGCAACACAATTCTCAACCCTCACTGTGCCGCTTGCAGACTCAGCCACCATCTTCTTGCTAACTCCCCCTTTTTTTTGCTGGCGTAGCCACAGCAGTTATATTAGTGCCCAATGGCTCACTGGTTACAGCTGACGGCCAACTAGCCACAGCTGATGGCCATTTGATCACAGTCGATGGCCATTTACTACCTGAGCCAGCACCTTTCTATGTGAGGCCGAGAGCCTGGAAACTGCTTTTTGGGGCTCTGTCCCCACATCCACCCTGCCTCAAGGGTTTGTTATAGTTGTTTA
This sequence comes from Rhinolophus ferrumequinum, assembly GCF_004115265.2. NCBI lineage: Eukaryota > Metazoa > Chordata > Mammalia > Chiroptera > Rhinolophidae > Rhinolophus > Rhinolophus ferrumequinum. The sequence goes on along the minus strand of NC_046290.1, from coordinate 97,348,414 downwards.
GCAATCCAGAAAAGAAAGAGGAAGTTGAGGCTAGACTGTTGAGCTAGTTTTGCAGTTTCCCTACTCAGAGGCCGTTCTGCTCACCCCCATCTTTCAGGGAAACTCAGGACAGATCCAGCAGCACCGCCGGCCTCCTTGCTGCACTGAGCATGCGCGTGAGAAGGCGGCCCTGGCCAGACTGATAAGAGGAGAAGTTCCAGGTGGCTTTTGGAACAAGGAATACGCAGATCTCAGCGGCCCGACTGCATGGGGCATTTAAGAGGAAATTGGGGCCAAGTAATAGTATTTTGTCTTGGCTGGCCCTCTGATTGCTCTGATAGCCTCATTTTCAATTTTAAGACAAAAATGTTTTAACATAAGTGAAAGCAAGCAGTGGGAGGATATTCCCTTTCTGTCTCTGACATTCAGCCACTGAACTCTGCCTTGGGAGGATGGGGAGCTATGCCCTTTAAGGAGAAGTAACTTGTGAAAACCAGCTATCACAGGAATTCTCAGCCTTCCCATGGGGGCAGAGGGGAAAGGACGGGGCCATCGCAGCAGCTGGCTCATGATTACTGGGCCATAGAAGAAAGCCCTCCATGGTCTGGAGGCCAGACCCCTCTTCAGAGGGCTTTGTCCATTTGTCTACAAGAAGCTCTCAGCAAAGACTGGGCTGGTACCACTAACGCTTTCTGTACCCTAGTTGGCCCAGCCACACTGAAAACATAAGTGCCTAGAAAGTGTGGCCTTTAGAACTAAAGCATGCAAGACTCCCAATCCCACCTTCTCATTTCCAGAGGTCCAGAGAAGGTCAGTAACTTTCCCACAGGCACCCAGGAAGACAAAGATTAATCCCAGAGTGGAAGTCAGGAACGGGAGGTTTGAGTCCTCACCAGGAGGCCCTTGTTCCTGTGACTTCTCCTTGCTGCCTGGTAAGGCTGGATGTAAGTAAAAGCCAGCAATCTATAGCATTCTGCAGTCAACCCAGTTCTCTCTCCTTAGCTCAGATGTGCCTGACAGATGCATCCAATTCCTCAAGCTCAAGTGCAAACAGAGAAAGAACCTGAGCACTTGCAAGAACAGATGCTGGCTGCCATGGGAGCAGACGTGGGGGTGGGTTCCAGGGGCCCTGAAAGGGCGAGAGCCCATCCTGTCATTTGGTGCCATCATAGAAAAGCAGATGTCCTGTTTCATCTCTTCGAAGCTGGAGGTATGATCGATAACAACATACTTATTTTAAAGAAAATCCTGTACATCAATTTGCTTTGGGAAAAAATAACTTTTATTACAACAGTACACCTTTGTCAGAAAGGGAATACTGGGCGGCCAGTTAGCTCAGTTGGGTAGAGCACGGTGCTCTTAACAACAAGGTTGTCAGTTCGATCCCCACATGGGTCACTGTGAGCTGCGCCTCCACAACTGGATTGAAACTGATGGGTCCTGGAAAAAGACACTTAAATAAATAAAAGTTTTAAAAAAATTTTTTTTTAATTAAAAAACTACTTTTCTTAAAGAAAGGGAATACTTTTCCATCTTGCACTTATATATATAGCATAATATGCACTGTACATTCATTCATCAAACACCCTTGAGCACATCAGGTGTGAAAGACCAAGAGGTGACCCGTCTTCTGTCGTTGGCTGATGTGGGAGGGGACTATACAATGTGAACTGGAGATCAGAGTTTGGCTGTGACAATATTAATTATAAGAAACACACTTAAAACATAAGGAATACAGAATAAAATTCAAAATTTAATCAAAAGATTAAATAGAAAGACATAACAGGCAAATACTAATTTGTGGGAAGCTAAAGTAGCCATATTAATATCTTTTACAACAGGATTTGAGGCAAAATCATCAATCGAGATAAAGCGGTCATTATATATTGATAAAAGGCTCAACTCACCAAGAAGATACGGCAATTTTAAATTTGCATGTACCTAATAGCCTCAAAATACTTAAAGCAAAAAAGAAAAAGCTCTATAAAGAGAAACTGACAAACCACAACTTGGGAGTAGTTAACACAATTCTTTAGTAATTGATAAAACATCAGTAATACATAGAAAATTTGAATAATTCTAACACATTTACAAGATAAGCATATTATTTCACAGCAACTAGATTGCAGAAAAATTTAACTAGACCAATTCCAGGTGTTGGTGATGGTGTACAGCGGTGGCGAGTTACTGAGTGCTGCTGGGAGGGTAAGTTGCAAAAACCACTTTGGAAAAGACCTGGTTTCAGTTAGCAAGCTGACCACGTACATACTGCGTAGGACCCAGCAGAGCCACTCCTAGGTAGACACACCTTTGGGACAGCTTGATACACGTGCAGCAGGAGATGTGTGTAAGAATGTTCAGAGCAGCATTGTTCCCAGCAGCCAAGAGAGGGAAGCGACCCAAATGTCCATCAGCCATAAACTGGATGAAGCCTGGTGTGCTCATGCACTGCAGTACTCTCCAGCACTGACACGAATGAACTGCGCTTTCCTTCTTCATTTACACGAGCCAATCTCAAAAACATAATATCAACTGTAAGAAGCAAATGCCAGAAGAAAGTTCAAAAAGAGCCAAAGCTAAACTATATATTGTTTAAGGGTAGATAGCTAGATAGTAAAACTAAAAGGAAACTAAGGTAATGGTTAACACAAATTTAGGATCACGGTTGCCTCTAGAAACCAGGGGTAGAGATGGCAGACATTATTGGAGACGGCAACCTGGGTTTTTCTAAGGTGTTAGCAATGTTCTACTTCTTAACCTGGGTGCTGGATACACACGCCTAAGGGATCCTGTCATACACGTGTGTGAGGTTGTGCATAAGCAGCTCATGGCAGCCCTGTTCTCAACACCCAGGTACTCGTTATTGACATTCTTCAAACTGTGTGCAGACATGCCTGCACACTCTTCCATATATGTGATCTGTTTTTAAAAAAAGGAAAGAAATATCCCATAAGGTTAATGAGAGTGGTCTCAGGGTGGGAGGAAAGCTAATGGTTGGTTGTATTTTCATCCTCATTATTTTTTTACATTTTCTGAAATTTTTACAATAAGTATGTATCACTTTTACCAGCAGAAAAGAAAAAAAAAAAATTTGAGACATGATAAAAGAAATCACAAAAGGAAAGACTTGAGTTTGAACACATGAAAATATAAAACTTTCACATGTCTAAACCAAATAAAATTGAACGGTAAATACAACAAGGAAAATAATTTGTTCTATATGAACACTTACCAATAAATAAGAAAAAAATACATGGATATAAGACACGAGCAAGAATTCACATAAAAGAAAATACAATTGTCTGAAAACATATGGGAAAATATTCAACCACAATTAGTAATCCCCCCAAGATAGAGTGGAACTGGCACAGGCCTTCACACCTAGATAACCTGGGTTTGAACTCCTGCTCTGCCAATTTACTAGCTGTGTATCACTTGACAGTTACCTTTAAAGTTCCTGAGTCTCTGTCACATATAAAATAAAAGAAATAATTAATAGTTTGCAGGGTTGTTCTAAGGACTAGAAATAATGCATTAAATGATGCACAAGGTTTGACACGTGCAGATGTCTAGTAGATGGATTTCCTTTTCCGAACAGTGAGGAGAAAGCAAGAGAATGGGGCCAGGTGTATGGACAGTCTACTGGGAAGACAGACATGAAATCACTATTCCCAGCGTGTGACAAGTACCCCAATAGAGGAAGTACAGGATGTTGAGATACCAGATAAAAAGGTTAGCCAACTTTTGTCTAGGTGATCACAGACCTTCCTGAGAAGGTGTTTAAGCTGAAGTCTGAGGGCGAGTATGAGTAACAGAATAAAAAGAGTACAGGATTTTATTTTCCAAAGACAGTTACATTATCTCCCAGCCCACATTCATTTCTTGCAATGCAGCTTTGACATTCCTTCCTTTTGGAGGTGGGGACCATGTCCCTTCCCCGTGAACCTGGTGGGCTTGTAACGGTAGTTAAAGTGACACTATGTGACTTCTGCTACTGAGGCATGAGACACAGCACAGTTCCTTCCTGGTGGTCTTATACCGGGTGCAAGCTGTGTATCTGTGGATTATTGCTCCCAGAACCCAGACACCACACTCTGAGGAAGGCTGAGCAGCCCACGGAGACTGGAGGCATCCAGCCCTCAGCCTGGCTGAGTGCCTGCTGACAGCCAGCCATGTCAGTGCACCGTCAAAAGAGATTCCTCCAGCCCCAGTCAAGCTGCCGGGCAGAGAGCACATGGGGCAGGGGTGAGCCGTCCCCACTGAGCTTGCCCCCAGTTGCAAGTTCTGGAGCCAAGTAAACGATGTTCGTTGTCTTAAGCCACTTGGGGTTGGGATGGTTGCTATGCAGTGATAAATCATGAGAACGGGGGAGAGAGTGCTCCAGGGAGCAAGAGAAGCATGAGCACATGTCTGGAGTCCGGGGCCAGGGTTGCTCTGTCCTGTTCAGCCCAGCTGAAAAGCCACGTGTTCCCAGGAGGATGGTGAGACCAAGGGCTACAGACGTGGGCAGCCCAAACCTTCTTCCACTCTATGTGGGAGTTGGGACTGCAGTCTGCAGGAAATGGGGACGTTTCCGTATGGTCTCAATGTGATCAAAATTGTGCTTTTCAAAGATTACCCAGGTGGTCAACTGGTGAAAGGATGAGCAAGAGGAAAAACCAGTGGATGCGTGTAAGTAGCCAGAATTAGACCACTGGTAGTCCTCCGGGCAAGAGAGAGTAATGAGGCCATGTTTCAACCAGCCCAGTCAGAGAAGATAGTGAGTTGAGATGAGCTGCCTTCTTTTCGTGCGTTCCTCCACCATGGCTCTAAGTGCCTGTGGGCCCACCCTCCACCTCCAGGCTCACGGGGCAGACGGGGATGGTTTACCAGCTGGCAGAAGAGCGGTGCTGACCAAACAGGTCATGTGCTATGTCTGCACACTAACTTGGACCCTGTCCCCTCATTCTGAACCCACCTTCCCCTCCCCTTTGTCACGGCTCCCTCTTTCTTCCCTCCTTCTCTCTCTTACTTCTGTCTCAGAGGAAAACTGGCTCATGCATCCTTGTAAGTGTATGTGTCTCACCCCAGGCCCTAAGCCAAGAGCTCGTTGTTCTCTTCCATTGGGGCCGTGGAAGCCTCTTGTCTAGCTGCCCTGGATGGTGTGCCTCACAGGATAACAGGAAATACCTTCACCAAATCAAGGCGCCATTCCAAGATGGCAGGGGCTTGGCCTGGGGCAGGGAGAACGAGGGGACAGAGGCACAGAGGAGTAGAGATGGAGCCCGGGAGGCTACCTGCGATGAGCTGGCTTTGCCAATCCTTGGGAACCTCACCGGCAGGCAGATGAGCAGCTTTTTCCTGAATTCGTTTTCCCTCCTACAAGTTCTCCAGTGACTCCCAGGCTGTCACTAGCAATCAAGCCTCAGTTTGAGCTATCTGCTTGCAGTCCAACTCCTGTTACCCAGTTCATTGCCATGAGATGCCATTAGGAAGCCTGTCAGTGCGTGTGTGAAGATCTGGACTCACATGAAGAAAACATTCATAAATATTGCCCATGGAAGGCTGTGTTTCAGGACTCCTGACACATTGAAAAAAACTCTGCCTTGTTACCTACATTGAATGACGTACGCGTGACATGCCCCCTCAACCACCTGGCAAATGCTTGTAGCTTCTCCATGATAGCCTGTGTTTGTACACTCTAAGTGACAGGGAGCTCACCACTTTATAAGGCAAGTCTTTCCACCTTAGGAAGGTTCCTGGCTATTAAAAAGCTCATCCTTATGTTGAACTATAAACTGTCTCCTGGTCACTGATTTCACCTCTTTGGTCCTACTTCTCTCCCTTGGTTTCTCTGTATTTGAAAAGCAGCGCTTTTCTAGCTTAAACATCCCCCCAGGGTAACACCAGGCTTGTGGAGGTGTGAGGTCTTCCCAGCCCTGGATGTGGGAATTTGTGGGATTTGTCTCTCCTCTTTCTATGACACAGCCTTCTTTCTCTACCTCTTCTAGCTCCTTTCCTCCATGTACTCCTTCACATTTTTCCACAAATGGAAAAATGAAGGCAAAAATTGACCTACCTGAGGCTATATAAATAGAAGCATGATTCTAGAATGAAGGAGGTGAGAGTCTTACTGTCATTTACATTTTTTTTTCTTATCCCCTGTGATGATCTTCCCTTAAGGAAATGGAGACCTCAGATTTAGCTGTGTTATTAAGAAAGGGTTATAGGATTAAAGGAAACCTTTGGGGAGGGATCCTATAGCAAAATTATATTCCACTGTAAGACGATGGTGGCTTGGGCTGTGATGAGAACAGTGGCAAACATGGGCCTCGTTTTAAGAGGGATGGAGACAAAGAAAAGCACATCCAGGGCTGGGAAAACCTCACACCTCCACAGGCCTGGTGTTACCCTGGGGGGATGTTTAAGCTAGAAAAACACTGCCTTTCAAATATGGAGAAACCAAAGGAGAGTAGTAGGACCAAAGAGGTGAAATCAGTGACCCTGAGACAGTTTTTAGTTCAACATAAGGATGAGCTTTTTAATAGCCAGGAAACTTCCTAAGATGGAAAGACTTGCCTTATAAAGTGGTGAGCTCCCTGTCACTAAGAGTGTACAAATACAGGGTATTGTGGAGAAGCTACAAGCATTTGCCAGGTGGTTGAATGTTTTCAGTTTGATTTTTAAGGCTTTTCCCGAGAGCTTAACAGCATAAACAGTATAGGATGACATATCATTACAAATAGTTCAGCCTTGACTGCAGAGCATGCTGGGGACTGTGAGTGAGTTGAGGGCTACATCAGGGGCGGGAAAAAACTAACAGAGACAATGAGGCTAGTCTAGACCTGGGAGAAAAGTCAATCAGTTCATTCTAAGAACACAAGGCCAAGGTGGTGAGGGAGACTCAAGTTCAGTTCATTTCTTGGTTTATTCACTCAGTTGTTCATTTATTCATTCAACAAACATTTATTGAGTGTCTGAGCACCAGCTCCAATCTCCAGGAATTTCCAGTCTGGGTGGAAGGACAGACAAGGAAATGAGTGATGTACTAGAAGGGGATTTATTGGTTCACGTACTTGGAGGGGCAGGGTGACGCCAGCATCAGGCGGGACTGGCTTGGAGGACATTAATGGCATCCTTGGCATTCTCTCATTCCATCTCCAGTTCTGCTTCTCCATACTTCCTCATTTTCATCTGCAGCAGGTGAGCTTTTTCCCCAACAGATACTTCATTCTCCCTCCTCATCTTGGGATAGAAATTCGAGGGAGGGCTCTGATTAGCCACATATGGGAAGAACTCTATGCCTAGAACTCATCCCTCCAGAACCACACGACTGGAGAGGGGGAGGGGCAAACGAGCTCTCCCACTAAAGGAGACGAAGCTTTCCCCAGAAGAAGGGGGCTGAGCAACCAAAACCAGAAGCCGTCCTTCCCCAGAATGCAAGCGCATGGGAGAGCTCAAAGCAGTCCTTGGGACACAGCAGTGAGCTGGGGAGGAGGTGATGCTTACACTCAGTCCTGTAGGATGTGTGTGTCAGGTATGTTTGTCTATGTGCAGTTGGGGTGAGGAGGGAGGAACTAGGAAGGGGTAGGACAGAGCAGGAAACAGCAGATTGAGAGGGTTAGGAAGTAGGTCAGTACAACTCAGGTGACAGGAGAGGTGGAGAGGTGTAGTGGGAGGTGGTGAGATAGGCAGGGGCCCTTACTGGGGGCAGACTCAAAGCTGGATTAAGTATGGTGTCCTGCAGGTGTAAACACAGGTATCATCAGGTGTGAGGGGTGATCAGGGCACTACAGGAAGAAGTCTGTGCAGTGGTGGTTTCCCCATCCAGGATGTCTGGACAAGGCCATTTCACGGAGGACCAGAATCGTGGGCAGCTTTGGGGAATGGCTGGCAGGAAAAAAGCAGAGGTCAGTCGGAGTCCACCAGGACTAGACAGGAGTTCTGGCTCCTCAGCCAGGCTCGGTCTCCCCTGCTCCAAGTCTGGGCATACAGAAGCTGCCGAGTCCAATGGTCAGGCTGAGGATGCTCCAGGCCGACCACAGCCGACTGGGTCAGTCTGTGGGAGGACATGCATGATTAGAAATGAACCAATTAGGAATGCCGCGGGCTGCAAGTAATGGAATCCAAGACTGATAGAGGCTTGAGCCATAGTGCCGTTGTTTACTTCACAAGAAGCCCACAGGGAGGCATTTCAGGAAGGCTGAATAGCTTCACAGTGTCAGAGTACCGGGTCAATACCTCTGTCATTCTCTAGACCTCCTTGTGGCTGGAAGAACCTGCCACAGCTCCGAACGTAAGGTCCTCACATAACATATCCAAAGGGTGGAAGCAGGGAGCAGCAAGGAGGTAGAAATAAAAAACACTGCTCGCATGTCTCTCTTCCTGTCAAGAAAAGACCTCCTACTTGGAAGCCTGCTGACAGATTTTATGTTGTATGTCATTGGCCGGAACTGGGACATGTGGCCACCTTAGCTGCAAGGGAGAGTTGATTGTGGGAAGCACGCAAGATAGGAGTTGGAAATTGCTGTTAGATAAGCACCAATAGTGACCACTGCAATTAAAAACGGTAATTTCCTGTCCTTCCCCTCCTGCCTCCATATTCTGGGTTGAGTGGATAGCTTGAGCTAAGCCCCACGTGGAACAAGGCTGAGAAACAACCAGAATCTCTAAGTGACAAAAGTACCTTCTCATCAGCTTGCAGTAGAACAAACTTGCAGTTGCAGATAAAATGTGAAGTCAAGCCTCATAACAAGGACAGGCCTGGCATTCCTTATGCTACCCTTTGTGAAGGGCTGCTGGGCCCAGGCCTAAATGATCTGATTCGGTTCTTGTAACAACCTTGTGAAACAGATCTTTTATTCCCATTTTAAAGATGAGAAACTGAAACTTAGAGAGACTGGTAATTTCCCTAAGGTCATGTCCTGCAGGGTGTCAGGCGGGGTCTCAGCTCCCGCTCCCCACATAAGAACACAGGACATGGTGAGGCCAAAAAGGAACACCCACGGAGCTATAGATAGGGCAGTCATACCACTATATTCTCACTGGTGGCTGGGTTGGAGACACAGGAAACAGGAGCCACATGATCCGCAACCTGCCATCCACTTGTCTCTGCCAACCAACCTCAGTAGCTGCAATCCGCTCTTGCCAGCTCAGCCACCATCTTCTTGCTAGCCCCCATTTTCTGCTAGCGTAGCCACAGCAGTTATATTAGTGGCCAATGGCTCACTGGTTACAGCTGATGGCCATCCAATCACAGTTGATGGCCATTTACTACCTGAGCCAGCACCTTTCCATGTGAGACCGAGTGCCTGGAAACTGCACTCCTGGCTCTGTCCCCACAGGTCATAAAACTAATGAGTGGAAACTGAGATGGATTATCAGGCTTCGGAGTCAGGCACCTTTCTCTTAAACACTGTACCAGTGGATTTCATACTTCCTGTGCATGTGAATCACCTTATTAAAGATCAGATTCCAGGAACCATGATCCAAGGATCCTGAGTCAGCAGGTCTGGGGTGGGACTCAAATGTTTGTGCATCTAACAAGCATCCCAGATGTTTCTAATGTCGGAGGTTGTGAGACCTCACCTAATGGGCTCTATGCTTCACAGCTTTCGAAAAATCTGGGTCCTGTTGCCACCACAAAAGCTTCTGGACCTGTCATCCTCCACTCTCAGCACTTTTTGTCTGCATCACCCTTCTGAATAGTTATCATACTCAGTTATACACACTGCCATCTCAGATACATATAAAGACCTTGAGAAAAGCATTTCTTTTATACATTTCCCTCTGTCCCAACATTCCCAATACATTGCTAGCCGTGAAGGAGTTTGACAAATATCTTTGGTTTGTGTCTATTTCACATCATTTCAAGGTGCCCAGATAATAGGCCTCTGAAAAAAACTATGGCTTTTGAATAGCAGGCATTGTCTGATTAATGAAATCATCATAAATATATTAAGTTTACTTGATAATAAGTAATCACGATCAATTGATAATGAAGTGAAATACACAATCACTTAACTGAAAATAATTGGATTGAATGACAAACTTAGGCTCCTGATTAAAATTAATTGTATTACTGAGACAGCCTTGGAATCTCAAAGACAAGAAATTAAAAGCTCTCTCAGGTAAAGGCTAAATTCTCCTGTTTGGCGGTCCAAGAAAAAGGGATCCATTTGTAGTCAATTTCTAAACTAGATTAAGAAAAGTAAGGACGGTATTACATTTGGACAGATGCTTCAATGGGGAGCTAAATTTGGGTTAATTTGAATGGGCCAATATTGAATGTTTCTCAAAAGAGTACCATTTAATCTGGCAGCTCTAGGAAGGTTTTTCCAATTAATTGAGGGTTTGGATAGAAGCAAAATGCAAACTGAGCACTTGTGGGACCTGTAAATGGCAGGTTTGTCACCAGCCCTGGTCCCAGGTGAGACTTTGTTCCGTATGCACTGCTTGGCTGACTTGGAGCTCCTAAAGTCAGCCTTGTGTCAGCTCGATCAGTGCTTCCCAGGCTTCGATGTGAAGAGTCATCTGAAACTTGTTAAAATTCAGTATCTAATGCTGTAAATCAGGGGAGGGACTGGAGATTCTCCATTTCTAACAAGTTTCGAGATGATGGACCACAAAGTTCTATAGTAACAAAGTAACAAAGTTCGATAGCACATGTGTCAGACCATGCTCAGCAGTCAGATCTGTCCCTACACCTTCCAGTCACATTCTGTGGAGGCAGAACCAGCCTTCAGAGATTCTGTTGGCCAGGATTTCATGAGCACTGCAGATTACCCAGTAACTATATGTAGTTTCCAAACAAGCGATACACTTTATCATCTGTGCACCTTTCCATGCACTGTCTCCTTTGCCTAGTATGCCTTGGCCTTCAGAAAGAGCCAGGGATCTAAGGTCAAGCCACAGAAAGAAACTCTGGCTACCTGAGGGACAGGTTTCTATCTTGCATCACTCAGAGCTCTGATGAAATTGACATATTTGGATATCTGGGGCTACTGAGGCCAAAGGAGAGCAGGGTAGGCTCACTACAGCATCATATGGTCCTCAGTGACATAGAAAGAGGCCAGCGCAGCTGGGTGCAATTGGGAGAGGAAGTGAGAGAGAAGATGACAGCACATGACCAACATTCTAGTCTTTTGAAGGGCTGTCTGAAAGACTATTATCTGCCTCAACTGATTTGGAGCATTGATGGGAGCCAGCACACTTTGGATGCCAGGGGCCATTGAGGAAAAAAAGTTGTGCAGGAAGGCTTGCCACCCTGCAGTACCACAGACAGACACAGAGGACCTGCAGTGCCACAGACAGACACCAGAAGAAGGAAGAGATAATGAGCTCCTGAAAATTTATCAGCAAATCTATCTAGCTGAGAAATTAAATGCACAAGCCCAGAGAAGTTGCATCCCCCCAAAATGGTTTCAGAGTTCCCTAGAATCCTTAGCCAGGTTGAAAGGTGTACAAAGCTAGTCTGTAAAGACTGGGAGAGGTGGCTGTTTTTTTCAAATATGCAAAACTCAACAACAAATTACAAGGCACCCAAAGAAACAGGGAAACATGGCCCAATCAAAGCAATAAAAACTGAATCTCCAGAAACTCATCGAAAGAGAGATCTTTGAATTACCTGATAAATAATTCAAAATAATTATATTAAAGAAGTGCAATGCTCTACAAAAGAACACAGATAGACAACAAAATGAAATCATGAAAATAATGTATGATCAAAATAAGAATATCAATAAAGGTAGTAACTATAAATAAACAAGCAGAAACTCTGGGGCTGAAGACTACAGTAACTTATTTTTAAAATACACTAGAAGGCTTCAACATCAGACTTGATAAAGCAGAAGAAAGAATGAGTAAACTCAATGGTAAGTCATTTGAAAATATTGAAGTACACAATGTGATATATAGATGATGTATTACAGAAATGTGCACTTGAAACCTATGTGATTTTACTAACCATTGTCACCCCAATAAATTTAATTTAAAAACAACATTTTGTAAGTTTAGGATGTACAACATAATAATTTGAAACATGTATGCATTGCAAACTGATTACCACAATAGAGTTAGTATCCCCTCATATAATTACAGTTTTTTGTGTGTAGTGATAACATTTAAGATCTACTCTCTTAAAAACTTTCAAATATATAATACAGCATTGTTAATTATGATTACCATGATGTGCATTACATCCCCAAATTTGATTTATCCTATATCTGAGTTTTGTACTCTCAGACTAACATCTACCTATTTCTCCCATGCCCCAGACCCTGACAACCACCATTCTACTCTATTTCCATGAGTTCAGCTTTTTTAGATTCCACATTGATAGTATACAGTATTTGTCCTTCTCAGTCTGACTTAATTTACTTAGTATAAATGCTCTCAAGGTCCATCTATGCTGTCACAAACGGTAGGATTATCTTCCTTCTTGTGGCTGAATAATAATCCAGTGTGTGTGTGCGTGTGTGTGTCATGTTTTCATTTTTTAAAGATTTTTATTAAAATATGGCTAACATATAATATTACATTAGTTTCAGATGTACACCATAGTTATTAAACATTTATATACCTAAAAAAGTGATCACAGCATCATAAAAAATGGCGGCATGAGGTGAGCCTCTGCAAATCTCCCCTGGAATTTACAACAAATTGAACAACTATAACTCCACAAAGGACTCCCTGCACAGCAGACAGGCAAGATAAAGGATCTCACTACTGAATTCACCTAAAGGTGGAAATTGCACGAGCAGGGGAGGGGGGAGGGGAGAAGTGCGGAGACAGGGCCACGCTGCGGACGCAGGACGCCGACCTAGTTCAGTGCTCCAAGCTCGCTGCATCCCTGAACTACTGCAGCTGCGGGAGAGGGAAGAACTCGGACAACTAAGGCTCCATTTCTGGTCCATAGGCACTACCCTGGCTGCGGGAGAGGGAAGAACTCGGACTACTAGGGCTCCGCTTATGGCCCACAGCATTGATGGGACAGCATATAACACGGCTGAACCCAACGTTCACGGCAGAGACCTTGGAGCAAAGACTGAGGGAAGAGGCTGAAAACAGAGGTTTAAGCCCTCACTGCCAAGCAGAGAACGGAAGCCTTAGGCACTGAGACTACCCGCCCCCTCCCTATCCTCCTAGAGCTTGCCCCGCCCCCACCTGCCCAGTGCTACAAGTGGAACAGTAGCAGTGTCAGATCAAAAGAACAGAATATTTGCTGTTCTGAGAACTGTGGTCCGCAGACACAGATTCACAGCCCAACTAGTTCCGGCAAAGGGGAGGGAGCTGTGGAAGCAACCCCGGCTGTGGTGGTGGTTGTCGCCATTGCTCTGGCCACCTCTCACAACTCACCCCGCCCCTATCACCACCTATCTGAGCGGATCCCTGCAGGAGTAAACAGAGCTGCTGGAACACACGGGCTCTGAATCTGGTACAGGAAGAGCTGTGGAACTTCAGAAGCATCCCCACATGGAGGCAGGGCCCTATGACGCAGGTGAACTGTTCACAGAGGAGAAGCCCGCCTTCCAGGAAATCCCCACATTGTGTGAGAAGTCGGGATAGTGCAGAAAAACATAAAACTACCGTGTGAGAGAGAAAAAAAGGCTGCAGTTGGAGAGAAAATAAAACATTCTACCAACACATACTGGAAAACAAAAGAAAGACATCTTCCTATCAACCTGTTGTGGAACCCACTCCTGTAGATGTCTAGGAAGAGAAATAATAGATCATTAATTGCCATGAATAATCAAGGCAACAAGACAGCTCAGAAAGAAAGTGAAAAGTCTCCAGAAAATGAACTTAAAGATAAGGAAATATGTGACTTAAATGACAGAGAATTCAAGATTGAAGTTCTGAAAAAACTCAACGAGATGCAAGAAAACACAGACAGGCAGTTTAATGAATTTAGAAACACAATCAAAGAACAACATGAACATTTTACCAAAGAGATTGAAATTAAAAAAAAAGAATCAAATAGAATTTCTGGTGATTAACAAGAAATGAACAATGAAATAGCCAGCTTAGGTAGTAGAGTTGATCAGATAGAGGAAAGAATCAGTGACATCGAAGATAGAAACCTGGAAATGACACGGATGGAAGCAGAAAGAGACTTGAGACTTAAAAGAAATGAAAGAACTCTACAAGACCATTCTGATTCCATCAGAAAGATCAATATGAGAATAATGGTCATACCAGGAAGAGAAGAAAGAGAGAAGGGAACAGAGAGTATAGTCAAACAAATAGTCAATGAGAACTTCCCAAACTTGTGGAAAGAACTGGATCCTCGAATCCAAGAAGCAAATAGAACACCTAATTACCTCAACCCCAACAGGCCTTCTCCAAGGCACATTGTATTGAAGCTGTCAAAAGTCAATGACCTCTAAATTACGTTCCCCAGATTAATTTTCAAACCCCGTGGCCATCCTGTGGTCACCGACTGCCCTTCAATCCCTTCACAATGTGATTTCTGGATGATGTGATATAGAATTGCGCACCTGAAATCTATGTAATTTTAATAACAATTGTCACCCCAATAAATTTAAATTAAAAAAAAATTAAAAAAAAAAAGTCAATGACAAAGAAAGAATCCTCAAGGCAGCCAGGGAAAAGAATACAGTAACCTACAAAGGAAAGCCCATTAGATTATCATCAGATTTCTCAGCAGAAACTCTACAAGCCAGGAGGGAGTGGAACCAAATATTCAAACTATTGAAAGAGAGAAAGTATGAGCCAAGAATAATGTATCCAGCAAAGATATCCTTTAGATATGAAGAAGGAATAAAGACCTTTCCAGACATACAGAAGCTGAGGGAATTTTCTAATACACGACCTGCACTATAAGAAATACTAAAGGAGGCTATTCGACCACCATCAACAGGGACAATTTGTGGCAACCGAAACATAAAAAGGGGAGAGTAAAGGCCTGAACCAGAATATGGGAATGGAGAAAGTAAGCGTGCTGAAGAAAATGGAATACTCTAAATATCAAACTTTCTTTTACATAAACTTAATTGTAACCACTCAAAAAAATCCAGAACTGAAATATATACTATAATAAAAGAAGAAACAGAGGGAAACATCATAGAATACCACCACACAGAAATAATAGACAACAACAAAAAGGCAAAGGAACAATGGAGACACAGTCTTCCAGAAAACTAAGATAGAATGATAGGAAATCCTCACATATCAATAATCACCCTAAACGTAAATAGACTGAACTCACCAATAAAAAGGCACAGAGTAGCAGATTGGATCAAAAAACTAAACCCAACCATAAGCTGTCTCCAAGAGACGCATCTCAGCTACAAGAACAAGCATAGACTCAAAGTGAAAGGGTGGAAATTGACACTCCATGCAAACGGTATCCAGAGAAAATCAGGTGTAATCATACTGATATCAGATGAAACAGACTTCAGGGTGAAAAAGGTAACAAGAGACAAGATGGACATTTCATAATGGTGAAGGGGACTATACAACAAGAAGACATAACAGTCATCAATATTTATGCCCCCAATCAGGGAGCACCGAAATATACCAAGCAACTACTAACAGAACTAAAGGGAGAAATTGACCAAAACATAATTATACTAAGGAGACCTAAATACATCATTGACAGCTATGGATAGATCATCCAAACAGAAAATAAATAACGAAATAACAGCCCTAAATGACACATTAGATGAAATGGACATAATTCACATTTATAGAGCACTTCATCCTAAAACATCAGACTGTACATTTTTTTCTAGTATACATGGAACATACTCAAGGATAGACCATGTAGGACCATATAGGACATAAAACTAGCCTCAGCAAATTTAAGAAGACTGAAATCATACCAAGCATATTTTCTGATCACTAAGCTTTGAAATTGGATATCAACTGCAAAAAGAAAGCAAGAAAAACCACAAATAGTTGGAGATTAAACAACATACTCTTAAAGAACGACTGGGTCAAAGAAGAAATTAGAGGAGAGATCAAAAGATACATAGAAACAAATGACAATGAAAAAACATCCTACCAAAATTTTGGGAATGCAGCTAAACCAGTGTTAAGAGAGAAATTTATATCATTACAGGCGTATCTCAAGAAACAAAAAAAATCCCAAATAAATAACCTCATGTTACACCTTAAAAAACTAGAAAAAGAAGAACAAATGAAACACAAGGTCAGGAGAAGAAAGGAAATAATAAAAACCAGAGAATAACTAAATGAAATAGAGAACAAAAAGACAATAGAAAAAATTAATGTGACAAAGAGCTGGTTCTTTGAAAAGATTAACAAAATTGACAAACCCTTGGCTAGACTCACTAAGATAAAAGGAGAGAAGTCACTAATAAACAAAATCAGAAATGAAAAAGGGGAAGTTATAACGGATGCCACAGAAATACAAAGGATCATCCAAGAATACTATGAAGGACTATATGCCACCAAATTCAATAACCTAGAAGAAATGGACAAGTTCTTAGAAACATATAGCCTTCCAAGGCTGAACCATGAAGAACTGGAAAATCTAAACAGACCTATCACCAGTAATGAAATTGAATAAGTCATCCAAAACCTTCCCAAAAGCAGAGGTCTGGGACCAGATGGCTTCCCTGGTGAATTCTATCAAACCTTCAAAGAGGATCTAATACGAATCCTACTCAAATTCTTCCAAAAAATTGAAGAAGAGACAGTACTCCCTAACTCATTTTATGAGGCCAACATTACACTGATACCAAAATCTGGTAAGAACGACACAAAAAATGAAAACTACTGACCAATATCTCTGATGAATACAGATACAAAAATCCTAAACAAAATTCTAGGAAATTGAATGCAACATTGCATTAAAAAGATTATTCATCACGACCAAGTGGAGTTCATCCCAGGAGCACAAGGATGGTTCAACATCCGCAAATCCATCAATGTGATACATCACATAAACAAAATAAAGGACAAAAATCATATGATTATATCAATTGATGCAGAAAAAGTGTTTGACAAGATACAACATCCATTTATGATTAAAACACTTAATAAAATAGGTATAGAAGGAAAATACCTTAACATAATAAAGGCCATATATGACAAGTCCTCAGCTAATCTCATAATTAATGGTGAAAAACTGAAGCCCTTTGCTCTATGTTCAAGAACACACAGGGCTGTCCCCTATCACCTCTGCTTTTCAACACAGTGTTGGAAGTCCTCGCCAGAGCAATCAGGCAAGAGAAAGAAATAAAAGGCATCCAAATTGGGAACGAAGAAGTTAAATTGTCACCTTTTGCAGATGACATAATGAGATATATAGAGAACCATAATGACTCCACCAAAAAGCTATTAGAAACAATCAAGGAACACAGTAAAGTTGCTGGCTACAAAATCAACGTACAAAAGTCCATTGCATTCTTAGATACTAACAATGAAATCTCAGAAAAAGAAATACAAAAAACAATTCCTTTTGCAATTGCAGCAAAAAGAATAAAATACCTAGGAATAAACTTAACCAAGGATGTGAAAGACCTATATGCTGAAAACTATAAGACATTTTTAAAAGAAATTGAAGAAGACACAAAAAAATGGAAAGATATTCCGTGCTCATGGATTGGAAGAATCAACATAGTTAAAATCGCCATATTACCCAAAGCAATATACAGATTTAATGCAATCCCCATCAAAATCCCAATGATATTTCTTAAAGAAATAGAACAAAATATCATCACATTTGTTTGAAACCACAAAAGTCCCCGAATAGCCAAAGCAATCTTAAGAAAAAAGAACAATACTGGGGGTATCACACTCCCTGACTTTAGCTTGTACTACAGGGCTACAATAATCAAAACAGCATGGTATTGGCAGAAAAACAGACATAGACCAATGGAATAGAATTGAGAACTGAGAAATAAAACCACATAAATATGGACAGATAATTTTTTACAAGGAAGCTAAAAACATACAATGGAGGAAAGACAGCCTCTTCAATAAATGGTGCTGGGAGAATTGGAAAGCCACGTGCAAAAGAATGAAACTGGACTGCTGTCTGTCACCATGTACCAAAATTAACTCAAAATGGATCAAAGACCTAAGCATAAGACCTGACACAATAAACTGCATAGAAGAAAACATAGGTACTAAACTTATGGACCTTGGGTTCAAAGAGCATTTTATGAATTTGACTCCAAAGGCAAGGGATGTAAAAGCTAAAATAAATGAATGGGACTATATCAAACTTAAAAGCTTTTGCACAGCAAAAGAAACGAACAACAAAATAAAGAGTCAACCAACTGAATGGGAGAAAATTTTTGCAAACAGTGCCTCCGATAAGGGGCTAATATCCAAAATGTACAAGGAACTCATGCAACTCAACAACAAAAAAACAAACAACCCAATTGAAAAATGGGCAGAGGACCTGAAGAGACATTTCTCCAAAGAGGACATATAAATGGCAAATAGACATATGAAAAAATGCTCAACATCACTAATCATCAGAGAAATGCAAATAAAAATCACAATGAGATATCACCTCACCCCAGTTAGAATGGCTATCATCAACAAGACAAATAGTAACCAGTGTTGGAGAGGCTGTGGAGAAAAAGGAACCCTCATACACTGTTGTTGGGAATGCAGACTGGTGCAGCCGCTATGGAAGGCAGTGTGGAGGTTCCTCAAAAAGTTACGAATAGAATTATCCTATGACCCAGCAATCCCTCCCCTGGGTATCTACCAAAAAAATCTGAAAACATTTATATATAAAGACACGTGTGCTCCTATGTTCACTGCAGCTTTATTTACGGTGGCCAAGACATGGAAACAACCAAAATGTCCTTCGATAGATGAATGGATAAAGAAGTTGTGGTATATGTACACAATAGGACACTTTTCGGCAGTAAGAAAAGATGAAATAGGACCATTTGTGACAACATGGATGGATCTTGAGATTATAATGCTAAGCGAAATAAATCAGACAGAAAAAGCAGAGAACCATGTGATTTCATTGATCTGTGGTATATAAACCAAAAACAATGAAAGAAGAAGACAAACAAATGAGAAACAAAAACTCATAGACACAGACAATAGTTTAGTGGTTACCAGAGGGTAAAGGGTGTGGGAGGTGGGAGATGAGGGTAAAGGGAATCAAATATATGGTGATGGAAGGAGAACTGACTCTGGGTGGTGAACATACAATGGGATTTATAGATGATGTAATACAGAATTGTACACCTGAAATCTATGTAACTTTACTAACAATTGTCACCCCAGTAAATTTAAAAAAAAAAAGAGAGAGAGAGAGAGAAAGAAAAATGATTAAAATTGTAATAATCAAAATATACCGATAACAAAAGATGAATACAAGTCACATTTGACTTCTGCAATTACAAGAGGTGCTCAAAGTGGTTACCATCAGCGTCCAGACTCTTCTAATTACAGCGAACTACTGCTTGAGCAACGTTGACTAAAGTGTCCACTTGTATACTTTTTTTGGCACCTCGGTAGAAAGGGGATCAGATGAATAATGGCCAGTGTCTATCATACCCATACTTTCTCTCTCTTCCCTCTTGCCATTCCTGACCCTTTATGCCTTCTCTTCACCAAGTCCAATTACTCTTGTGCTTTAGGACACAGCTTATAGGCCATGTCCTCAAGAAAGCCTTCCCTATCCTGTTCTCCCCCTAGGCTGGGACTGGTTTAGTTCCTGTGTATTTCCATATGTGGGACCTGTGTGACATCAGCCCTACTAGGCTGAGTCTTGAAGAGAGAAATTTCATCTGACCCTGCATGGCATCCACAGTTCAATAAAGCTTAGGAAAAGGGGTAAGCATGGGAGGAAGGTGCCCCCCATCAGTCAAGGTCACCTTTTCCGGAAAGAGATTAGCATAGAGCGTTCAACAGTCTACTGGGAGCAAAGGGGGACATGGTAAGTATCAGATGGGGTGAATGGACAATCTTGAACCACCTGGGACATGGTGAACATGTGTAGGGATGATGGTCAGAAACCAATGTCATTGGGGTAGTGAGAGAGAAGGCTTCTTCCTAGGCAGAAAAACCTATGAGGTCTGACAATTAAGTTTGCGAACTTGTTGCAATGATGTTGCTAAACTTTTTTTGATGTCAGAGGGATTATTCATTATGAATTTGTACCAACTGGACAAACAGTTAACCAACTTTACTATTTGGAAGTGCTGAAAAGGCTGCGTGAAAAAGTTAAATGACCTGAACTTTTCGCCAACAATTCATGGCTCTTGCATCACAACAATGCACCAGCTCACACAGCACTGTCTGAGAGGTAGTTTTCAGCCAGTAAACATATAACTGTATTGGAACACCTTTATTAGTTACCTGATCTTGTCCCAATAACTTCTTTCTTTACCCGAAGAGAAAGGAAATATTGAGAGGAAGACATTTTGATGACATTCAGGACATCAAGGATAATACGACAACAGCTCTGATGGCCATTCCAGAAAAAGAGTTCCAAGATTGCTTTGAAGGGTGGACTAGGCTCTGGCATTGGTGAATAACTTCCCAAGGGGAGTACTTTGAAGGTGTCTGTAGTGATATTCAGCAATGAGGTGTGTAGCACTTTTTCTAGGATGAGTTCACGAACTTACTTGTCAGACCTCATATCATCATTGTAAATGTGCTAGAAGTATCAAAAGTCTATGATATGTCCTCCACATAAATTAAAAAGCATCATGGTTCTATTTGCTCTATGTCAGTGTAAAAACATCTCAATTTTTCAAAAGATGGAATATTACAATATGTCACTGGTGTATCTACTCTTTTCCTACCACCCTCTAACATCACCCCACAAAACCGAAACAAAACCCCCTCCCATACCACATTGAAGCTGAGGTCCCTGTAAGTAGAACTGTGGCAGATTTGTCCTCGTACCAGGGAGGGTGCAGTTGGGGGTACTTCTCCAGAAATTGAAGCCATGGGGCAGTTTCAGAGCTGAGTCATTCAGAAAATTCTTAAATGGTCCTACAAGTAAGGCAGGGGGCAGGTGGCCCCACAGGCTTGGTACAGAGCCCTCACAGAGGGTTCCAAGACCTGTGGTGTGAGCACAGCTAGGACCCTCAGGTGGATCAGCATCTCTTGGTTCTGTCAACCTCAAGCCAGTGGGCAGAAGGCTGCAGCTCCCTAGTTTGTCTTTCTGCCTTGTTCTGCTCCCGAGGCACACTCAGACAGCCTGCCCTGCCCGTGGCTTCTTTGCACCATCAATTCCCTACTGGCTCCAGTGCCCAACATGCCGTGGGGGTGGGAAAGTTTTGAGGAGCACTGTTGAAAGGGAGCCAATGCCCGCCATGTCCTCATTTTCCCAGTGCTGGGGAGCCCAGATTTCAAGCAGGCTAGTTCTCACCTGGACTTTGAAACCAATATCCCACTTAAATTCCCTTTGACAGTTGGTTGAATAACAATGCATTCCACTAAGCCGGGCTAATGGGGAAAGTAATCTTTCTCTTTCAGAGCTATTGCTCTGTGAAGTGCTTACCAAATAGGGTTTCTAAATAGCACGAGAGCCAAACTCAATTTGGGAATTAATGTGTTTAAACCCACCTGGAAATGTTCCTGTTTGTTCCCAAGGCAGAAACTGGAATTGGAAATCCTCAACTAGCACCATTGGGTTTGGGGGCTAAGGAGAAGCCAGAAACCCCATGGTTTCTCTCAGCAGAGTCAGATTCCAGCAAGGATACCTGATGGTCCTGCCCCAAAGGTCTCCTTCTTGAGCCCTAAAGCCCTCCTCTGCAGCTACCTAACAGCCCCAGATATAGGCTCAATCACCTCTAGACCAATGGACCTAACCAACTTGTGACATCCAAGTTTATAGGGGAAGGTCTCATTGGCCTGGTATATAGAGAAACCACCCTCTGCCTCCCATGGACCAGTGGCCACCATGGCTGTTGGCACCATGGTTTTTTAATCTCCAAAACACGTCCAGGCTCTTGTACTGAGGTCCTTTCAACTGGAGACCCTAGTTGGCTATTGGGAGCTTGGGCTGCACCCTCCCCTTGAGGCTGGCAGCATGGGCCACACCAGGTAAGCCTGGGGTGGAGAACCTGCCCTAGCCAGAGAGAGGTTGGGGATGCAGCTCAGACACTCCTCCCAGCACCCAAACTGGGTTTCCATGCAGGACCCCAGACTCCCTGCCCCTCAGAGGTTTCTTCCCCTGGAACTCAGGGGGACTCCAGCAGCTTCCCTGTAACAGAAGCTTCTACCACTGACTGACAATAAATACCGCAACTGCAGCAGGGACCCCCAACTCAGTTCCTTCTCTCAATCTCTGTAGCTTTTTTCTTCTCTCTCTCCCCTCAACCCCTACCCCCAACTCTCCCACCTTCCCAGATCAGAGCCAAGCCCTGGGCATCCCACTGTCTCAGCTTGGGGAAGAGCTGTGCACTGGGAGTGTTGGAATGAGCACACAACGTTCATGTCCTCAGGGAGAGCAGAGATTTATCAGGCAGAAACGTGATTGAATTCTTTTGTGTATGTCTTAAAACTAGGCAAAATCGTCATCAAAATGATGGCGTGAGGTGAGCCTCTGTAAAGCTCCCCTGGAATTTACAACTAATCGAACAACAATTAACTCCACAAAGGACTCCCTGCACAGCAGACAGGCAAGACGAAGAGGCCCACTACTGAATTCAGCTAAAGGTGGGCGGATCGCGAGAGCAGGGGAGGAGGGAAGGGAGAAGTGTGGAGCCGCGCAGGCGCAGGACGCAGACCTGGCTCAGTGCTCCGAGCTCGCTGCATCCCGGAGCTACCGCAGCTGCGGGAGAGGGAAGAACTCGGACTGCTAGGGCTCCGCTTATGGCCCACAGGGCTGAGGGGGCAGCACATAACACGGCTGAACCCAACGCTCACGGCAGAGACCTCGGAGCAAAGACTGAGGGAAGAAGGCTGAAAACAGTGGTTTAAGCCCTCACTGCCAAGCAGAGAACAGAAGCCTTAGGCACTGAGACTGGCCGCCCCCTCCCTACCCTCCCAGAGCTTGCCCCGCCCCCACCTGCCTGGTGCTAGAAGCGGAACAGTAGCAGTGTCAGATCAAAAGAACAGAATATTTGCTGTTCTGAGAACTGTGGTCCACAGACACAGATTACCAGCCCAACTAGTTCTGGCAAAGGGGAGGGAGCTGTGGAAGCAGGACCAGCTGTGGTGGTGGTTGCCGCCATTGCTATGGCCACCTCTCACAACTCACCCTGGCCCTATCACCACCTAACTGAGTGGATCCCTGCAGGAGTAAACAGAACTGCTGAAACACACGGGCTCTGAATCTGGTGCAGGAAGAGCTTTGGAACTTCAAAAGCTCTCCACATACCCACAAGGACGCTGCACCCTGTGAACCAGGCAAACTATTAACAGAGGAGAAGCCCATCTCCCAGGGAATCTCCCCATTGTGTGAGAAGCTGGAATAGCGCAGAGAAAACATAGCACTACCATGTGAGAGAGAAAAGGACGGCTGCAGTCAGAGGGAAAATAAAACATTCTACCACCAAGTACTGGAAAACAAAAGAAAGACCTCTTCCTATCAACCTGTGGCAGAAGCCACTCCTGTAGATGTCTAGGAAGAGATATAATAAATCAGTAATTGCCATGAATAACCAAAGGCAACAAGACAGCTCAGAAAGAAAGTGAAAAGTCTCCAGCAAAGGAACTTAAAGATATGGAAATATGTGACTTAAACAACAGAAAATTCAAGATTGCAGTTCTGAAAAAACTCAACGAGATGCAAGAAAACACAGAAAGGCAGTTTAATGAACTCAGAAACACAATCAAAGAACAACATGAGCATGTTATGAAAGAGATTGAAATTTTAAAAAAGAACCAAATACAATTTCTGGAGATTAAGAACTCAATAGAAGAAATTAAGAATGAAATAACCAGCTTAGGTAGTAGAGTTGACCAGATGGAGGAAAGAATCAGTGACATCGAAGATAGAAACCTGGAAATGACACAGATGGAAGAAGAAAGAGACTTGAGACCTAAAAGAAATGAAAGAACCGTACAAGAACTTTCTGACTACCTCAGAAAGAGCAATATAAGAATAATGGGCATACCAGAAGGAGAAGAAAGAGAGAAGGGAACAGAGAGTACATTCAAACAAATTGTTGATGAGAACTTCCCAAACTTGTGGACAGAATTGGATCCTCGAATCCAAGAAGCAAATAGAACACCTAATTACCTCAATCCCAACAGGCCCTCTCCAAGGCACATTGTATTGAAGCTGTCTAAAACCAGCGACAAAGAAAGAATCTTCAAGGCAGCCAGGGAAAAGAAGACGGTAACCTACAAAGGAAAGCCCATTAGGTTATCATCAGATTTTTCAGCAGAAACTCTACAAGCCAGGAGGGAGTGGAACCAAATATTCAAACTATTGAAAGAGAGAAATTATGAGCCAAGAATAATATATCCAGCAAAGATATCCTTTAGATATGAAGGAGGAATAAAGACCTTTCCAGACATACAGAAACTGAGGGAATTTTCTAATACACGACCTGCACTACAAGGAATACTAAAGGAGGCTATTCGACCACCATCAACAGGGACAATTTGTGGCAACCGAAACATAAAAAGGGGGAGAGTAAAGGCCTGAACCAGAATATGGGAATGGAGAAAGTAAGCGTGTTGAAGAAAATGGAATACTCTAAATATCAAACTTTCTTTTACAATAACTTAAGGGTAACCACTAAAAAAAACCCAGAACTGAAGTATATACTGTAATAAAAGAAGAAACAGAGGGATACATCATAGAATACCACCACACAGAAATAATAGACAACAACAAAAAGGCAAAGAAACAATGGAGACAACAGCCTTACCAGAAAACTAAAGATAGAATGACAGGAAATCCTCACATATCAATAATCACCCTAAATGTGAATGGATTGAACTCACCAATAAAAAGGCACAGAGTAGCAGATTTGATCAAAAAACTAAACCCAACCATATGCTGTCTCCAAGAGACACATCTCAGCTACAAGGACAAGCATAGACTCAAAGTGAAAGGGTGGAAATTGACACTCCAAGCAAATGGTACCCAGAGAAAATCAGATGTAGCCATAATGATGTCAGATGAGACAGACTTCAGGGTGAAAAAGATGACAAGAGACAAAGATGGACAAAACTAGGCAAAATCACCTCCAAAATATGATGGCTTTTAGGAGCTGGAGGGAAAAGGAAATTGAACATGCGCTTTTCTAAGTTCTGAGGTATTGACTGGGGACAAATGGAGGGAAACGGATAATTGGCTAATTGATCAGGTAATTTATATTCTCAAATGATCACCAGGTTAAGAGTGTCCCCAGCAGGATATGGCCTAGTCCCTGGTTAGATCTGTGGAGATGTAGAAGGCTGGAGACCCCAGTCTGTATGCCATGTTGTGCTAGGGGTCCCCAAGACCACCCTCAGTTTGATAATTCTCTAGCAAGTGTTACAGAACTATATACAAAGGGTGCCAAAAAAATGTATACACATTTTAAGAGAGGGAAAACTATTAAAATTGTAATACTCAATATATACTGATAACAAAAGATGAATGCAAGTCACATTTGACTTCTGCAATTACAAGAGGTGCTCAAGGTGGTTACCATCAGCGTCCAGACACTTCTGATTACAGCGAACACTGTTTGGTAGACTTCTGTGGCGAGCATGTAAACTGTCCCAACACCACAGCAGAAGAAGCAGGACTTGTTGCTGTGTGAAGCCTCCGGGATCTTCCCTTGTGCACATCACACCATGCGTCTCAGACTTATCACGAATGCGTGCAATTGTTAGGCGTGTTGGAGGTTCTGTTGCATATTCATGCCTCCATTGTCGTTGTACTTCCACAACGTTCTCGAATTTCAAATACCACTTCAAAATGGTCTTGCGCTCCTCAAAGGACAACTGTGCTTCCGCCAGTTTCTTTGACTGGCCTGCCTGTTGCATGGTGATGCTAGCATTCATTTGATTAACACCATCTTTTGAGCGACCATCATACTACTCATTGCTGTCGTAATTCAAGTTTGAAAAATAATACATAGGTAATTATCTCTTAAAATGTGTATAGATTTTTTGGCACCCCCAGTATATATTATTATATATATTACACATATATATTACACATATATTAGTATATATTACACACACACCAGGGGTGCCAAAAAATGTATTTTATATATATATAAAATATGTGTGTGTGTGTGTGTATATATATATATATGTATATATATATGTGTGTGTGTATATATATATGTATATATGTGTGTGTGTGTGTATATATATATATGACAGGGCAGAGTCCAGGCATGAGCGTCCAGCTGTCCTCTCCCAGTGGAATCATATGGACAATCCTTAACTCTCCCAGCAACAATGTAGCACAACACATATGAAATATTGCCAACCAGCAAAGCTCACTCGAGACTTGGTGTCCAAGTTGTTACTGAGGGTCATATAGGCATGAAGAACCCCCATAACTGACCTTGGCTGTTCGGTCTCTCTCGCCCCTCCCTCCAGAGGTCAAACTAGTATAATATGGTCCTGGGCCCCAGGCGAACAAAAGCAAGCATTCACCATATCCCATTGTAGCATAATCTACGCAGTGTGGCCACAGGCATGCAAAGACACTCTTATCAAGCAGGATATTCCAGTGGCTCAGAGATTATCTCCCAGGAGCTGGTCAGGGGCCTGAAGAAATGTGTAGGGTTTGGACAACGTGGGTCTGCTGAGTTAACCCTTTCCTGCCTAAGTGCCATGACAGCTCTGTATACTGGAAAGCTCAGGGGGAAAGATTTGTGATTAATTCAACCCTATTATTTTGGACATCTTTATTGGAAATTCTCTGTCAATTCTCTCTCTCTATGTAGACCAGTCAGTTGGCCATACTGAATCATTTCTGCAAGACTTGCTTGAATTTCTGCAAGAATTGCCTCGGGGCTATATTTAAAAAAAAAAAAAAAAAAAAAACTATTTTAGAACAGTTTAGATTTAACAAAAATTGCCGAGATAGCACAGAGAGTTCCCTCACACCAGTTTCTCTATCATTTACATTTTACTTTGGTATGGTACATTTGCTACACTTAAGAAACCAATATTAATATATTATTATTAACTAAAGCTCATGCTTTATTCAGATTTCCATAGTTTTTATCTAATGTCCTTTTTCTGTCCCAGGGTCACAGACAGGATACCATATTACATTTATTGTCATGTCTCCTTTAGGTTCCCCTTGTCTGTGACAGCTTCTTAGACCTTCCTAGTTTTTGGTAATCTTGATAGTTCTGAAGAATACTGCTTAGTATCTTTCCAAATGTTCCTCCATTGGGATTTGTCTGATATTTTTCTCATGATTAGCCCGGCATTATGGGTTTTCAGAAAGACCACAGAGATAAAGTGCGATTCTCATAATGTTGGGACGGTTTTTTCCCCGGCAAACCCCCGCTAAGAGCTCCATCCCCTTGTCGGAGCTGTCTCCTGCAGGCACTAAGGTTAGAGACCTCCCCATCAAAACAAACTTTGAAGAAACGCAGCTGCTGGGGACGGACACCCCGGCACCCTGGCCAGATTTAACCAATCCCTAGCGTCGCAATAGCAATAGTGCGAATCCCCCCCAAACCCGGAGGCCTAACTCTATAAAGCCAAGCCCCCGACCCCAGGAAGTGCTCAGTCTTTAGAATAATTCCGCTGAGCCCACCAGCGTAATAAAGCTGTGTTCTCCCTGATCTCTGTGTGCCACTTGAGTCTCTCGGTCCTTGCCGCTTTTCCACAACATTTTGGTTCCCTGACCTGGAAACCCAACCATGCTGGCCCCTTGCGCCACCGGTGTGGGGCGAGAGGTGGGCCTCGGAGCAACAGGAGGCCTGAGAAAGGTGGAGGCGTGCCCCACCGATTTTGGCGTATCCCAGACCGGACCTTCCCCGGGCAGCCGGTGGCCCGCGTCTCCCCAGCTGGACCTGCTGAGAGGGACCGGGGACAACCAGCCGGATCCTCCCGTCGGACCAGGTAAGCCTCGAGGTCATTGTCCCAGCCAGTCCTGTCCCATGTGACAGAAGGGGAGCCTGATCACCTCCCGGTAGGTTCTTATAACCTACCCAGGCAGGGACACCCAGGGGAGGGTGTCAACCCAGTGTGTGAGTGACTGACTGTGTGCCTGATTGTTTGATTCCACTGCTTTAGCTATGGAAACCTGAGTAGGCTCCACCCTGATTCTCGCATAGCTTCATTTGGCATAACGGTGATTCACTCCACAGAGTGGCCTGGTCTGGAAATTATTCGGTACACCTTAGCCAAGATGCTCCTAAGTTCCCGCGAGGGACGCGAGCAGGGCAGCGCCTGAGTGAATCCCCCTCCCCACCGTCTGCGACATCGTACACTATGGGAGGGAAGCAGAGTAAGCCTGCGGTCCTAGACTGCATGTTAAAGAATTTTAAAAAGGGTTTTGGCGGAGATTATGGAGTCCGCATGACCCCAGGAAAATTAAGAACCCTCTGTGAATTGGAGTGGCCCACTTTTAACGTCGGCTGGCCGTCAGAGGGAACCCTAGACCTAGCTGTTGTCCAACGCGTTTATATTGTGGTGACCGGTAATCCTGGTCACCCGGGTCAGTTTCCATATATTGACTCATGATTGGAGATTGCTAGAATCCTTCCGCCTTGGGTGCGGTTCTGCTCTAATAAAAAGGGACAGTGCAGGATCCTCGTAACCCAGGCTCTGAAGAGAACTCCCAACGCCCCTCCGACAAAGACTATACACCAAGGGGACCCTGAGGAGGAGCTGCAAATCCTGCCGCCACCATACGTCCCACCAGTCCTGCAAACTGCTCCAGATGCAATTCCAGACACCCCGCCGCCGTCTGTTTCCCCGCCAGCCGCTCAACCCGAGGGTCGGCTGGCAGAGCCCACACCCCAAGATTTCCCCCAGCGCCTTCGGCTGCGAAACGTCCCAGCCCTCCAGATGCCTCTCCCCGAAACCCGAGGGCCCAACCTTATCAGCCCAGACGGGACACCCCTTCCTGGCCGACCTATAATCTACTACCAGCCTTTTACCACCACTGACCTGAACTGGAAACATCACACCCCAGCCTACTCAGAAAAGCCCCAAGCTATGATTGACCTCATGGAATCTATCTTCCAAACACACCAGCCGACCTGGGAAGACTGTCAACAACTCCTTCGCACCATCTTTAACACCAAAGAGAGGCGGAGAATCCTGCAAGAAGCTCGGAAGTGGCTCGAAGGGATGGCTCCAGGAGGCATCATGGACACTGGGAGATGGGCTAACGAGGCTGCTCCTGACAACCGGCCCGACTGGGACTTCAACACGGAAGAGGGCAGAAGTGCTATCAGGAGGTATCCAGAGGCCATTCTGCAGGGCCTCCGACAAGGGGTAAAGAAGCCGACTAATATGTCAAAGACAACTGACGTAACTCAAGACAGTGAAGAAACGCCCAGAGACTTCTACGAAAGACTATGCAAAGCTTTCCACATATACACCCCGTTTGACCCAGAGGCACCGGAAAATCAGTGAATGGTAAATGTGGCTTTTGTTGCGCAGTCGGCCCCCGACATCCGCCGAAAACTCCAAAAACTCGAAGGCTTCGCTGGGATGAACATCACCCAACTGTTAGAGGTGGCTAACAAAGTATTCTGCAACCACGACAACGTAGCCAAGCGAGAAGCTGATAAGAGGATGAGACAGAAAGCAACTCTATTGGCGGCGGCTCTCCAACAAAACACCAACCAAAGAAAGACTGTGGGGCAGACGAGGGACCTGGCGCAGACTCGCAGGACGCTCAAAAAGGATCAAAATGCCTATTGCAAGGAAATGGGGCACTGAAAAAATGAATGTCCCAATCGGTGACAGCCCCAAACCAGAAGCCATCCGCGGCCTACCCCTCCTAGTGAGAAGGAACCCGAGTTCATCGTCCTGGCCGGCATAGACTCTGATTGACGGGGACCGGACTCTCTATTGCTAGGCCCCCGCAAGCCCACGGTTGATGTAGACACAGGGGACCGAAAGATTACCTTTATGGTGGACACAGGAGCAGAACACTCAGTGGTTACTTCCCCAGTGGCTCCCCTTACTAATCGGACTGTAACCATCATGGGGGCTACCGGAGACCAGGCAGTAAGTCAGCCATTCCGCCGGTCTCGAACCTGCAAAGTAGGAGGCCACATCGTCTCCCATGAGTTCTTCTATGTACCTGAGTGCCCGATCCCACTGCTCGGAAGAGACCTACTCACTAAGTTAGGGGCAAGAATTTCTTTCGGGCAATCTGGCCAAACAACTATGAACTTGAGCCCCGCCGAACCACAACGCATCCTGTCTCTCAACACACCTAGGGATGAAGAATGGAGACTATTTGAATCAGAGGCCGCTGAAATAAACCCTGAGTACTACCGAACTAAGGTACCAGGGGTATGGACAGAAAGCAATCCTCCTGGACTTGCCAATAAACGGGTCCCTGTCATAGTTGAACTAAAGGCCGGAGCCCAGCCACAACGGCTCCGACAATACCCGATTTCCAAGGAAGCTCAAATAGGCATTCAGAAACATCTTGAATGGCTGAAAGATGCAGGCATCCTCGTTGAATGTCAGTCCCCCTGGAACACACAGCTACTCCCCGTCAAGCAGCCAAATGGTGAATATCGACCAGTTCAGGACCTCCGTGCAGTGAATCAAGTAACTCCGTCTCTGCATCCAGTAGTTCCCAATCCCTACACCCTTCTCAGCCAAGTTCCACCGGAGGCCGCCTGGTTCGCTTGCCTGGATCTTAAGGACGCCTTCTTCTGCATTCAACTAGCCCCGATAAGCCAACCCATCTTTGCCTTTGAATGGACTGATCCTAATTCAGGGCGTCAAATGCAGCTCACCTGGACGAGCTTCCACAAGGGTTTAAAAACTCCCCCACGCTGTTCAGTGAGGCCCTGACTTCTGACCTTGCGGGTTTCCCACGAGAACAAGTCAATTGCACTCTCTTACAATATGTAGATGATCTCCTCATTGCCTGCTCGACAAGGAAGGCCTGCCACCGAACCACGATTGCCCTCTTACAACATTTGGCCACCAAAGGGTACTGAGTGTCCTGGAAAAAGGCTCAGCTCTGCAGACAGGAAGTCAAATATTTGGGCTTCATAATCACCCAAGGAAAACGAGCTCTCAGCGCAGAGCGAAAAGCAGTTATTACCAACCTCCCACGGCCCACCACTAGGCGAGCACTACGTGAATTTTTGGGGGCAGCTGGATTCTGTCGGATCTGGATCCCCGGGTTCTCAGCCATAGCCAGACCACTTTATGAGTCACTCACAGGACAAGACAAACAACCCCTAAAATGGGGAGAGACACAGGAAAAGGCCTTCACAGAACTCAGAGACTTGATCGGGAGAGCCCCAGCTTTAGGTCTACCCGACACGGAAAAACCTTTCTGCTTATTTGTCCATGAAAAAGACAAAACTGCATTAGGACTCCTAGCCCAGACAGTTGGACCCTGGATGAGGCCTATTGCTTACCTGTCCAAAAGACTAGACCCGGTTGCTTCCAGATGGCCCCCATGCCTGCGGGCCTTAGCTGCTACAGTACTCCTCGTCCGGGAAGCTGACAAGCTTACCCTCGGACAGCAACTTACAGTCAAGGTTCCCCATTCTGTAATTACACTCATGAACTGTCAGTGTCCACGATGGCTCTCCAACTACAGGCTCACCCAATACCAGGGACTCCTTCTGGAAAATTCTTGCATAAGCCTCCAGACTGTTCAAGCCTTAAACCCAGCAAAGTTCCTCCCCACAGCCGAAGGCGAGCCTGAACATGACTGCCTAGAAGTTATTACTGAGGTCCATGCCACACGACCGGACCTACGAGACTCCCCTCTGCAGGACGCAGAGGTTACACTCTATACTGACGGCAGCAGTTTCCTGCAGGGAGGGCTACGTAGAGCTGGCTATGCTATAACTACCGCCACGGAGGTTCTGGAGGCAAAGGCACTTCCAACCAGGTGGTCAGCACAACGAGCCGAACTCTGGGCTCTCATACGGGCACTGCAGTTCTCAAAAGGCAAAAGGGCTAACATTTACACAGACTCCAGGGATGCTTTTGCCACCGTGCACATACACGGGGCCATCTACAAAGAACGTGGGCTCCTCACGTCTGAAGGAAAAACCATCAAAAACAAAAGCGAGATCCTACAGTTACTGGAAGCTGTTTGGGCTCCCCCGCGCCTAGCTATTATCCACTGCCGAGGACACCAGAAAGGGAACAATGAGCCGGCTGCTGGCAATCGCCTCGCCGATCACGCCACAAAGGCGGCTGCCCAGGACACAGACGCAGCCATCATTGCTTCCACCACCACAGCCTCGCCAAGCCCTACCTACACCGCAGCAGAAGACAGCTGGGCACAGAATGAGGGGGCCACCCGGCATCCTCAGGGTTGGTGGATACTGCGCGATGGCCGCTTATTCATATCAGCCGCCCTCGCTCCCCGCATCATCTCGGAACACCACTCTATTTCCCACCTAGGGAAGACTGGACTTAAAGGGCTCCTAGCCAAAACTTCTATACAGCCAGGCTCACAGCCCTATGCCGCTCCATCACGGAGCGCGGTGCTACCTGTGCTGAGCACAATCCCAAGACCGGACCGACCCCCTTTTGAGGATATCGAGGTAGACTTCGATACCCCTTACCGAGGCACAAAACACCTTCCTGTCCTAGTCTGTACCTTCTCGGGCTGGGTAGAAGCCTTTCCCACCTGAACTGAAAAAGCCAGAGAAGTCACCAAAGTTCTCCTCCGTGAAATCATCCCACGATATGGACTTCCTCTCACCATTCATAGTGATAATGGATCAGCCTTTGTCTCAGACATGCTGCAGACTCTGGCCTCGGTTCTCAATGTCTCCTGGAAGCTTCACACGGCCTACCGGCCTCAGAGTTCAGGGAAAGTGGAGCGCATGAACCGTACCCTCAAAGAAACATTGTCTAAGCTATGCCAAGAAACCTCCCTAGGATGGACGGATCTACTCCCCTTAGCCGTCCTCCGCTCCCGGTGTAACTCCTCGAAAGGATGGGTTCTCCCCGTTTGAAATTCTCTATGGCCGGCCTCCCCCGTTGCTATCATTCATCCCAGGCAGCCTCAGAGTAGTAGGTGACTCCCACCTCCACAGTCAGCTTATTGCCCTAGGAAAGATCCTTAGGAGCCTGCATTCACATTTACTAGAAAGAATTCCTATCTCATTAGGAACCCCTGTCCATCCCCACCTTCCAGGTGACAGGGTCTGGGTCAAAGATTGGAAACATGAGCCCCTCCGCCCAATATGGATGGGCCCACACACAGTAATCCTTGTCACCCCCACTGCCCTTAAGGTCTCTGGAATCACACCGTGGATTCACCACTCCTGCGTCAAGAGAGCAGAGTCGGACCAGCCTGCCTGGACTTCTTATTCAGTGCCCGACGAGCCACTGAAGACTACTCTTAAGAAAACCGCCTGAATGCCAGTTCTCATCTGCTCCTCCCTAACCATCTCAACCCTCTGTCTACTGATTCTTTTAGCCTCTGTTCTTCTTATCTCTGCGACCCCCTCTGATTGGACCCCAGCCCAAAGAAGCCTCCTCCTGTCTGGGTTTCTACTATGGATCTTTCCCTTATTCGCGCTCACCTGCTTACGGCCCTCTGCCTCTTAGGCCTAATCTACCCTTTCCTGAGCACTCCAACGCTGCGGACATGTTCTTGCCGTGGGTCCCCTTTCTACCTGACTTTAAGATCCTCCTTTTTCTCCTATGACTCCATGACCCCGGATTGTTACCGCGGCACCTTGCCTTTCCTTTGCATAAAGGACTGTAAGACCTACAGGACTGCTCTTGCTACACAGCCCTCTTCGAACAATTGCAGGTTTTGTGGTCGAGGGTACCTCTGCTGGAACGACCCTGTCCGCACTCCAGATGGCTCAAAATGTCCCTGCACCCGGGGGTCCGGGACAAGCGCCCACTTCCAATTCTTTACTCTCATGCCCCGGAAATGCTCTCAGGGAACCATACCATCCACCTGTGAGGAATCCGACCGCACTTATTGGACCGCCACTCTGACTCAGACCTTCCAGTCCCCCTGCAATTCCTTCCCCCGAGGGCCTGTCTGCTGGTCTTACCTGGCCCAGGCCGGGTCCTCCGATGGCGGAGGTGCCCAAGACACTACCCTCCACAAAGTTGCGGCAATCCGGATTGCTGTGATAGCTCGGGCCACTCCGCCCCGGCCCCGCTACCGGCGCCTGAACCTCACCTCTTTACTCCGGCCACCACTCCTTAGCTCCCCAGACTTCACTTTACACCCCCTCAATACATCTTACCAGCTTTGGCTCCACTCCACTTCTCTCCCTATTGGTTCCCCCTGCTGGATCCTTAGCTCCCCGGACTTCACTTTACACCCCCTCAATACATCTTACCAGCTTTGGCTCCACTCCACTTCTCTCCCTATTGGTTCCCCCTGCTGGATTTGTCTGCCCCTTATCCGTTCAGCTGTCTTCGGAATACCCGTTCCGCCCAACTGGCCCCTCCACGACTCCACCAACACTTCCGCCTCAATAGTCACCCAACCCATCGGCGATCCCGTCCCGCTGGCTCCGCTGGCTCCGCTGGCTCCGGCCACAAACCTCACCTGTTACCTACCCCCTGGCCTCACCCAGGCTCCCGACCCCGGTTGCCAGAGCTTTTCTGCGCCTTTACCCTTCTGCACTCCTCCTGGCATATTTCTCTTCTGTGACGGAGGCTACCCATACAGGTGTCGGGACGCACATCACAATGGAAGTGGCTGCATCCTCATTCTCATTTCTCCATCTGCTGCCGTTTTTACTGACACTGAATTCCAGTCGCAGGTTTCCCCTTCCCTTCGCACCCATCGGGCGGCTTTCATCCCTTTCCTCATAGGTGCTGGCATCTTTACAGGGGTCTCCGCTGGTGCCTCCGGCCTTGGGACTTCCATAGACTTTTACTACAAACTTTCTCAAGAACTCAATGATGACATGGAGTGGGTCGCAGACTCACTCACGTCACTCCAGACCCAACTCTCCAGCCTGGCGGCAGTTGCCCTCTAGAACCGGTGAGCCCTAGACCTGCTCACGGCCGAAAAAGAGGTGGGACCTGTCTCTTCTTCCAAGAAGAATGTTGCTACTACATAAACCAGTCTAGAATCGTCGCCACCAAGGTCCGCGAGCTCCGGGATTGCATACAGCACCGCGGTGAGGAGTTCGCCTCCTGGGGGTTTGGCTCTCAGTCCTGGACTTCCTGGCTCCTCCCTTTGGCGGGTCCCTTACTCTCCATTTTTCTACTTGCTACCATCAGCCCGTGCATCTTCAATGTCCTTGTCCTCTTCATCGAAAATACCGTCTCCCGTCAGACCACCGCCCGCATCCTTGCCCTACGGGGCTATCGCCCTCTCAGTTTAAATGATGATCTTCAGGATTCCCCTTCCGATCATCACCACGGGGGACATGTTGGAGCAGTTTTTTCCCGGCAAACCCCCGCTAAGAGCTCCATCCCCTTGTCGGAGCTGTCTCCTGCAGGCACTAAGGTTAGAGGCCTCCCCATCAAAACGAACGTTGAAGAAACGCAGCTGCTAGGGACGGACCTCCCCGCACCCTGGCCAGATTTAACCAATCCCTAGCGTCGCAATAGCACTAGCGCAAATCCCCCCAAACCCGGAGGCGTAACTCTATAAAGCCAAGCCCCCGACCCCGGGAAGTGCTCAGTCTTTGGAATAATCCCGCTGAGCCCGCCGGGGTAATAAAGCTGTGTTCTCCCTGATCTCTGCGTGCCGCTTGAGTCTCTCGGTCCTCGCCGCTTTTCCGCAGCAATAACATCACATTAAGGGTACATATTATCACCATGAATTATCGATCACCTAGCTGAAGAAATGTTTGTCACGTTTCTCTACTGCAGTTACTTTCCCCACCCCCACTTTCTATACTGTCCTCTTTGGAAGGAATTCACTATGCACACACAGCTCACACCTAAGGACGCTTGGGGATGGATGCGGCATCTACATAAATTATTTGGAATTCTTCCACACGGGAGATTTTACTCTTCTCCTCCATTTATTTTTATTTTCAATCATTTATTTATATCAGTGTGGACTCAAAGATATTTATTTTGTATTTAGATTATAATATAATACTTTTTTGGCTCCAATTGTTTCAGCTTTGGTCTTTGGGAGCTCTTTTATTTAGTCTGTGTGTCCCTTTGACATACCCTATTATTATAGGTTGTTTGTTAGTTGGTTCGTTGGTTTGTAGCACTTCTTTACTTTCTTATAGAATAAGATGGTCTAGGTTTGTCTTGTATTTCATGTTCCATAGAATCAAAAAATTCTTCAAGTAGTTATCATTTTTAGCTTTGCACCAGGCACCTTGAAATTACAAAATGCCACTTTGAAAAATGCCTTAACACCATGTACACTACCCCCTCACTTCATAGATGGGGAAATTGAGGCAGGAAGGGATGCGTTAGGTAGAACTGGCCACAGTCATGTGTCCAGGCACAGTGAGGGCTAGAACCCAGACCTCCGAGGGCACTGTTCCTCCCACCACACCACAGCACTGTCCCTCACTAACGTTTATTTGCACAAGTAAAATAAGAAAGCTATTGAGTTGTACTCCAAGACGGCTTTCTGGAAAAAATTTTTATTAGCACTTGCTTTCATGTTATTTTTTTTCTCCTAAAAGTTGAGGACTGAAATAAAACTTCTGATTAGTAAAGACATCTGGTTAGTGCTGCCGTTGCTGGAGGTTCTCGAGGCCAGAGCCCTCTTGTTAGCTAATTTAAAACTCTGCCTTCTATATAGGCTTCTTGGTTACATTTTCCTTTTATAAAGCTGATAAGTGTTAGATGAAAATCATCCCCATGGATACTGCAACTTTTGTCTTCTTAAGAAAATACAAGTTCT
Source organism: Rhinolophus ferrumequinum (assembly GCF_004115265.2). Classification (NCBI taxonomy): domain Eukaryota; kingdom Metazoa; phylum Chordata; class Mammalia; order Chiroptera; family Rhinolophidae; genus Rhinolophus; species Rhinolophus ferrumequinum. The sequence goes on along the minus strand of NC_046290.1, from coordinate 97,311,576 downwards.
TGCATTTTAATACTATATTTACTGCATAATTGATTTTAGTGCTAAGGAATTTAGTGCAAAAAGTGGAAGCAATCCTTCTAGAATGATCAGGACAACATAGGACAACCAAAACACCAACTTAGAGTCCAGGACAGGAAGAATATTAAAGGACTAACAATGCATTCAGCTGGAAAAGGATATCTTCCAACCTGAACCACGCACCTGCTTCTGCAGGGAGCAAGCCAAGGATCGTCCTTGGGTTGTGCGACTGAAACAAGACCTAGGTAGTATGGCCAATACAAGTGTGCGTGGTTTATTAAGAAGTCTCAATTCTTTGGGGGATGAACATGAAAAGGTTTCATTTTCCCAAATACTGTGTTCTGGAGATTCTCCGTAATCTGATCGATTCCTGTAATGACTACGTGCTTCTATGAGGTATTTGAGATATTGAAAGAGCTTCATTTGGGTGTTTAAGACTTGGTCTTTTTCAGTTTAAGACTGAACTTACAAATTCTATTCAAAAGCCTTAAAGATCTTCTCTCCTCCCCACTCCTCATCCCTAGCACAGGTTCCAGCAAGTGTGTGTCACTCTTTCTCCTCTCCTTTCCCCTTTCTCCCAACCCCCATAGCTTCATCTCTTTCTCTGTCTCTCCTGTCACCTAGGAGCCACTTCACAGCCTCTCACTCTTGTGTTCTTCTCTCCGAGCAGCTGGCACTTTGGGTGTTGGTGGTGTGCTGGGGAGGGTGATTACCAATAAAACCTTCTGCGGAGACATCCCTTTTACCCAACACAAACTCCTGCCCCGCCAAATGGTGGCGTGGGGGCACAAAAAACAATTTTTCTCCCTCCTTTCTGAGTTCTTCTGGCTGAGCTAATTAATATGAGACAGATTAACAGGAGAAAATGACCAAATTTAGTACATATGTGCATGCAGAGTACCATAAGAATATGAGACCCTCGACAGGAGAGTTGAAGCTTATATTCCGTTCTGGACCAAGGATAGAGGAGCAAGGGCCTGGGAATTCAAGTAGAAAGCAGGCAGTTCACAGGCAGAGGAGAAAGAGCAAACACTTGGTGAGCACATTCTTACTGGGCCACCAGAAAGAAACAACGGGACGTAGAGGGGGAGGTCCAACAGACAGGCTCGGCTGGATTTCTCCCTGTCTGCCACACTTAACTTATATATGCTAAGGGGAATAGCTACAGTGAACAGCTCCCCTCCTTTAAGCAGGTTTTTCTATCTGAATTCCCTTGGGCAGGTAAAGGGGAAGGGAGAAAGGTTATGTTTGAGTGTTTTGTTTCTGAATAACCAGCTTAAAATCAATACCCCAAAAGGCATATTTTGGGGTGGCAAACATTGGTCCCCGTCGCTGGGAATGCAGGTAGCTGCCCACCCTACCTCTCTCACACTCAGCTCCTCTCGCTCCAGCTCCTTTCTCCCTCCCCCAGCAGCAAACAGCTTTCAGAGAAGACACCGCACTGGAGCTGGATGCAGGAGGTTCACAGTCCTGAGATGAGTCCCTCATCTTCCACAGAAAAGGAAGGGCCAAGGACGTACCCAGCCATGCAGCTTCTCTGATCTTGCCCAGGATAATGGAGTCCCTCCATTCTCAATGGCACAGGACTTCCCTTGTCAAGAGCTCTTTATCCTGGGCCTAGGGACGTCTCAGTGGAGATGCCGGATGTGTGTGGACCCAGGATGTGTGTGCACAGTGCTTCTCAAAGTGTGGCCCCAGGTCCTGCAGCCTCAGCATCACCTGGGAACTTGATGGAAATGTTCATTTTCAGGTCCCAACCCAGAGCTACTGAATCAAAAACTTGGGGGTGGAGCCCAGAGGTCTGTGTTTTAATAAGCCATCCAGGTGATTCTGAGCAGCGCTAAAGCATGAGAACCATTGCTTCCAGGTGCAAAATTATCTTCCTTTAGTTTTCAGTCATGCTTCTGAACCTATATGTTCAACTTCTGTAGATAGATCTCAGTTTCTAAGCAGCGGAAGTGACTTTTCTCAGTTCCTAGGGCTACTCAGTAACAGTGTTTAGAACCCTGGTCTCTAACTGGTACACAGAGTGATCTCAAATGACCACTAGTGGAGCTATTGCCACCGTGCAGGGTGCGTCAGCTGTGAACACACATAAAGAAAAACTGCTTTCCTTTATTCACACTTCTGAAACCAGATGTGTGAGTATTTCTGACACCAAGGAATTCTCCAATTCTTGGAAACACCAAATGAGTGTCCTACAATTTAACTCAATTATGACACTAACTGCATGGAGTTAGCATAGAACCCCACAGGTTAGGGGCTCAATCCCACAGGACTGCCCCCACTTTAGACACCAATCTCAAGTCTCAGACACCTGTACTTTCAATCTACAAACAATAAATTAGGGGTTCCCATGAGCCCCTCCTAAGATTATTTGCAATTTGCAATTAGCAATTTGACAATTTGCTAGAGCAGTTCACTGAACCTAGGGAAATAGTTTATTTGCTATTACCAATTGTCAATAAAAAATAATATTGACTAGGTGATTCATCACCAAAACGGATTTATTCAGGAAAAAGAGTTGCAACCTAGTGCATGCAGATATGGCAAGCCACATGCACAGTCTGGCGTGCATGCCACGATGGAGGGGTATTTATAGAAGGAAAGGGAGTTCATGGAAGGGGAAGTTAGAACCACAGAGCTTTATTATAAACATAGCGTTCTTCCTGTGGGGTTCTCACAATTATGTAGAGTGTGAGAACCCCCATAAACCCTCACTCCTCCCATAGACCCTCCTGATTGATTACGTGTGCTTCAAGTTTCAGTCACCTGTGTCACAGTTCATTACAGAGGATATTTTAAAGGATACAAATGAACAGCCAGATGAAGAGACACTTAAGGTGAGGTCCAGGAAGGGTCCCAAGTGCAGGAGCGTCTGTCCCTGTGGGGTTGGGGTGTGCCACCCTCTTGATACATGGATGAGTTCTTGTTCAACAACCCACAAGCTCTCCAAACCCCGTCAGGTGGGGTCTTTATGGAGGCTTCATTGGGTAGGCATGATTGATTAAATCACTGGCCATTGGCAATTAAGCTGATTGATCTCCAGCTTTTCTCCTTTCCCCATGGGTTGGGTATTGGGGCTGAAAGTTCCAACCATCAAATCACATGGTTGGTTCCCCTGGCAATCAGCCCTCTGTCCTTAGGGGTTTTCCAAAAGTCACCTAATTAAAATAAACTCCAGTGTGGCTGAAAGGAACTTGTTATGAGTAACAAAAAACGCTCCTTTCGCCTTTATCACTCCAGAGCTGTTTCAGGAGCAGGGACAAAAACTTACTATTATAACCCAAGATGCTCATATTGCTCTTGTCACTTAGGAAATTACAACAGTTTGGGGAGCTCTGGCCAGGAGCTGGGGATGAAAACCAAAACATTTATTTCTTACTATATCACAACATCACAACACATTATTGGAGCTCACCAAGCCAAGCGTCAGTGCGACTCCCCCACCGTCCCACCAGCGGGCTCTGAAGGATAGGCCAGGACCGCCCAACCTACAGGGTCTGAGGGTGGTTACCTGAGGGAAAGCCGAGTGGAATTTGATAAGGAAATTAATCCTGTAAACCAGGCCATTGAATTGGCTTTAAATTTGTGTTATGGAAAAAGAAAGGAGCTCCAGCATTTAGGTGGCCTGTCCAGGGTCACCTGGCCAGAGACCTGTTTCCGAGGTGCCTCAGGCTTTCTAGATCCCTCTCCACCAACCACACCATGAAGTCATTTCCTTAGGAGAAAACAAACCTGTTTCTGAAGTGTTTTCTAACATGTGAGCCAGCCATGGGAAGACAGCAGGTGCACAGATTTGGGGGTTTACAATGAGGCTGCCAGCAAAGAAGCCGCTTCTGACTAAACACGTTTTGCTTTGAGAAACGTGCATCTCTCTGCTTTACCTGAGGTTGTGAGCAGCTCTATTCTGCTTGGGCTGTCATAACAAAGCACCACAGCTGGGGTCGTTTAAACAACAGAAACTTATTTGCTCTCACTTCTGGAGGCTGGAAGCCCAAGATCAAGGTGCCGGCAGGGCTGGGCTGGTCTGAAGCCTCTCTCCTTGCCCTGCAGTCAGCAGCCTTCTCTCTGTCCTCACATGGCCCTTCTCTGGGTGTACCCTCCTGCTGTCTCTTCTTATCAGGACGAGTCCCATTGGATCAGGGCCCCATCTTATGACCTTATTTAATCTTAATTATCTCTTTAAAGGCTCTGTCTCCAAATACAGTCACATTGGGGGCTTGAGATTCAACCTATGAATTTGAGGGGACATAATTCAGTGCAGAACAGTGGCTGAAGCTATAAAGGCAGAGCACAAACTACCCTGGCCAACCCCCACCCTGTCCCCTAGGCCCAGCTTAACATCCCGTTCTCCTGGTGCCTTCACTAACCAAGCCTCCCTCTCCCACTCTGAGGGCTCCGTCCTCCTCCTTCATGGCATTTAACATAATTATAATCATGTATTCATGTGTGCAAGTTTTCATTATTGTCTGCTTCTGGAATTAGATGGCAAAGTTCAGGGGCCATGTCGGCCTTGTTCCCTACTGTGTTTCTAGCACCTGGCAAACTGCTTAGCAAATAGTAGGTACTCAATAAATACTCTTGAATTAATTAATTAATCAATGCTTCTTGTTTGTTAAAAGAAGCCAGAGAGTTCATCTCAGCAACATCTGGGTTCAATGCAACTAAAAAACATAAACAGAATTATTTTAAAATCAACAAGCTTACTTTTCCAATAACCTCTGTGGGTCCAATATCCATCCAGCCCCATCTTATCTCCCGGACAAATGCCAGAGTGATGGATAGTTTGAGAGAAAGGACATTGAGTGAAGGATCAATAATTCCATAATTTGATGTTGAAAACAAAATGTCGAAGGACAGTGGCAGTTCGGGGTGGGGTTGGAGTGTACAGAACCACAGAGAGGCGTGACTGGGCGAGATGGTTGAGGGGGACTCTGCTGTTGGGGACATGCCAGCCCTCAGGGCGTCTGTCCTTCCTCATGAAGCCAGCGTCCTGTGCAGTCTTGGTAAGTCCACCTGTATGCCCGTCTCCTAGGTGGGATTAGGTTTGGTCAACTGTGCACACACCTGGACAGACAAACATCAGCTGATAAGCCTTTGCTTTCCTCTTGGGCTTTCAACTTTTACTGTGGCTCCTCCCTGAGTGTGTCTCTTAAATATAATTCAGAGTAATTGCTTTGGCCAATCCCAGCCTCAGCACACAGTACAATTTTCATAATACAGAACAATATTTTTTATTTCGTAGCACAAGCAATTTCTCTGTACGCTAGCTATTCAAAACATGGTCTGAGGACCAGCAGTGTCAGCACCACTAGGGTGTTTGTTAGCAAGGCGAAGCTACAGAATAGGAATCTGCATTTTTGATAACATCTCCAGGAGGCTCACATGCACCTCAGCGTTTGAGAAGCTGTGGTCTAGAGCAACTTCACTGGAAAGCTGCCCAAATGCAGTTCTACTAATGACCGCATCATGGAATGACCACGTCATGAGATCCCACCACTACCTGCAGGGTCGCCCGAGGTACCAGGTTTTATATCTTCCATATACATTTCAGAGATATGTCCAGGATCTTCCACATTCGTCTTATCATCAAAGAACCCTGGGAGCTTTTTTCACAAAAAGGTGATTAAGTTTCGATGTCATGTAAATTTCCATTTTGGAGTTGAAAAAGTGCTTCTGGATGACACAGTAAGGAATGTTGCCCAAAACAACTCTAACTTTCCCCAAAACGACTTTATGTTTTTAATTTGTATTCCCTCACTTCCTACCAGTGTCCTCACATCTCGAGGCCAGTTTCAGGTTTTGAAAGGAGAAAAAGATGGTTCATGCAGAGCAGATGCAGTGGTGTGATGTGAATAATGACTCACAATATCTCTCAGGCTCTAACAGTTTAGTTTCAAAGCACTTTGACATGGAAAGAAATCCCTGGGAGTCAGAGGCAGCAGCGATGGGCATGGATGTTCTCACAGCTAAGAGTTTCCAAGTGTTTCAGATGGTTGGAGAGATTATATAAAAAGACACAGAGCTGGCCGTTTCCAACCCAACTGGAGCCCAGAGCTGTCTGACTGCTCGTCAAATGAAACAGGTTTCCTTGCTGAACTGTCAGGAGTGCGGGTCGTTATTCTTATCACAGAACCCAAATGGACACCCCAAGGAGACTGTCATGACATGGAAGGTTCACTGGCGTCCCCAACAGCTGGAAGCACGAGGTCATTGGGGCTTGCACTCAATTGTTTCAGAGTCCTTTGCCAAGTTTATCGAATCAATCCATGTCTTCCAAGATTATGTAAAAACAAAGCTGTGGTAGCTGCAATGTGTTGAGTGTAAAATAGTAATTTGGTTTCTTCTCAGAAACCCTTTTAAGTGTCTTCACTCTGTGGAGATGTCAGAAAGCCTTTTGGGAATGAATTGGTGAACTCCAGAGGGAATAACAGTTGAGGTATCCTTGAAGGAATGTTGGCAGATGTCCCCAAATATTGTCTGAGGAAACAAGGGCTGTGAGGCTGAGGCCCTGATGTTTCATCTAGTCCGGGCCCACTGGAGAGGATTAAAACGTCCCTTTTGGGAGCCAGTCTAACACAGTGGTTAAGATCATGGGGCAGACTGCAGCCCCACCAAGTGGTGGACTCGGAAAAGTTACTGCAATGCTCTGGGCCTCAGTTTTCTCATCTATAAGATGGGAATTAAAAATAGTACAAACTTCAGAGGGCTGTCTGAAGATTAAATTAATGAACATAAAGTGCTCAGCACAGCACCAGGCACGTAGAAGATATCAATCAATTATTATTACTTCACTAAGAACTTCGTTGGCTAGACCATAAACCCTGAGGGGCGGAGCTGTCTGACTGGTCTTGGTCCTTGTCACCCCAGATCCTGATGGGGTGCCCACACATGACAGGGACTTGATGAATGAGGAAAGTTCTCCTCAAACTAGGGACACGGGCCCAGAAGTTACTCTGGTTGTGATTGTCCCAGTGGTTGATCGTCCTCTAAACACAGAGAAGCAAGAGGAAGATAATAAATAAGAGGACGCCTGGAAGGGACTGCCATTAAAAGTAAAATGTATCTGTTGAAACAGGAAGCGCTGAGGAAAGCTTTAGAAGTTACAGATGCACAGGAGAGATGCAAACAAAGAGTGTCAGGCGTGTCCACAGAGGGAGGTGTGGTGTGGCTGATGTGAGCAGAGGCAGAACTCGCTGGAGGAAGGAAGGGAGATGAGAGGGCAGCTGGGGACCCTGCACCGGGTGGTCTGCCTGGCCAAGGGGGTCACATAAGCCGCAGACTGAGGTGTGAGAGTGCCCATAGCATCTCTTGGCTCAGTAGTACCCCCTTGCTCTAGCCAGCGTTACTGGGTGTGAAGTTCAAAGAACGCTTGTGGGGCCAGTGGTGTTACTGTGCTAGGGTGTGGCCCTTCCGGTCCTGGTGTGACTTAGGAACAGCAACCGGCTGGTGTTGTTCTGGTGTACCTGGCCCCGTGGAAGAGACATGCACCTCCCCAAGTCGGGGTGTTCCTAGACACGGAGGGGCTTCCCCAACCGACACCCCTCTCAGCCTTTTCCCCCAGAAGCTTGCACACCTGCCTGAGATGTATGTTCAGAGTAAGAGGGACTGAGTGACTTCCCCAAATCTGAGATGTAAAACAAGATGATCGACAGCCCAGAACTCCATTTATCCTCCTATTGGTCAAAAAAGCAGATTTGAACAGCATCCAGAAATCAACAAACCCCAGAGGCCACCTCTAGACAACTCCCAGTTCTATTTCTGCCTTTCCATCCTCCATCCTCCTAACATCCGGCCCTGGCAGCTTTGTGTGGAGTCCTGGCTTCCTGCCTCCTCTCGGTAGGAACTCTGGTGAGCCCCCAGATGAGAAGAAAGTGCTCTTATGCATGAGAGCAGAGCGGCGTGCTGCAGCGACTGGGCCGCTGACAGGAGGAGGCTGGGCTGCCATGCAGCCGGAACAGCAGGACAGGGGCGGCTCCCTGGGACAGCTGTGCTTTGAGGGGACATGGTCTGGGCCCCCACTTCTGCTTTTCCTGGAGGTTCACCCCCTGCCCTTCCCCCTAGCCATGAAGTGAGCCCAAAGGTAGCAGAGCCATAAGTAGGACAGCGTGGGTGAGCGCCTTCTGTTCTTTGTCTCTCTTTTTTTTAATTGTGGTAAAATAGACATAGCATACAGTTTGCCACTAGTGACATTTAGTACAGGCACAGTGGTGTGCAGCCATCGGCACTAACTGATTCCGGAACATGTCATCACTCCCAAAGGAAACCCCACCGCATGGAGCGGTCACTTCAATCCCCACCCTGCATCACTAATCCGCTCTGTCTGTGGATTGTCCTCTGGACGTCTCATGGAAACTGGATCACACAGTGTGCAGTCTCTGTGTCTTAGCGTAACGTTTTCCAGGTTCACCCATGTTGTCTTCTGTGTCAGCATTTCATTCATTCTTATGGTCAAATAATATTCCGCTGTATGTACACACTGCATTTTGTTTATCCAGTCATTAGTTGAGGGGCACTTGGACTGTTTCCACTCTTTGGCTCCTGTAAATAATGCTGCTATGAATATTTGTGTACAGTATTTTGTTTGAACATCTGTTTTCACTTCTTTGGGGTATAGACCCAGGAGAGCAATTGCTGGGTCATGTGGTAATTCTCTGTTTAACTTACTAAGGAACTACAGGTTTTCCAAAGTGTTTATTATTATTATTATTATTATTATTATTATTATTATTATTTCCTTTTAAAAACTACAAACAGCATCCAGTTAGTTGGCTACATGCCGGACACTGTTCCAGTCCTGTGTCGTATTCCTACATGAATCTCTATGACAAGAATGATTTTCTTCATCACACAGATGGAGGGAAACAGGCCCAGAAAAAATTGCCCAGAGTCACACAGCGAGTGGTGGTTATCCCAGGATTTGCACCCAGAGCTTCCCAACAACAAAGCTCAGTCATGCCTCCTGGTCCACCATCATCGTTTCTGTCCTACCTCTCAATCTCTGCGTGATATCCTGGGAGGACTGAGGGGCAGGGACAGAAGGGTGTTGGGCAGCTGGCACTGTCGGGAGGAAATTCTGGGGATGACCCACGTGACACGGTGGCCTCTCAGTCACAATCACAAGTTTTAAAAACAATGTGGCAGACTCCTTTCTCTGACGACAATGTAAGAAAACTAGAAACAAGTGACGTGCTATTTAGTAAAAAGCACCCCAAACGGGTGGTGCAATCTCTTTGGAATGCCTCTGAGAAGGAGTGAAGGGATCAGGTCCCAGCGCTGGTCTGTGAGGGGGACCCTGGTGGACCTGGCTGGGGCTGGACGGCGCATTTCGGAGATCTCCAGGGAGCCAGCAGGTTGCTTTGGACACCGCCTTGACAACTGAATGACATGTCTTTATTAAAAACGTTTCCTATCTCAACTTCCTGGGCAGCTGTAGTCTGGAGCCTCACAAATGAAGCTAACGGACCCAGGAACTCATCTGAGAAGGAATCCCACAGACAAATTTGGAAAACAGCAAAACAGTTTGCCTGCGGAAGGATAGCTTGCCTGGTGCTCGGGGACTCAGTCAGGTGGAGGGACCCGAGGTTGACAGCAGGGATGCTGAGCTGGCGGTCTTGGGACCCTTCACACCTGGACTAAAAAGCCTATTGTTGTAGATTGTTGCAGCAGTAACAATCGCCGGCGTGTGTTGAACACACACCCTGGGTCCAGCACTGACTCAAGAGCTTCACGTGCAACCCTAACTTAATCCAGACAGCAAGCCCACCATGGAGGTACTATTATTTTTGCCACTTCACAGACGAGGAGGCTATACTGAGACATAAAGAAGATCACAGGCTTAGTAAGTGGTGGAGCAAGTACTCAGGGCCAAACACAATAGGGCAGGACCGCACCAAACCCTGGCCAGCAGGGTGAGCCTCCCGGCCCCTGCCTTCCCCTGTTCATGGAAGATTCCCACTGGAAGGAACTGGCTGGTCTCTAAGAGAGTCTCAGGATGAAAGGACAACTGCCCTGACAGGTTAGCCTGCCCCACACTGGCCTCTGCCGTCCTCAGGCGCAGGTCACCGGGGCAGGGGCCTTCTGCTAGCCTCCAGCCTATGGCAGGCAGCGGCTTCCCAGCCGGTTGTTGATGACAAAGGGGGGAAGCCCGACAGGGCCCCCAGAGGAACACATGAGGTTGACCTGTACAATTCATCCTTCCCCTGCCTCCTGGCAACAGTTCTGAAACAGCCTGATGGGAACAGTAAAGCCAGGGAGGGAGAGCCAAGTGCCTCTGCCTGGGCCTAGCACTTCCCCACCCAGGATACGGTCCAGGTCTTTGTCTCCTGATGCTCAGGGTGCATTTATGTAACTTTTCCTATTGCTACTCACTTACTCCCCTCAATGCCTGGCGACCTTCTCACAGGGGGGAGTCTCTTTTCTAAAGACCCCACATTTGGGGGTGCTCTGTGGGGCCAACCTCACAGCCACCTCATTCCCTCACCCCTCAGGCCACAGAGCAGCCCATGGGCAGAAGTGGTTGAAGACCTTCCTGGCAGACATGCCACCCCACAACGAAGGCCCCCGTGGTCAAGCGCAGCCAGTTCTCACACTGTTGGGGCAGGAAGCCTGGCTGTCCTGGCATTTGGGGCCTCAGAGGATGGAGCTGCAGTCCTACAGTGAGGCACAGGATCTTCTGAGCCCTACGTGCTGGTTCTCACGTCTAAAGAGGCCACAGAGCACAGGCTCCAGACCAAGCCCTGCGTTCAAATCCAGGGTCTGCCACTGACTAGCTGACCTCAGCCAAGTTATTTCACCACTCTGCACCTTGATTTATCCGTCTGTACAATAGGGATAATAGAACACCTCTAGCTAACGTGGATGTGAAGATTAAAAGTGCTAATACAAACAAAACGTGTTGGGACAACTGGACTCTACGAGCAAAAGAGTGAAGCTAGATGAGTCCCTCACAGGCTGCACAGAATTCACTCAAAATAGATGAAAGACCCAGATTTGAGACAGAAAACTATAAAACTTTTAGAAGAATATAGAAGGAAATCTTTGTTACCTTGGATGAAATAAAGCCTTCTTAGACACAGCACACACACACAAAAAAGATAAATTGGACTTCATAAATTAAAAAAACATTTGTGTTTCAAAAGAAGGTACCATTAAGAAGTATAAAGACAACCCACAGGATTGGAGAAAATAATTGCAAATCATGTATCTGATAAAGGACTTGCATCTAGTACATATAAAGAACTCTTATAACTCAACAATCCAAAAAGACAACCAATTTTAAAATGCATAAAAGCTGTGAAGAAACATTTCTCTTAAGGAGATATACAAATGGCCAATAAGCACATGAAAAGATGTTCGACATCATTAATCACTAATTGTTAGAGAAATGCAAGTCAAAACCACAATATGATACCACTTCATCCCTACTAGGACAGTTCTAATAAGAAAGATGGACAATAACAAGTATTGACAAAGGAATGGAGAAATTGGAACCTTTACACATTGCTAAAAGGATTGTTAAATGGAGCAGCTGCCTTGGAAAACAGTCTATCAGTTCTTCAAACAATTAACCATGGAAGTGCAATCTGACCCAGCAATCTCATACCTAGGTATAGACCCAGGAAAACTGAAAATAGGTGTTCACACAAAAACTTGTATACAATTGTTCGCAGAAGCATTATTCATACAATGGCCAAAACGTGAGAACAGCCCAAATGGCCAACTGATGAATGGATAAACAGACTGCTGTCCACACAGTGGAATATTATTCAGCCGTAAAAATGAATAGAGTACTGACACATGCTATGACCTGGATGAATCTCAAAATCATTATGCTGAGTCACAGAAGTCCACATATTGAATGGTCCCATTTATATGAAATGTCCAGAATAGGCAAATCCATAGAGACAAAAAGTAGATTAGTAGTTGCTAGAGGCTTGGAGGGAGGGAAGAAAAGTGACTCTAGTTGGTAATGGGTTCCATTTAGATGAGGAGTGTAAATGTCTATTATGTTGCTTTGTGCACCTAAAGCTAATAAAAAGTAAAAATAAAAAATAATAATAATAAAAATTATACAAGAAAAGATTGCATAATATTGAAACTGGTTGTGTTAGAATAGAGTCTTGATTGGCTGTACAGTCTTTCTAAACAACGGAAAACCTCTTTAACTGGCTTAACGTTGGTCCATTGTGAGAGGCTGTGAATTTGATAACCTATTAATGTCATCTCCATAATCACCACAAATGTCTTAAGGAACGATGTATTTCTTTCACCTTTTTCCCAAAGGTCAGAACACTTTGGCTTAGTCCAATTTAAGTTTTATTATTTCCAAACGATATATTCTAGACTACAATAAAAAGACATTTAAAATAGCCAAAAACAAAAAAAAGTTCTGGAACTAGGTAGTGGTGATGGTTGCACAACTTGCGAATTGTACCCTTTAAATGCAGTTTCTGAATTATGTCACAATAAAGCCGCTATTTTAAAAGAAATGTTAATACATGTAAATACATGTAAAGTACAGAACATGTAGTCCTTCTTTAGGACGTTTCTTATTCTAGTCTTTGTGTAGGCATAGCACTGCCAGAGATTCCAGGCCCCACCCTGTCTCAGCAGAGATAGTTAGAGGGGTCTCAGTCACCCCAGGGAGGTGCCGACTGTCAGCTTCTTCTGGTTCTCACCCATCAGGCTTGTGTGATGTTAGACACAGGACTCACCATCTGCATCTCTTTCCCAGCACGACCCTGAGGTGAAACTTGATGCTCCCTCCCCTCTAGCCATTACGGGTTAGCGAAACAACAAGACCACCCTCCAAAACCAATCCATCGTCATTCCCACTGGCATGGAGAAGCAGGAGCTTCTCTTTTCTTCTATTTCACAATAAAATCCATTTGCTCCCATTTGTACCCAGCTTTCTGGGTAATATCTGTGTGCCAGAGGTGACAAGTTTAGGAAGGAAGAAAAGAGAGTCTGGTAGAAGGCAGAAGAAACAGGACAGCTTTGGTGCCAGCAAAAGCTGAGTTCAAATCCCGACCTCATCACTGATTTGTGTCACCTCGGGGCCTCTGATCCCTCACCAGTAAGGTCACCCAACTTCATAGGACTTGTAAGACTATAACAAAATATGTTATAAAAATGTTAGAAAAATAAAAAGTACAAAATAGCACATGTAACACACCTTGTCCAGTCTCTGGTGTACAGCTGGAACTAAACACTGGTAATCACAAGAAATCTATTTTGAGGATTCAAATCTGAGATGATGGTAAATCATTTGAAGCCAAATGGATGCTCCCTGTCGCTCCTGCCCTCCACCACTCCTGGTTTCCATCTACCTTTCCTTCTCCCCGATCCCTTGGTGAACGTCTTAATGAGCGTTGTAATTTTTTCACCTTTTCCCCAAAGGTCAGAGCACTTTGTCTCGGTCCAACTTAAGTTTTATTATTTCCAAACAGCACTCCCCCAAAAGACCTGTTCTGAATTCTGTTCTCTTCTTGCAACTTTAATGTTCCTCAAGATACCTGTAGGCTGAAGACTCTCCAAACTACATCATTTCCCAAACCTGCCATTCTGCCCATGGAAATATCTAGCCACCACCTCATAACCAACATATTCAAAGCCAGAGCACCGTCTTTCCCACTCTCTGTTGTGAGCCCCGTATTTCTATCAGTGGCACGCCATCCTGCCAGTCATCCTCGTTAAGCCCATCCCCAGTCAGTCAGACCGACCTCTGCGTCATCTGGGCGTTAGTTCTTCATCAGGACCTCTGTCTTCTTTATGTCTTTCTAATGCTACTCCCATAGCCTCCTCTTCTGGTTATCTATTTCTTCATACCAATCAATTCCAAATTGAGTGGCATTAAGCAAGAACCATTTTGTTCAGTTCCCAGAATCTGTGGGTCAGGAATTCAGGCAGGGCTCAGTGGGACCGGCTTGTCTCTGCTCCTTGGTGTCCCTGTCTTCAGCTGTAAGACTCAGAGATGGGGGCGACCCAGTGGAAAGGCCTGGAACCATCTGATGGCTTGCTACTCACAGTTCTAGCATTAGCTGCTGGCTGTTCACTGGGACCTCAGCTGGCAGGTCAGGCAGATCAACTGCATGTGGCCTCTCCCTGTGTTTGCTTGGGCTTCCTCACAGCGAGGTGGCTGGGTGGTAGGAGTAAATATCCCAGGTGAGCCAGGCAGAAACTGTATCACCTTTTCCGTCCTCGCGTCCGAAGTAACATAAGGTCATAGGTGTACCCATACTTAGGGGGAGGGAAGATAGACCCCAGCTCTTTGTCAGAGGCGTGTCAAAGTCACACTGCAAGAAGAGCGTGAGGGATGGAAACGTTGTGGCAGCCATTTTTGGAAAACACAATCTGCCACTCCTCTTCACCAGAATCCCTGTTTGCAGTCCCTGATAGCAGAGTGAAGCCAGGATTGGATTGGTCGGTTGTGCTCCCAAAACGTTTACTACTGACTTTTGAAAAACGTGGGGTCTAGCAGAACCTCTGTCCAGTTGAAACTTTGTGTATAATTTTTGACTCCCCAAAAACTTCGTTGTCCCTTGGCATCTACAGAGAATTTGTTCCAGGATCCCTGGGAGACAGCAAGCGCCCGGATGCTCCAGCCCCCTGTGCACAATGGTGTAGATCAACGCACACAGCTGGTCCCTGCATCTGTGGACTCCCAACCACGAGTCAAAAACCCTTCAGGTATTAAACACAAATCACCATATGTGGGGACCTCTGCAGTTCAGACCTGTGTTGTTCAAGGGTCAACTGTATTGGCTAATGCTGACCTTCTCTCAAAGACAGTCCAGCAGGTTGGCCCTCCACTGCCAGAAAAATACAAAAACAAAAACAAAAAAAAACAAGATCCTGCGTAATCTGGCCCAGAGTATTTGACAAGCTTGCCTCCAAATAGCTCCCTGTGCTATATTCATACCAGATGACCTGCCATGTTTGAGCTATAAATACCGCCTTGCCTTCCCCCTCGGCTGATTCCCAAACTGGCATTGTTGTCCCTTTGAAATCAGTATTGATCTGAAGGCACAGTTTACCAAATGACCTATCCTAGCTGTGGAAGACAAAAAGGGAAAAGAACCGTTTCTCACTGCGTGACAGTTACCAGCGCGGGAAAGGCAGACAGCTAGCTGCGAGGCTAGCCGGTCACTGTGCTGGTCATCTTCACCAGCAAAACAAGTCCTAGTTCCTGGCCCCAATCCTGCCCGCTCTGAGATGCCCTCCTCTATACAATCTTGAAACATCCTTCCCTGTCCCCTGGGGTCTATCCTGGAGGTCGAGGAGCCCCGATTCCAGCTGTAAACCCCTACGGCCTGAAGCCCTGCCTGACAGCCCTGACTATGGCTGTTAATGGTGGAGCAGAAAGTGGGCCTTGTAATGAAGCACTGGAGGCGAACCAGAATTGTCCTGTGTGCAAACACCATGACCGCAAAGATGACTTCAATTAAAGGGAGTTAATTAAGCTTTGATTGTCGAAATCTCTACTGAATCACTAAATGGGAAGAATGAAATCAACTCGACTAGCTCAGCAGCTTTGGGTGACAGATCAGGTAGAGGGGTCAGGCCCTGCAGATAATACTTCCCAAGAGGGTGGTTTGGTTTTTCGTTTTTTCCCTGTGGAACCTGAGTGCAGAAAGTTGAGCTAATCTTCACATTCAGCTATAGTATTCAGTCGTCTTGTCCGCTTGCAGGGCCCTCTTCACTTCTCCACTCCCACCCTCCAGCAGAAGCACCCTTTAGTACATCTTGATACTAGTACGTGTGTGCAGTGCTATTTTGCGTGTATAGTTATCTTCAGTTTGTGTGAGAGGTATGCTCCTCTGTATCTCATTCTTCTTCTTGTTGTGTTTCACTCTGTGATGCTTTGAGTTTAGTTTAGTGCTTCTGTGCTGCATACTCATATTTAATCCCCTGGCAGAGAAATGGGTCCACTTCATCTCCCTGCTGCCACTAATGATGGCATTATGGTTCTTTACAGTCCCACGTCAGATTTACAGCAGGACCACTGGTGAAGGAGTTTACGCTCTCTTAACTCCATTAATTCCCCCCAGGTTGCTCCCCAGAAGGGCTGCACCAGGATAGTCTCCCACCAGCAGTGGATACATGGCAATTCTGTTTCCTCCATCCTCACCAGTGCCTTACCTTGAATTCATCTTCTATTCATGTCATAATTTTAATTTCTCTGATTACCAGTGATATTGAGCATCTCCTCACATTCACACGTAGCCATTTGGATTTCTACTTCAATGAATTTTTATTCTTTGCCTACTTTGCAAGTGGATTTCTAGTTGGGGGGTGGTAGTAGTGTTTGGTTACTTCATAGGAATTTCTTATCTAGAATAGCTGCTAATCCCTTGTGAGTTTTGGATGTTACAAACATCTTTTTCCTATCTGTCACCCATGTTAACTCTGTTTATGGGTCCTTTGTTAAATAGGAATTCTTAATTTTGATTAATGTCTGGGAATCTTGTATTAGTTACGGTAAGTTTGGCTGTGTAACAAATAGACTCAAACATGTAATAAATGACTTAACACAGTAGAAGTTTCTTTCTCTCACACGTAACAGTCCAGGACAATTCCAAGTCAGCAATGGGAGATAAAGTTGGGGGTTTCTGCTCCAAAAGTTCATTCTGGGTCACAAGCTGGGCAGCCCTGCCATCTTCATCCTAGGAGTTTCATTCCAGTCATCATAAGGGAATGGCTGGCCCTGCTGTTTTTCCACCCTGCAGTGGCTACTGAGATGTGAGCCATGTGCCCAAAGCACGTGGAAGACAGAAAGAACACGAGCAAAAGATCTGCCCCAAACTAACCAGTGGCTGTCTTTCTCCCACTGTGGGACCCAACCACCCTTTGATTCCCAAAGTGTTTTTTAGTTTTTTATGTTAAATTCTGGGGTCTATACACTCCCTTCTTCCATCTGTAGTGCTCTATGTTAGTGACTTGTGACTTACATGACGATATTAGTTCACCGTCTTGTTAGGAATCAATAGAATGCACCTGGATCCTTATATTTCACGAGAGAAGGGAAGCAGTGTTCTGTCTGCATGTCTGCCCTTCTAAAAGTCTGTTCCTGGATTAGCTTAAATGTCTCTCCTTTTTCCAAACTCACCACCGACCTATCTTAAAGATTTTAATCCTGAGATGACTGAATCTCCTAAAAGAGATGAGGTTTGGGCAATTTTTCTCTAATAAACCCTGTAGAATACATCTGAGCAGTTAACCCCACAGGTTTACTTATCGTACATGGGCCTCTGATGCTATGGGAAAGATACACGGAGAAACTTAAATTTACAGATCAAGCTTCTCCACCTGTCGCCTCTGAAAATTTATCAGCTGGGCTGGTGCAGATCGCCCCCTGGTGGCAGGAAACCAGCTCTTCTCCCCCTGTTCTTTTCAATTCCCTCCAGGATGCTTTTAGTGAATGGTTCCCTGGGTTGACCTCTTGTGATCTTCCAGCCACTATATATTCTCTGTAACAGCAGAGTCTGCAGGCACTCACTCTCATTCCCTTCCTCAAGCCCAGCAGCCTGGCTTCTGCCCACACGACTGCAGATGTTCAGGCAGAAGTAGCCGGGGGATCCATATGAAAGTCCATGCAGCTTTCAATGCTCACCAGGTAAATATTTCCTTTTTTTTCCTAATTAAAGTTTATTGGGGTGACAATTATTAGTAAAATTACATAGATTTCTGTATTACATCATCTATACATCCGATTGTGTGTTCACCAACCAGAGTCAGTTCGCCTTCCATCACCATATATTTGACGACCTCCCCCCTTACCCTCTGGTAACCACTAAACTATTGTCTGTGTCTATGAGTTTTTGTTTCTTATTTGTTTGTCTTTTTCTTTTGTTTTTGGTTTACGTACCACATATCAGTGAAATCATATGGTTCTCTGCTTTTTCTGTCTGACTTATTTCGCTTAGCATTATACTCTCAAGATCCATCCATGTTGTCACAAATGGTCCTATTTCATCTTTTCTTACCGCCAAATAGTATTCCATTGTGTATATATACCACAACTTCTTTATCCATTCATCTATCAAAGGACACTTTGGTTGTTTCCATGTCTTGGCCACTGTAAACAAAGCTGCAATGAACATTGGAGCACACGTGTCTTTATGTATAAATGTTTTCAGATTTTTTGGGTAGATACCCAGGAGAGGGATTCCCGGGTGAATATTTCTACCACTGCACTGGGCCCTCTCTCTCAGTCGTGCTTGAAAACTCCACTGTTTGGCTTGCAGGATCCCCAGCACCCTGGCTTCCTCCTGGCCCTGTCTCGTGTGTGACCCTCTTTCTCCTAAATGTTTGCACTCCTGCTCTGCTGTCCTTTCTCTGCTTTGCTCACTCACTGGGTCATGTCACCCACTCACACGGTTTCAACTACCAGCTACCTGGATGCACATAACTCCGGCCATACCCTTCTAGCCTGACCCTCTCCCTTGCACTCCGGACTATGTATCTAGCTGCCTCCTGGACCTACTCTCCCAGATGCTCCATAGACCAACCACCCAGACCCAGCACATCCAAAATGGAATCCATCATGTTCCCCCAGCCCACTCCACTGTGCATCCCCATCCCCACAGCCAGCACCCCAATCTACTACCCAGCCACCCTTGACTCCCCCTTTCTCCTTGCTATCTGTCGTGGCTTGAATTGTGTCCACCAAAAAGGTGGAATCCTAATCTATAAACATGACATTAATTGGAAATTGGGTCATTGTAGATGTAATTAAGATGTAAATTAGGAGGAGGTTCTACCGAAGTAGGGTGGGCCCTTATTCCAATATGACTGGTATCCTGACAAAAGGAGGAAAGAGAAACACAAAGGGGGGATACCATGCAACAATGGAGGCAGAGCCTGGATGACGCAGCCATGACCAAGGAAAGACCAAGATGGCCAGCCACAACCAGAAGCTAAAAAGTGGCAAGGAAGGAGTTCACATAGAGTGTCAGAGGAAGCATGGCCTTGTTGACACCTTGATTGTGGACTTTTAAGCCTCCATAACTGTGAAATACATTTCTGTTGTTTTAAGCTACCCAGTTTGTGGTATTTTGTCACAGCAATCCAGGAAACGAATCCACTATCCGTTCTTCAGCACCGTGGTTTGGCTTCCCACCTGGACTGTGAAATCAGCCTTCTCTCTGGCTGCCCGGCCCCCAGGCTTGTCCAGGCAGCTTTCTCATCCATAGCCAGAATGATTCATGTAGAATGCAGACATGCCCTGAAGCCTGCGCACGCCCCAGCCTCGTCCCTGTTGCTTTGTGCTCCTATAAGACCTAAGACAGCTCCATGGTTTGCTGACAGGAGGTCTCAGCCTGCCGTGCCCTCCTCCCCTCTTTCTCACGGCCAGTTCCATCAATTCCGTTTCGGGACTGTAGGCCTGCTCTGGGTGTTCTCCAGCTCTTGGAGCACATACCCTATTCATACCCCCATCCGACACCAAAGATGATTTTTACTATAAATGTTCAAAAGCCAGGATGTCTCAGTACACCATGCATATCCAGGAATTTGTGCAAAGCAAGAAAAATAAACCTAAAAATGTTCATCCAACAGTAACGAGACTTTACACATAAAACACTAAACAATGAATGGTGCTGATTTCATTTCATTGTTTCAGTTTGTGGTTTTCCTTTCATCATACTTTTGCAGGGCCTCAACGGTACCAGGCCTTGGGCCCTGTACCCACTGGGGTTGAAGGGCCAAGGGGGAGGTCATGTCCTCAGGGAAGGCCAGGGAACTGGGGAGGCTGCAGCTACAGGGTGGCTCCAGGCAGGCCGAGGCGAGCCAAGGCTATTCCCTGGGCAGTGGGCCCAGCAGTCGCGACAGGACAGAGCAGCTCAGATGGTGAGATACCAAGGGTACCCTTCCCTGGCCGTGGGCAGCCAGGACATGGGCCCCCACAGGGCCATCCCTGGGCTTCTCTGAGCTCTGCCACTGGGAGGGGGAAAGTAGAGGGAAGGGTCCTGCCATCTCCTTCAGGGAGGGGTCAGGTGGCAGGAGAGATCCAGGGTCACTCAGGACTGTGCATAGAGCTGTCCCTGGAGCCCAGAGATCACAGCACCAGGGTGAGCGAGGCCCAGTCCAACCCTGGAGAGAGAGGCCCCCAGTAGGCAGTGAGCACAGGCTCCGGGCAAAGGCTGGCCCATCTTTTATGAGCTGTTAGGCCTCAGACAAGTCTCTGAAGCTTGGCTGTACCTATTCGGTAAAACAGTTTCCTCTTAGAAGGAAACCAGCCAGATTGGATTAGGCCCACCCTAAGGATCTCATCTCAATCTAATTACTTTTTTAAAGACGCCCATCTCCAAATACAGACACATTCTGAGGTACTGAGGATTAGAACTTCAACATATGCATTTTGGGGGTACGCAATTCAGCCCATAAAAGGGGACAGAACTTCTCTATGGAATGTGGTGGTCCTTGTTAGCTATCTATGCTACCAACCGAAACTGAGACAGAAAGTACCATTTAACGCCTTATTACACACCTTTCTTTATACATTAGTTTGCCAAGTTCTCATTTGCATGCCAACCATCAGAATGATCATTTTGCTCTGGGACAGTCCCCTGAGAGTCTAGCCATCCTTGCTTGCAAATGATGGACTCCCAGGACACCAAGCAGAGCTGGCCCAGGTCCAACTCAGCCCAGCCCTTCTTCCCTGCCCCTCCCTCATATTCACTGTCAGCACAGGTCACCCAACTCACCTGAACAGGAGACCAGGTAGTGGAGGGCAGGGGAAGGCTGGGAGCAGTGGCACATTTACCTTGACAGCTGGAAGCAGGGGTCCCATCCCAAATCCACCACCTCTCAATGATGTGACAAAGCCAGTCCCTCTCAATCTGAGCCTCCATTTTCTCATCCAGAAAATATGGGGATTTGGACTTAATAACCTACTAGCCATAGTATTCTAGAATCATAGAATTAATCCCTGTAGAATAAAAGAATGTTCCTAGAATAAGCCCTTAACCCCATCCAATGTCGAATTCTAAAGCGATATTTGGCTCCAGGTAGCTCTTGCACAAACATTTCTGAAAGGGACCTAGATTGTTCTCTGGCTCCACCCACTGGTTACATTAAAATACAGTTCTAGTTTTGAGGCCTAACTTGAGACCCTTGGGTGTGTTTCCTAAAATTCATCTTTCACATAACCTGGGCAAAATAATTTCTGCCCACAGTTCTCCCACACTCCCACAGTTCAGGGAGCAGGACACAGAAACGGAGGGAGAATCCATGAAGGCTTTGTGGCCTCGACCTTCTCTGTGAAGCGGATGGTGAAGAAAGCACAGAATTTTGGAAATCTGCTGCTGGGAACAGCTGCCACAAGGAATGGCCAGAAAATCAGCAAGAGTTGAACAAGTACATGGCCAGAGGCTCTTGGTCGGCTCAGACAGGATACGTCACACGGGCTGCGGTCTCACCATCTAGAACCTCAAGATGTTAGCGCCGCGGTCAGGGGTAGATTCTGAGACCAGGGGCCAAGCCTGGATCTGAGCACCATGCTGGGACAGGATGTCCGTGCAAGTGAAACAGACCGGCACAGACCAGGCCGGGCGCAGCGCGTGCATCGGGACAAGGCCGCTCCCGTTGTGCAAGTGAGTTCCCTAATCCCGATTACTTGCGATAAGAGACCCTGGAAGCTCCCCGCTGCCTCCTGCTAGTAGCCTCTCCACCACCTGAAATACTTCACCTGAGTGCAAACTGATATAGCAACTTGGTTTTTATGTGGGTATTAATACGAAATTAACTTGCGGTGTTTTAAGGCACATTTCAGAATGACTCTATGTGTATGCCGACCATTCAAACTTAGTAAAGCAGATAAATCAGAACAGCAACTCTTCAACGTTAAGGAAGGAAAGAAGAAAGGGGGAGGAGAGGGCAGGATTACTAGTAGGGCTCCAGTGAATGGGTAATTTATATCAGGTCAGCCTGATTTCTTGCAAGACAGCCCCAGATAAATCATCACTCTTGCACCTATGCCATTCCTAGCAGGGCGCACCTCAAACAGAGGCAGCAGATTTCCCAGATTTTTTCCGGAGACCACGTTCCAATCCAAACAGGCTTTGGCGGAAGCATGCGCAGGTGACCACTGCTAAAATCTGTGTTCTCATGACGCCCTCTGGTGTCCAGGGCGTGCAATAACAGGAAGCCTGGGAGGTTCCTCTGGAAACTGGAGCTCGGCCTTGGGGAAATGACCACTACCTGGGTCCTGGTGGTGCCTCAGCTACACTAACCCTTATTACGTAGGTCCCACCACATTCCTCAGAGTTTTCTCAGTTCCCAACTGCAGTGAGATGAGAATGGAGGGCTGAGGTTTCTCTTGGGAGCTCTGGTTATGACATTTTGCCCAGGGTACATCACTAGTTAACCACCAGGTCAGGGGATATTTTTATTAGATCATCATCCTTCAAATCATAATCGCAGAATGAGAGATCCAGTAAGGGTAAAGGATGCAGACACCTTACATACAGGAACTTTTTCATATTTCTATTGTATGCGTGAGCAAGCCGAGGCTCAGACAGCAGGCGTGGGGACAGACCAGGAGTGCAGTTTCCAGGCTCTCGGCCTCACATGGAAAGGTGCTGGCTCAGGTTGTAAATGGCCATCAACTGTGATTGCATGGCCATCAGCTGTGGCTAGTTGGCCGTCAGCTGTAACCAGTGAGCCATTGGCTACTAATATAACTGCGGTGGCTATGCTAGCAGCAAAATGGGGCTAGCAAGAAGATGGTGGCTGGCAAGCGCGGATTGCAGTTAGGACGGCGGGTTGCGGACAGTGTGGCTCCTGCTTCCTGTGTCTCCAACCCAGCCGCCAGCAAGAATATAGAGGTATGACTCCCCTATCTATGGCTCCGTGAGTGTTCCTTTTTGGCCTCACCCTATCCTGCGTTATTATGTGGGGAGCGGGACAGGAGACCCCGCGTGACTCCCTGTATGACAGCAGGTTAGAAGTGGCAGAGCTGGGATTTGAGCCCAATTCCTCAAACACATAATACTAACTCCTAACAAAATGTTTGTTAAACATTTTATGTGAGTTCGTGACATTAATATTAATGAGTTTCCCAAAAGGATTGAAAACAGGTATTCAAAGACATACTTGTACGTGAATGTTCACAGCAATATTATTCATTACAGTAAAAAGATAGAAACAGCCGAAGGTCTATCAACTAAATAATGGATAAACAAAATGTGGTTTATGTATACAGTGGAATATTATGCAGCATAAAAAGGAATGAAGTACTGATACATGCTACAAGGGGATGAACCTCAAAAACATTATGCTGATGGAGTAAGCCAGACACAAAAAGAGGACTACACATTGTACGAATCTAGGTATATGAAATATCCAAAATAGACAAATCCATAACCACAGAAAGTGACTTAGAAGTGCCAAGGGAAGAGGGGGAATTCGGGACAGGCTCTCCTTTAGGGGTGATGAAAATATTTTGTAAATATATAGAGGTGATGGCTACACAATATTGTGGATGAACTAAATGTTGCTGAATTGTACACTTTAAAATGTTTAATTTATGTTATGTGAATTTCATTTCAATAAAAATTCTTGTTAAAAAAATAATGAAAGAATGGGTTTTACATTCTTCTCAGAATTCTTCTCAGAATTTTCAGTTTCACGATCTCTCTTAAGATTACTAATTTGACAAGTTTTTCTGAACACCTATTTGTGACAGGCACTATGGTAGGTGTTGAGAACCAAGCAGTGGGGGGTGGGTGGAGCATAGAAACCTCTGTCCTAGTAAAAGTTATTTTTAGAAAAGGAAGTCAGACAAGGAACAAGACATTGTCAGAAAAAGGATGTCATATATGAAGTGGTGATAAGTGCTAAGGGGAAGACTCAAGTGGGGACAGTCTTATGGGAGCTCCCTTATACGTTACTAGTTGCTTTTCACTTGCTGCTTTTAGGATCCTGTCTTCGTCTTTAACCTTTGCCATTTTAACGGTAATGCGTCTTGGTGTGGGCATGTTTGGGTTCATCCTGTTTGGGACTCGGTGCTTCCTGGGCTTGTGTGTCTATTTCTCTAACCAGGTTAGGGAAGTTTTCAGGCATTTCTTCAAATAGGTTCTCAATCCCTTGCTTTCTCTTTTTTCCTTCTGGTACCACTCTGAAGTGAGTTTTCTTACACTTGATGTTGTCCCAGAGGTCTCTTACACTATCCTTATTAATTTTTTTTTTTTTGGATTCTTTCTTCGTTTTGCTGTTCCAATTAGATGTTTTCTGCTACCTTGTCTTCTAAATCACTAATTCGATTCTCTGCTTCATCTAGTCTCCTTCCAGTGCATTCTCCATTTCAGTTATCGTATTCTTCACTTCTGACAGATTCTTTGTTGTGGTTTCTATGTCTTTTTTTAATTCTTGCCATCTCTGTTGAAGTTCTCACTAATTTCCTTGATCATCCTATAACCATTGTTTTGAATTCTATGTCTGGTCGGTCACTTGCCTCCATTTTGCTTAGTTTTTTTTTCTGGAATTTTCTCCTGTTTTTTTGCATTTCATTTTATTTTTTTGTTTCCTCATTTTGGCTGCCTCTCTGTGTTTGTTTCTATGTATTAGGTAGATCTGCTATGTTTCCCAGTCTTGGTTGGGCAGCCTTATGTAGTAGGTGCTCTGTGGGGCCCTGGCACAGTCTCCCTGGTCACCTGCTCTGGGTGCTCCAGGAGTGTCCATTGTGTGGATTGTGTGTGCCCTCTTGCTATAGTTGAGCCTTGATTGTTATCAGCATGTCAGTGAGTGGTATTGACCCTCAGGCTGATTGGCTATAGGGTTTGGCAATGTCCAGTTTACGAGCTATTGTGTGGGGGCTTACCCCATTGAATGGGATTCACCCCAGCGAGTTCTGGGGCCTGTAGAGACCTCCCTTTGTATGTGCCACTTGTGGGCCTAATTGGGCAGTGCTCTGCTGTGGTTTGAAGCTCACTTCCAAGTATGTTGGTTCTGGGCCTCTTAGGAGGGGCTCTGGTGCAGGCCCAGATAACCCACTGCCTGTGACCAGTTGGGAACTACCTGGTAGGAGCTATAAAGTGATCTGCAGTTGTTTGTTGCATGTGCTAAAATTGGGGGCATGTGGGAAAGGCCACACTGCAAACCGATGACAGCTGCCACCAGTACTGGGTTTGGGATAGCTCTGCAAAAAGTCAGGAGACCCCAAGGCCTGCTGCCATGTGCTGGCTCCCTTAAGGTTCAGCCATTGATGCAATATGGGAGTTGGGTGAGGAAGGGTCTCAGGGAGTCACTAGAGTGGGAAGAGTTGCCAGGTTAATGTAAATTGTGTTTTAGTGCCAGTGCTGAGCCTGTAGCTACTCAGCAAAAGTCTCAGAGCACACCAAGGCCACTTGTCACCCACTTGCGGCCCATGGACTCAGATAATTTTCCAAGAAATAGTGCAATGTGGGCAGGGATGGCTGCTCACAGAGAAGGTGCCTCCGTTGTTTGGGGAGTTGGGTGGGGCAGGATCCCCTACATTCATTGCAATATCGTTCACAGTGGCCAAGATGTGGAAACAACCCAGGTGTCCTTCGATAGATGATTGGATAAAGAAGATATGGTACAGATATACAATGGAATATTACTCAGCCATAAGAAAAGATGAAATACTGCCATTTGCGACAACATGGGTGGATCTCAGAATTATCGTGCTAAGTAAAATAAGACAGACAGGAAAAGTTGAGAACCGTATGACTTCACTCATATGTGGGATATAAAACTGAAAACAATAAACAAACAAGACAAAAAAACCAAACTAAAAAAAACAAAGAAACAAAAACTCATAGACACAAACAACAGTTTAGTGGTTACCAGAGGGTAAGAGGAGAGCAGGGGTGGTAGAAGAGGGAAAAGGGTATCTTATATATGGTGATGGAAGGAGAACTGACTGTGGGTGGTGAGCACACAATGTGATATATAGATGATGTATTATAGAAATGTACACTTGAAGCCTATATAATTTTACTATCCTATGTCACCCCAATAAATTTAATAAAAATAAAAAATAAAGAAATATAACAGTTTGACTAAGCTTTGTCTCCGGTTGACCATTCCAGGGTACGTTTTCCCAGGGACATGGTGAACCCTAAATATCAATTTAGGTCTTGTTTTATTCCGGGCAGATTTTTGAATTACCCTTTTAAGGATTAGTTCTGTTCCCCTGTTTTGTTTCTCTTCTTCTGAGGCTCTTTTAATATGTGTGCTAGATATTTTCTGACTTTCTTTTAGACCAGTCACTTTGCTTTTTTACTCTTTGTACCCTCCTTGGCAATTTTCATGTTAATTCTTTCATTATATTTTCAGTCTAATCTATTTTTTCTAGACCATTTTGTAAGTTAGGCTTTATTTCTAAGATAATTTTGTCTTTTCCTCCATTTTTTCTGTGTTGAATTAATTATCATTTCACATCTTTCCAGTTTGCTTTTTGTTTGTTTGTTTGTTTATTTATTTTGAGCATTTCTATTCAGAGATTTTAAAATTCCGATTGGAGAATATATTTTGTATTTTTGAATGGTTCTTTAAGGCCATTTAATTTAGGTTGGTGTGTTTTGTTTTTTCTTATAGTCTATTTTTTACACATTTTTTTCATCTGCTAAAGTGTTTTAATTTTTGTTTTTGTTTACTTCTTCTAGTCATTTCTAGTCATCTGCTGCTTTTATTTGTAAATTAGTGCAATAACAGGTGTATACAAACACAGGTAAAAGTTTGGAATGGCTTACTGTGTTTCTTGGTTCAAAAAATGCCCTCTTCTTTTCATAGAGCAAAGTTATTTTTAAAATCAATGGTGTTTTTATTTGTAGGAGGGGGTAAGTGTCTTTGTGGTCTCTAATACCATGATTCTTAATTTTACCTTATGTTTTATTTTTTCTTTTATAACCAGTTCTCCAAGGGACACCTCCCTCTATCATCCCTCTCCCTTTTGGGTAGTGACTTCCTGGGATCACTTCCTCTAGTACACACTTTCAAATTCCTTCCTTTTTGTTCCCCCTTAGCCAGTGAGGCAGTCTCTGTCCTCTGGTTCTTACGAACAGGAACATTGTGGGGTTTGATTGAAGTTTTCATTAACAACTAGAACTGCACTCAAACTAAAAGCCATAAAACAAGAAACCCACTCCACCCTCATTCTAAGTTTGACTCCCTTCTAGAATATGCACTTTAGCTCATTCTCCAGTGCCCAATAAGTTATAGTTCTTATCTGTGAAAAGGAACAGAAAAAAAATTTAGATAATTATTGCTAAGTGCCATTGATATCCTAGGAAAAGATACTTAACAGCTGTGTATAATTAATAGACAATTAACAGAGTTCCAATCAAGATGGCAGAGTTGGTAAACACTGTGCTTTCCTCCTCCCATGACCATATTAAAATTACAACTAAATTATAAAATAATCAACCTGGAGTACCATCTGAAGACCAGCTGAACTGAAGTCCTATAACTAAGGACATACAGAAGAAACAACATCAAGACTGGTAGGAGGGGTGGAGATGCAGAATGGGCTGGTCCCACACCCAAGTGTGATGGTTAAAAATCGGGAGGGATATCTCAGTTGTAGAAGTCCACCATAAGAAGCAAGGGATCCCAGCCCCACACCAGGTTCCAGGGTCCCAATGTGGGGAGGAGAAGTTCCCAAAACTTCTGGCTGTAAAAACTAGCAGACATTGTGGCTGAATGAGACAGAAGGATGCTACAGTCCCAAGCATTCCTCTTAAACGATCCATGCACAGACTTACTCATTGATGGAATCACTCACTCTGAGCTCCAGCACTGGGGCAGCAGCTCAAAAGGCTCCAGGGACATACAGGGAGGAACTGAAATGTCTGGCTTCAGAGTGAGGGGTAGAGGGGCAGATTCCTCCCTGACAAAAGTGCTGGCAGAAGCCATTGTTCCTTTGTTGCGCCCTCTCCCCACCCACATGCACACACAGGCAGGCTCCATCAACCTAACACCATTCACCCCTCTCTGGTGATTCTCTGAACCACACCCAACTTGCAAGCCCATCCAAGACACTTCCAGTGACTTTTCCATACAAATGGCCTGTCTTGGCTCAGGCTTTGGACTTTCCTAAAATCTCTCAAAGGTTCACAAACCCCAAACAAGCAGCATCTGGCCTTGGAATGCCCCAAGCCCAGCACTGGCTGCAGCTGCCCTCAGTTCACAGCTTAGCATTTCCCAGGCACCCACAAGCCCAGCACAAGTGGTAGCCATCTTTAGATCACTTTGCAGCTCATACCAAGTGGCCCCCTGCAGGGCACAACCAGAGGCTGAACTTCATCTGCAATAGAGCCCCTCCCAAGAAGCTCCAGAGCCAACAGACCTGGTGGCCAGCTTCAAACCACAACAGAGCACCACCCAACCACCTCCACAAATGACACATCCAAAGGACAGGCTGGGCAAGCAACAGAGCCCTGCTAAAGTGAATCTTGCTCTGCAGGGTCAGTTCCTGCACAGCAACTCTTTCATTGTAGTCAGAGCGGGTCTTCACAGCAAATCAGCCTGAGGATCAATCCCTCCCATTGACATGTAAACAGCAACCAAAGGCTCAACTACAACTGGAGGACACACACAGACCACACAATGGACACACCTGGAGCACCTGCATAAGGTGACCAGGGAGACTGTGCCACTGGGCACCACAGGACACCTACTACATACTAAGACCAGGAGACATAGCAGCCCTACCTAACACATAAAAACAAACACAGGGAAGCAGCCAAAATAGGGAGACAAAGAAATTTGTCTCAAATAAAAGAACAGAACAAAGCTCCAGAAAAAGAACTAAGCAAAATTGAGACAAGCAATCTACCAGGTACAGAGTTCAAAATACTGGTTATAAAGATGTTCAATGATCTCAGGGAGAACTTCAACAAAGAGATGGGAAGCATAAAAATGAACCAATCAGAAATGAAGGATAAACTAACTGAAATAAAGAATAAATTAGAGGGATCAGATGAAGTAGATCAGATGAAGCAGAGTATTGAATCAGTAATCTGGAGGAGAAAGTAGCAGAAAAGACCCGAACAGTAAGACAAAAAGAATCCAAAAAATGAGAATAGTTTAAGAGGTCTCTGGGACAACATCAACTGTACCAACATCCACATCATGGGAGTACCAGAAGGAGAAGAGAGGGAGCAAGGAATTAAAACCCTATTTGAAGAAATAATGACTGAAAACTTTCCTAATCTGGCAAAGGAAATAGACATACAAGCCCAGGAAGCACAGAGAGTCCCAAAGAAGATGAACCCAAAGAGGCCCACACTAAGACACATCATAATTAAAATGCCAATGGTTAAAGACAAAGAAAGAATCCTAAAAGCAGCAAGAGAAAAGCAGTTAGTTACATACAAGGGAGGTCCCATTAAGACTGTCACCTGATTCCTTTCTTTTTCTGTTTGTTTGTTTGTTTATTGAGTGTTTATTATGTCCCTGACATGGCAATTTTCAAGCACTATTTCATTTAATTTTCACAATGTTCCTATGAGGTAATTATCCTCCTCCTCCACCTCATCACCATCTTTACATACTAGGAAACCGAGGCTCATGAGGCCAAATAACTTGGTCAACGTCACAGAGCTTGGGAGTAACAAAGGCAGGATTCAGAATCAGGTTTCTTCTGCTCCCAGTCCATTATTCCATTGTACCAGGCAGGTTATTTAATCCTTTTCTGCTTTAATCTGTGCAGTTATAAGTTAATAGTGAGGTTTCAAGTACTGCAGGAAGGAGAATTACATGAGGGACAGATTTTAATCATATTCATACTTAAAATATCATATTCATACTTAAAATATACATTTTCAAGGATTTTACAATGATTCAATGTAGACGTGTAGAAACGGCATGCAGTGAACTTCAGAGTAGGGCTATGAAGGTTTAATGGGTAAAGAAATCAAAGGTTTCTTATTTTATTTTATTAAGATTTTTATTAAAAATATAGCCATCATATAATATTAGTTTCAGATGTACATCATGGTTATTCAACATTTATATACCTAGAGAAGTGATCAACCTGAGAAGTCCAGCAACCATCTGACACTGTACCTGCTGTCACAATAATATTGATAATATTCTCTATACTGTACATTATACCCCCATGAATTACTTTTTTTATGCCAGGAAATTTGAACCTCTTGTTGCCTTTCACCTTGCCCCCCATTTAATTTTTCAATTACAGTTGACATTCAATATTATTTTATATTAATTTCAGGCATACAGCATAGTGGTTAGACATTTGTATGATTTAAGAAGTGATCCACCTTTCTAGTCTAGTACTCACCGGTCATTATACCTAGTTATTACCATATTATTGACTGTAATCCTTATACTATACCCTACATACCCATGACACTTTGTAGCAACCACTTTGTACTTTGTAAACCCTTCCCCCTTTTTACCCATTTCCTAACACCGCCCCCCCCAATCTGGCAACCATCAAAGTGTTCTCTGTATCTATGAGTTTGTTTCTGTTTTGTTTGTTTGTTTATTTTGTTATTTAGATTCCACATATAAGTAAAATCATATTGCATCTGTCTTTCTCTTTCTGACATACTTCACTCAGCAAAATACACCCCAGGTCCATCCTTGCCGCAGCAGATGGCGAGAACCTATTCCTTCCAAGACCAAGCAATATTCCTTTATATATATATATATATATATATATATATGTGTGTGTGTGTGTGTGTGTGTGTATCACCTCTTTATCCATTCATCCATCAATGGACACCTAGGCTGCCTCCATATCTTGACCATTGTAAACAATGCTGCAATGAATATAGGATGCACATGTCCCCTCAAAGTAGTGTTTTGGGTTTCTTCAGATAAATACCCAGAAGTGGGATTACTGGGTCCTTCTTTGTCTCTTGTTATACCCTTTGTTTTAAAGTAATTTTTTCTGGTGTATTGCTACCCCAGCTTTTTAAAATTATTATTATTTCCATTTTCAAGAAATAACTTTTCCATCTCTTTACTTTCAGTCTGTGTGTGTCTTTCTATCTGAAGCAAGTCTCTTGTAGGCAGCATAAGTAATGGTCTTGTTTTCTTATCCGTCCAGCCACCTTATGTTTTTGATTGGAGCATTTAATCCATTTACATTGAAAGTAATTGTTGATAGATAAGTAGTTATTGCCATTTTATTATATATATATATATATATATACACACATATATATATATGAATCAAATATATATATGACTCAAATCAGTATGACAAGGAACGTTAGAGGGAATTCTTTAAGATAAATATATATATATGTGTATATATATGTATATATATACATATATATATGTATGTGTGTGTGTGTGTGTGTGTGTATATATATAAATTCCTGTAACATTTCTTGTCATACTGATTTGATTTTGAAAAACTCCTTTAGCTTTTTCTTGTCTGGGAAGCTCTTTATCTGTCCTTCGATTTTAAATGGCAGCCTTGTGAGGTAGAGTAATTGTGGTTGTAGGTCCTTGTTTTTCATCACGTTGAATATTTTGTGCCAGTCCCTTCTGGCCTGCAAAATTTCTGTTGAGAAATTGTTTGACAGACTTATGGGAGCTCCCTTGTAGGTAACTAACTGCCATTCTCTTGCTGCTTTTAGGACTCTCTGTTTGTCTTTAAGCTTTGGCATTTTAATTATGTGTCTTGGTGTGGGCTTGTTTGGGTTCATCTTGTTTGAGACTCTCTGCACTTCCTGGGCTTGTTTGTCTATTTCCTTTGCCAGGTTAGAAAAGTTTTCAGTCAGTTTCTTCAAATAGGTTATCAATCCCTTGCTTTCTCTCTTCTCCTCTGGTACCCCTATGAAGTGAATGTTCTTATGCTTGATGTTGTCCCAAAGGTCTCTTAAATTATTCTCTTTTTTTAATTATTCTTTTTTATTTTTGCTGTTCCAATTGGGTGTTTTCTGCTAACCTTGTCTTCCAAATAGCTGATTCAATTCTCTGCTTCATCTGATCTGCTGGTGATTCCTTCCAGTACATTCTTCATTTCAGTTATTGTATTCTTCACTTCTGACTGGTTCTTTTTTATGGTTTCTATGTCTTTTTTAAGGCTTATTATCTCTCTGTTGAAGTTCTCACTAAGTTCCTTGAGCATCCTTATAACCATTGTTTTGAACTCTGTGCCTGGTAGGTCACTTGCCTCCATTTCATTTAGTTCTTTTTCTGGAGTTTTCTCCTGTGTTTTCATTTCGTTTTAATTTTTTGTTTCCTCATTTTGGCTGCCTTTCTGTGTTTGTATCTATGTATTAGATAGATCTGCTATGTTTCCCAGTCTTGGTCGGGTGGCCTTACGTAGCAGGTGCCCTGTGGGGCCCAGTGGTTTCCCTGGTCACCTGCTCTGGGTGCTACAGGACTGTCCTGTTATAGTTGAGCCTTGATTGCTATTGGCACATCAGTGGGTGGTATTGACCCTCAGGCTGATTGCCTGTGGGGTTTTGGCCATGTTCACAGTTTATGAGCTGTTGTACGGGGGGCTTACCACATGGAAGGGGGATTCACACTCCAGAAGGATTTGGTGCCTGTTGAGACTTGTTTTTGTGTGTGCCACTTGTGGGGCTAATTAGACAGTGCTCTGCTCGGGTCTGAAGCCAACCTCCAAATATGTTAGTTCTGAGACCTCTTGGGAGGGGCTCTAGTGCAGGCTCAGGTCACCCACTCCCTGTGACTGGTTGGGAACTACCTGGTAGGAGCTACAAAGTGATCTGAAGTTGGTCACTGCCTGTGCTGGACCTGGAAGCACATGGGGGAGGCCACACTATGAACTGCGGGCAGCTGCCACTAGTGCTGGGTCTGGGGTATCTCCACAAAATGCCAGGAAACTCCAAGGCCTGCTGCCGCCTGCCAGCTTCCATAAGGTTTAGCCGATAATAAAGCCTAAAGGAGTTGGGTATGGTAGGGTCAGTGAGTCACCTGGGTGAAGCAAGCAAAGCTCACCAGACCAGTTCAGATTCAGATTTGGCTATGGCATGGGGGAGGGGCTCAACAAAGGAAAGATGGCATCTGTCTGTTGGCTGCATTGGAGAGGGATCCCACAGAGGGAAAGTGGCTACTGTCCCTTCAGTCCTCACTCTGAAATTACACAACTCAGTCTCTCCCCATTAGTCTCTGACATACCCCGAGTCATTCACCCTCTGCCAGAGCCTAGGATGAGTGCTTGTGAGGGCCTTTTAAGGGGACATCTGGGTTTCCCCGCAGACTTCTGTCTCACCCAGCTGTTTTTTTACAGCCAGAAGTCGTGGTGATTCCTCTTCCCGGCACAAGTACTCTGGGCTAGGGAGCCTGCTGTGGGGCTGGGGTCACTTGCTGCTCCACGGGAAACCTCTGTGGCTCAGTTATCTCTCCCAATTTTCAACGACCACACGTGGGTGTGGGATTAGCCCTTTTTGTTCTCCACCCCTCCGACCAGTCTCAACATGGCTTCTTTATATATTCCTAGTTATAAAACTTCTGTTCAGCTAGACTTCAGATGGTTCTCTAGGTTGATTGTTCTATAATTTAGTTGTGATTTTAACATGTTCACAGGATGAGGCAAGTACAGTGTTTATCTACTCCACCAACTTGGATTTCTCAACAGAAACTTTGCAGGTCAGAAGGGATTGGTGTGAAATATTCAAAGTGATTGACAGCAAGGACCTTCAGCCAGTATTAGTCCATACAGCAAAGCTATCATTTAGAATCGAAGGACAGATAAAGATCTTCTCAAACAAGATAAAGCTAAAGGAGTTCATGACCACTGAAGCAGTATTACAAGGAATTTTAAAGGGACTTCCTTAAGAAGAAGAAAAAAACATCAAAAATATGAACAATAAAATGAAAATAACTATGTATCTATCAACAATTCCTTTAAATGTGCATGGATTAAATGATCCCACCAAAAGACAGGGTGGCTGAATGGATAAGAAAAGAACACCCTTATATATGCTGCCTACAAGAAACTCACTTTAGATCAAAAAACACACACAGACTTAAAGAGATGGAAAAAGATATTTCATAAAACATAGAAACAGGGGGAAAATCTGGGGTAGCAATATTTATATCAGACAAAATATTTTAAGTAAAATAAATAACAAGAGACAAAGAAGGACTCAGTAATCCCACTTCTGGGTATTTATCCAAAGAATCCCAAAACACTACTTCAAAGGAAAATGTGCATCCATATGTTCATTGCAGAATTATTTACAATAGCCAAATATGGATGCAACCTGGGTGTCCATCAATGGATGAATGACTAAAGAAGAGGTGGTACATATAGACAATGAAATATTATTCAGCCATAAAAAAGAATGAAAATCTTGCCATCTGCAGCAACATAGATGTGCCTAGAAGTTATTGTGCTGACTGGTGTAAGCCAGACAAAGACAAATGCAATATGATTTCACTTACATGTGGAATTTAAAGAGCAAAATAAATGGGGAAAAAAACAAAAACAGAAACAAGCTTATAGATACAGAGAACATTTTGATGGTTGCCAGTTGAGAGGGGTTTGGGAGGATGGGTGAAAAAGGCAAAGGAACTGAAGTACAAATTGGTAGTTACAAAATAGTCACAGGGATGTAAAGTATACCATAAGGAAGGTAGTCAATAATATTGTAATAACTGTATGGTGTCAGATGGGTACTCGACTTATCAGGGTGATCACTTTGTAAGTTATACAAATATCTAATCACTGTATTGTATACCTGAAACTAACGTAATGTTGTGTATCAAGTGTAATCGAAAAATAAAAAAATCATTTAAAAAACCTGAAATTCTGTACCTATCAAACAATTCCCCATTCTTCCTCCCCCAAGGCAACCACCATTTTCTGTTTCTGTGAATTTGACTACTCTGGTAATCTCATGTAAATGGAATCATACAATATTTATCTTTTTCTGACTGGCTTATTTTACTTAACCTAATGTCCACCAGGTTTATCCATGTTGTAGCATGTATCAGAATTTCGTTCCTAAAATGCTGAGTAATATTCCATTGTATGTATATAGCACATATTATTTATTCATCCATCTGTTATGGGCATTTGAATTGCTTTTATCTTTTGGCTATTGCGAATAATGCTGCTATGAATTTGTGTTCAAATAACTCTTTACTTCAAGAACATGCTTTCAGTTCTATTGGTATATATCCAGAAGTGAAATTGTAATTCTATGGCAATTCTATTTTTAATTCTTTGAGGTACTGCCATACTGTTTTCCACAGTGGCTGCACCATTTTACAATACCATCAACAGTGCACAAGAGTTCCAGTTTCTCATCTAACACTTGTTTCTGTTTTTTTAAATGGTGGTCTTCTTAACAAGTATGCATTTTCTGATGATTAGTGATATTGAACATCTTTTCATGTGCTTGTTGACCATTTGTATATCTTCTTTGAAGAAAGAGTATTCGAATGCCTTTGCTCATATTTAATTGGGTTGTTTTGTTGTTGTTAGGTTGTAGGATATATATACAATGGAGATTATATATATATATATATATATATATATATATATATATATATCCTGTATTCATATATGAGGCCTGACAATTAAGTTTGCAAACTTGTTGCAATGATATTGCAAACCTTTTTTTAAAAAACAGAGGGATTATTCATTATGAATTTGTGCAAATTGGATAAACAGGTAACCAACTTTACTATTTGGAAGTGCTGAAAAGGCTCTGCATGAAAAAGTTAGACGACCTGAACTTTTTGCCAATAATTCATGGCTCTTGCATCACGACATTGCACCGGCTCACACGGCACTGTCTGTGAAAGAGTTTTTATCCAGTAAACAAATAACTGTATTGGAACACCCTCCCTACTCACCTGATCTGGCCCTCAATGATTTTTTTCTTTACCTAAAGATAAAGGAAATAATGAAAGGCAGACATTTTGATGACACTCAGGACATCAAGTGTAATACGACGACAGCTCTGATGGCCATTCCAGAAAGAGTTCCAAAATTGCTTTGAAGCGTGGACTAGGTGTTGGCGTCTGTGCGTAGCTTCCCAAGGGGAGCATTTCGAAGGTGACCACAGTGATATTCAGCAATAAGGTATGTGGCACTTTTTCTAGGATGTGTTCATGAACTTAATTGTCCAACCTTGTATATGATTTGCAAATATTATTCCATTTTTCTATTATGTACATGTCTTTTCACTCCATTGGTTGTGTCCACTGAGGCACAGTTTTAATTTTGATGTTGTGTAATTTAATCTATTTTTACTTTTACTGTCTGTGTCTTTGGTGTCATATTCAAGAAATCATGGTCATAACTTTTCATCTATGCTTTCATGTAAGAATTTTATAGTTTTATAGTTTTAGCTCTTACGTTTAGGCCTATGATTTATTTTCAGTTAATTCTTATATATGGTGTGAGGAAAGGATCCAACTCCATTCTTTACATATGAATATCCAGTTTTCCCCACACCATTTGTTGAAAAGATTATCTTTTTCCCATTGAATGGTCTTGGCATTCTTGTCAAAAATCATTTGACTATATGTAAGGCTAGATACATAAGAATAGATATGTAGATCAATGGGATAGAACTGAGAGTACAGAAATAACCATGTGTCTATGTTAATTTATTTTAAACGAGAATTCCAAAGCCATTCAATGGGAAAAAATACCATCTTCAATAAATAATGGTGGGACAAGTGGATATCCTCAAGCAAAAGAATAAAGTTGGATCCTTACTTCACACCATATACAAAATTAACTCAAAATGGATGGAAGACCTAAATAAAGGAGTTAGAAGCACAAAACTCTGAAAATATAGGTGTAAATGTTTATGATCTTAGATTTATCAGTGATTTCTTAGATATGACACAAAAAGTACAGGAAACAAAATAAAAATAGATTAAATTGAACTGTATCAAAATTTTTATCAAAACGGAAGAAAATATTTGCAAACCACATACTTACAAAGAACTAGTATTTATGATATATAACAAACTTTCAATATACAATGGTTAAAAAAAATTAAAAATGGGCAAAAAAGATGAACAGATACTTTACTAAGTAAATTATACAGACAGTAAATAAACATATAAAGAGATGTTCAATTCATAGAACCAGAAAGTAGAACTGTGGTTGCCAAGAGCAGGAGGGTGGAGGAAATGGGAGACAGTGGTCAAAGGGTCTAGACATTAAGTTGTCAGATGAATAAGTTCTGGGGATGTGATTATAATTAATAATAATGTGATGTATACTTGAGATTTGCTAAAAGAGTAGATCTTAAGTGTTCTTAACAAACCCACACACACAGTGATGGAGGTGTCAGTTGTGGTAATCACTTCACAATGTATACATACATCAAATCATCATGTTGTACACCTTAAAAAAACCATCATGTACAACCTAAATATATTGGATTTTTATTTGTGAGTCATACCTTGATAAAGCTGGAAAATAATTATGTTCAACATTATTAGTCATTAGGGAAACTCAAATTGAAACAGCAATGAGATGTCACCACCAACAGAATGGCCAAAATAAAAAAATAGTTATGCCACCAAGAGCTGATGAAGATGCAGAAAAACTCATCACTCATACAGCAGTGGAAGGAAGGTCAAATGGTCCGGCCACTCTGGGAAATAATTTGGCACTTTCTTTAAAAACTAAAATGCAACTACCATATCACCCAGCAACTGTACTTTTAGGTTTTTGTCACTGAGAAATAAAAACTGATGCTCACACAAAAAAACTCTACACAGATGTTCATAGCAGCTTTATTTGCAATTTCCCAAAACTGGGAATAGCTTACATTTCCTTCAACAGGTGAAAGCTAAACGAACATATTCGGTGACTTTGTTTGTACCACAAAATACCACAGACTGGGTGATTTAAACAACATAAACACGTTCTTACCATTCTGGAGGCTGAGAAGTCCAAGATCAAGGTTCCAGCAGGGGTTGGTTTCTTGTGACAGCTTTGTTCCTGGCTCACTGAGTATTCACACAGAGGAGAGAGAGAGATCTTTGTTGTTTCTTCCTCATTTATAAAGACAGGGCTATCAGATTCTATCAGATCAGGGCCCCACACTTACGACTTCACTTAACCTCAATCACATCCTAAAAACCCTATTTCCAGAACAGCCATGTGGAGATTAGGGCTTCAATATCCGAATTTTAGGGAAACACAATTCAGTCCATAGCTCTATGGAATACTACTCAGCAATAAGAAAGGAATGACCTGTGACCTATTGTTACACACAACTTGGATAAGTCTCCAGGGAATTGTGCTGAATGAAACAAGGTAGATGAGGGTAATGGGGATCAAATATATGGTGATGGAAAGAGAACTGATTCTGGGTGGTGAACACACATGTGATATATAGATGATGTATCACAGATTGTACACCTGAAACCTATGTAACTTTACTAACAATTGTCACCCCAATAAATTTTAATTAAAAAGAGAAAGAAAGAATGAAAGAAAGAAGCTAATTTTAAAGAGCTACGTACGATATGATTCCATTTATATAACACTTTGAAATGACAAAATTTTAGAAATAGAGAAGAGGGTAGTACTGTATTTCCCCGAATATAAGATCGAGTCTTATACTAATTTTTGCTCCAAAAGATGCATTAGGGCTTATTTTCAGGGGATGTCTTATTTTTTCATGTGCAACAATCTACATTCATTTATTCAGGTACAAAAATCTACATTTATCCAAATATAGTCACGTCATCTTCTTCTGGAATATCGTCAGAACTCTCCAAACCCTGAATTCTGGCTTGAATTTCTTGTGACTCCATTTCCTGTCTCTCATGTCCAGCAATAGAGCTCTCCTTAAATGAGCACTTCTTGTCCATGTAGCCTGCTCATAGTGCAATAGTAACACAGCTGTCAGTGATTTTATCCCATGAATTCTTCACCCAAGTCACGACTTCTTGCAGGCTAGTCTTCACAAAGTTTCCACGCTGATTTCTCTCCATTCTATTTTCAATGCAGTCATTGATTTCCATGAGCAAATGGTCCTTGAATGGGTTGTTTATTGCCATATCAAGAGTCTGGAGACAGGCAGTCATTCCTGCGGGAATAATTATTTGATCTATTCTTCTCTCTGCAAGGAAGTTCTTCGTGTTTTTAGCGCGGTGAGTGCTGGCTGAATCCCCAGACTAGCAGACCTCTTTGGCCACCTCACAGAACAAGTGGCAGCATTAAATCGACCCACTTCCTTATAATTGCTTGTGTGTACCAGGCTTTTTTGGTTTCAAGAACATAAATGCCTGAAACACATTCAACCTTATCTTTCTTGCCCTTAGTGGTGATTAGAGGTGGGGCTTTCTTTCCACCCAGAAGAATTGCCAAAATACAGGTAACACATGCACTTTCGTATCCAGTGGAGGGAATGTAGAATTGACGAGGCACCTCTCTGATCAATTGTCATTTGAGATCCTTGGCCCATAAACACTGCAGTTTCATCCACAGCAATCATATTGGAGAGTTGGTATTTAGAAAAGTCGATGCCATCAACAAAGGACTTGAATGCAAGTGCACGTTTAATAACTTAAGCATCTTCCAGCTTGAACAGTGTTGTCGATCTTAGAGATAGTTCACATCGCTGAAGGAAACCATCCAACCAGTGTTGTGATCTTTTGAATTCTTCTGGGGATATTTCTAACTGTGGTGCCATTGCAAGGGCAAATGCTTGAATATCAGCCCTGTGCACAACCAAAGGCTTTGCTCTCCTGTCAGCAATCCTTTCACAGATGATGTCTTCCAGCTCAGGAAATAATGGTTGCCGACCTGATCCACACTTGCGCTTCTTAGCGTTTCCCTCGTCCACCTGTTGACTGAAGTTATTGTACTCTGCTCGCCATTTTTGGATCATTAGGAGATCCAACTTCTTTTTGCAGAAAGATGTAAGATTCTTGCCCCGGGAGTCCTCCACGATTCCTTTCTTGTACTCGATGGAATAGCTCTTTCTTTTTGCATTCATCTTGTCTGGGGGTCAAAATATTATTCCCTTTAAATCTACCATTAAATCAAATGTTAACTGAAGACTTCTGAGACAGGAGTGGCAACAAAAATGATGGCAGTTATGAATGATGGTCCACACAAAAGCGACGAAAAATTGCAGGCACCAAAATTCAGAAAACGTTTCTTTATTTCACACGAGTGCATTAAATACGTCCATTACAACACACAATGTATTGAATTATGAAGATTCATATTATCCACAACCACGTCTGTTCATTATCAAGTGCGCACGTTATTTGTGCATTGTGTCTGTACTCCGATTGGTCATTCCGCAATAAGTCTCAAGTTCATCTGTTTACATAGGTGTTTACCTCTCGTCCAAAGGCGCCTGCTTGGGTATTTACAAATAGTTAATTATCATTTATATTATCATTTATTTTAAGTATTAATGTCAATGATATTATTCATATTTATATATTAATATTATTATTTTATAATTCAATCATCTGTCAAGTGTTGCAATGGATGTACTAAATGCTTCTGTCTGGCTGACAATCTTAACTGGGGCTTATTTTGGGGGTAGGGCTTATATAACAAGCATCCTGAAAAATTATGCTAAGGCTTAATTTCCGGTTAGGTCTTATTTTGGGGGAAATACGGTAGTTGCTAAGGATAGGGCTGGAGAAGAGGGCTGTGGAGCCAGAGGAAGGAGATATGGTAGAGACATGAACCCACACAGGTAATAACAATCGTAAAGAACTTAACACACACATAGTGCACAATTATTGAGTGTAACTAAAATGGGGGAAAACCAACAAGACTGGTGAATTTTATCAGTGTCAATCTCCTGGTTGTGATATTATATTATAGCTTTGCAAAATGTTAATCACTGATGGAAACGGGGCAGGTTATAACTGGATCTGTTTGAATTCTTTTTTACAACTACCTGCTAACCTACAATGATCTCACTCCACATTTCAATGTTTAAAATGTGTAATGTTTAGTTTGCAAATTGTATAGAGATCATGCTTGACAGAACTTTGCTCTTTCACACTTTCCCATTTTTTAAAAGTTAACCAAAAGTTCTTTGAATAATATTTTCCTTTTCTTCCAGTGTTTTTTCTTTCATGAATTCCATTTTTGTATTTTCTATTTTTATCAGGATGTTGACTTGAATTCGTTGTCAATGGCCTAAGGCAGGGATTAGCAAACTTTGGCTACACAGGCCAAATGTGTCTCACCATCTGTTTCGGTGAAGTTTTCCTGTAGATCAGACAGTCCATTCATTTATTATTCCTGCCCATGGCTGCGTCATGCTACAATAGCTGAGCTGAGTAGTTGTGACAAAGACCTGAAGGCACACCAAGCATAAAATATTTACTATCTGGTCCTTTACAGAAAAAGTACATTGTCCTGGTCTAAAGGATTCAAAAATAAAATGCATTTCTAAAAATGTACAAAATTTGAATGTTTCCATCAAGAGAGTAAATTAAATATTTAAAAATTAAAATTTATTTTGCGTGTTTTCAATTACTTTTTAATCTCAAAATTATCTCCTAAAATTAAAAGTCAAAATATAAATTATAATGAATGACTATCAAAGTTTTACAGAATAGTATTAAATAATGCTGTTTTTTGTCAATAATGTTATTTTGAAATTTTAAATATTTTATAAAAATACAATGCTTAGCAATTCTAGTGTTTGTTGTCAGCGTAAAGAATCAGTTTTATGCTTCATCCTTGTTACATCTGATCTTACACAAACAGACATTTAAGCGTAATAATTGTTTATTATTCGGAATGTTCTTCAGTTGCCACATGCAGAACGTGGTGAGTACTTGGCTAAGCTGCCAGTAGAGCAAGAACCACAAATTAGAGAATTAAGAAGCTGGACACAGAACCCTGGGACACAGCACTGCGTATGCAGGCGCCTGCTGCTTCAGTGCTACCTGGCTTTGTCCACAGGAAGGGCTTGACTAATCGTTAAGTAGTCTTTTCTTTTCTTGTAGTGTTCCCACTGCTCCAATCCTCTCTGAAGCAGAATCTGCCTGCAATGTTGGTCCGACCGAGCCACAACCTTCCTGGCACTGGGAGTGGACACCTTTTACACAGCACTGTAAGGGCTTGGCGTCATGTGTTAGTGGAATCCATTTCGACTGTCACCCGACTGATCTCCCTGAAACTTTATTTATGGAAACTTTCACGGTTCGCAACTGCTCACACGATGAAGTTTAAAGTCCTAGCAAGCAAGACCCTCAGTACCAGCCCCAAAGACCTCTCGAATTTGGCTTTCAGGGCTCCTTCCTGTGACTTCTGCTCTCACATGTTACCTGCACGCTCCTGTTTTTATCTTGGCGTTTCCTTCCTTCATGAACATTAGAAAATAAACTCCTATTTTTGTCTTGGTTAACTTGCCACTTGGTTGTCTTCCCCCGGATGTAAGCCCTCCAGGGAGAGAGGGGCCTTTTCTTCTTGGCTCCTGTTAGAGTCCCAGCACCTAGCATAAGCCTGGTCAACAGGACACCCTCCACGTCTGTCAAATAGATGACTGTCTATTTATTTCACACCCACTATCATATTTATGCACTTTTGCTGCTGTTAGGGGTATGTGAACTTACAGCAGAAGGCATCTTTAGTTGCCTTATTTTAGACCAGGGATGGGTCTGAATGTTGCTTTATCACTTTCAAGGATGTCACTTTTATTACCTGGAACTTTAGTTCTACAAGAATATTTTGTTTTTCAAGAACTTTTGTATTAAACATTTGAATGAACCCCTAATCATAAACTGCTCACTGACATCTGCCCAACATGTAAGGAAGCTGTGTGGAGAGTCCCATGTGGGACGTGGGGAGGGATGTGGTGGCAGGCAGCTCAGGGTATGTGCCCCTCAGGGACATGGGCTCAGTGCAGTCATGACTTCTAGTTTGCCGACATAACATTTCTTTTTTATAAAATAATTTTTATCAATTATAGTTGACATACAATATTATATTAGTTTCAGGAGTACGACATGGTGATTGGACATTTATATACCTTATGAAGGGATCACCTCAATAGATCTAATACCCACCTGATACCACACATATTTACTACGATATTATTGACTATATTCCCTATGCTGTTTTGTAACTACCAATTTGTACTTAATCCCTTCTCCCTTTTCACCCATCCTTTCAACCCCCCTCCCATCTGGCAAACCAAATTGTTCTTAGTATCTATGAATTTGTTTC
The DNA here is from genome assembly GCF_004115265.2 of Rhinolophus ferrumequinum. Taxonomy (NCBI): domain Eukaryota; kingdom Metazoa; phylum Chordata; class Mammalia; order Chiroptera; family Rhinolophidae; genus Rhinolophus; species Rhinolophus ferrumequinum. Next base: position 97,268,438 of record NC_046290.1, on the reverse strand, counting down.
TCTTTTGTTTGTTCATTTATTTTGTTTTTAATTCCACATATAAGTGAATCATATGACACTTGTCTTTCCCTGTCTGACTGATTTCACTTAGCACAATACCCTCTAGGTTATCTGTGTTGTTGCAGATGGCAAGATTTCATTCTTTTTTATGGCAAAGTAATATTCCACTATCTACAGTGCTTCCATATCTTGGCTATTGTTAATAATGCTGCAATGAACATATAGATGAATATGTTTTTTCGAATTAGTGTTTTGGGTTTCTTCAGATAAATACCCTGAAGTGGGATTACTGGGTCCTTCTTTGTTTCTTGTTATAGCCTTTGTTTTAGAGTCCATTTTATCTGATATAAGTATTGTTATGCCAGCTTTTCTGTTCCATTTCCATTTTGCATGAAATGTCTTTTTCCATCCCTTTACTTGAACTCTGTGTGTGTGTTTTGATCTGAAGCGCATCATATATAAGGGTCTTGTATTCTTATCCATTCAGCCACCTTATATCTTTTTATTGGAGCATTTAATCCATTTATATTTAAAGGAATTGTTGATAGATATGTAGTTATTGTCATTTTATTATTCATATTTTTTATCTTGTTTTTGTCTTCTTATTCTTAAAGAAGTCTCTGTAAAATTTCTTGTAATATTGGTTTGGTGGTGATGAACTCCTTTAGTTTTTGGTTGTCTGGAAAGCTCTTTATTTCTCCTTTGATTCTAAATGATAGGTTTGCTGGTAGAGTAATCTTGGTTGTAGGTCCTCGCTTTTCATCACTTTGAATATTTTATGACAGTCTTCCCTGTTGAGAGATCAGCTGACAATCTTATGGGACCTCCCTTGTATGTAACGAACTGCTTTTCTCTTGCTGCTTTTAAGAGTCTCTCTGTCTTTAACCTTTGCATTTTAATTATGATGTGTCTTATGTGGGACTGTTTGGGTTCATCTTGTTTGGGACTCTCTGCACTTCCTGGATTTGTATGTCTATTTCCTTTGCCAGGTTAGGAAAGTTTTCAGTCATTGTTTCTTCAGATAGGTTTTCCTTGCTCTCTCTTTTCTTCAAATAGTTTTACCTTGCGCTCTCTTTTCTTTTTCTTGTACCCCTATGATGTGAATGTTAGTACACATGATGTTGTCCCATCCTTAAACTATCCGTATTTTTTTGGATTCTTTTTTCTTTTTGCTGTTTTGATGGAGTGTTTTCCGTTTCTTTCCAGATCGCTGATTCCTCTGCTTCATCTAATCTACTGTTGATTCCCTCTAATGTATTCTTTATTTCAGTTATTGTATTTTTCATTTCTGACTGGTTCTTCTCTGTGCTTTCTATCTCCAGTTTTTTGTTGTTGTTTACTATTCTTTGTTAAAGTCCTCACTGAGATCATTGATTATCTTTATAACCAGTATTTTGAACTCTGTATATGGTAGATTTCTTATCTCCATTTTGTTTAGTTCTTTTTCTGGAGCTTTGTTCTATTCTTTCATTTGGGTCATATCTGTCTCCCCATTTTGGCTGACTCCTTGTGCTTGTTTCTATGTATTAGGTAGAGCTGCTCTGTCTCTGGTCTTTGTAGAGTGGCAGTAGTTATCCTGTGAGATCCAGTGGCTCAGTCTCCCTGATCACCTAAGCTGGGTACTGCAGGTGTGTTCCTTTTGTGGGTTGTGTGTGCCCTCCTGTTGTCATTGAACCTTGGTTGCTGTTTGCATGTCAATGGGAGGGATTGATGCTCAGGCTGATTGGCTGTGAGGACTGGTGGTGACTACAGTGGAGGAGCTATTGTGCAAGGGCTGACCCTATGGAGCAGGATTTACTTTAGCAGGCTACTGGTGCCTGCCCAGTCTGCTCTTTGGGTGTGTCACTTGTCAAGATGATTGGGTGGTGCTCTGGTGTGGTCAGAAAATGGCCACCAGGTGTGTTGGTTTTGGAGCCTCTGGTGAGGAGCTCTGATGCAGGCCAAGGTCAGCCACAGCCTGTGCCCTGCCAAGGGCCACTTGGTATGAGCTATAAAGCAATATGCAGTTGGTTGCCTTTTGTGCTGGGCTTGAAAGTGCTTGGGAGTGGCCAAGCTGTGAACCACATAAAACTGCAGGCAGTGCTGAGTCTGGGGCTGCTTAGCAAGCCAGATGCTGCTTGTTTGGGGTTTGTGAACCTTTGAGAGATTTTAGGAAAGTCTGAAGCCTGAGCCAAGACAGGCCATTTGTATGGAAAAGTCACTGGAAGTGTCTTGGGTAGGCCCACAAGTTGGGTGGGGTGTGGTCTCAGAGCATCACCAGAGATGGGCGAAGGTGTTAGTCAGGTTGATAGAAACTCAGATATGGCACCTGGCTCTGTGTGCATGCTGGGTTGGGGGAGAGCTCAACAAAGGAACTTTGTTACTTCGGCCAGCACTTCTGTCTGGGAGGAATCTGCCCCTTGAGCCCTCTTTCAGAAACCAGACAATTCAGTTCCTTCCCATATGTCCCCAGTGCCTTTCGAGCAGCTGCCTCAGTGCTGAAGCTCAGAGAAAGTGGGTCCATCAGCAGTAAATCCATGCACGGGCCTTTTAAGAGGAGCACTTGGGACTCCAGCATCACTTTGTCTCACTCAGCTACAATGCCCACTAATTTTCACAGCCAAAAGTTGTGGGGACTTCTCTCCTCAGCACTGAAACCATGGTGTGAGGAGCCTGGTGTCAGGCTAGGACCCATTGCTCCTCAGGGTGGACCTCTGTAGCTGAGATATCTCTCCCAATTTTTAACTGCCATTGGGACTGGTCTGTTCTGTGTCTCCGCTGCTCTGACCAGTCTCAATGTGTCTTCTTCTGTATGTCCTTAGTTGTAGGACTTCTGTTCTGCTGCACTTCAGGTGATTCTCAGTGATGGTTGTTCTGTATTTTAGTTGTAATTTTGATGTGATCCAGAGAAGAGGCAAGCACAGCATTTACCTACTCCATTCTGTCGTCTTGACTGGATCCCATTAGTTCCTAAAATTTCTGTGTTCTAAAATCATTGTGGCCCAAATACAACACAGACCAACATTTAAAAAAAATGAACCTTAGATGTACAGACTTGGGTAAATCATAATCCTTGGTTCATGGCATATTCTCATCATTGAGCTATGCACAATCCTCATTCATTCATTCATTCATTCCAGGCTATCAGTTTACAGCCTCTGGAATATATAGGATGCTAATTACAAGTGCATGTTAAGTGGGTAAACAATGTCCCTGCGATTTCTGTTTATATGGCTAATTAACTCAGCAAGTCTTTTCTCAGTGGTAACACAGGACCATGCAAGCTCTAGTGCCTGGGTTTGTATCTAGGTTATGTGTTCAAACACAGGTGAATTACTTCATCTCTCTGGGCCTCATTTTTCTCACTTGCCCCATTGGGTTATACCCTGTAAGGTCATTGAAAACATTAAGGGAGATAATCCATGTTAAAAACACTTAAAAGAGTGCATACAAAAAGCACTCAGTTAACATTGGCTACTATTCTCATTATGCTAAGGAGAGGGAGAGGCTGACTTCTGTGCCCATCTCATACTGCTAGTGATGCATGAATTACAATCACATACTAGCAAGGAATTGGGGCAGACCTGGACGTGGAAAAGACCTTTCTGGCTCAAATGAGGATCATGTATCAGGCTGGAAAATCAGAGAACACAGATTCTTTTCCACGATCATTTTCTGTTACCTGATGATTATTTTTGCAGCATTTGGCCAGAACGTCCCATTGCCCTTTATACATAGGCTGAGTTAGTGGTCCACAAACTTGACTGTGCATTAGAATTGCCTGTTCATTAAAAGAGATCATTAAAACAGAGTTGCAGACTTTCAGATTCAGGAGGCTTGAGGGAGGGGGCCGCTATGTATTTCAAACAAGTGCTGCTGCTGGTCCAGGGACCACACTTTGAGAGCCACTAGAGTAAGCAATTAACCATGATGGGGGACAAGGGGCAGTCAGGGAAGGCTTCCTGGAGGTGGAGCAAAACTCAGCTTGCCAGATGAAGAAGATAAAGCAGAGGGAACAAAGACACAGGTGGATGAGTGCCCAGGGTGTGCAGGGAAAGACACAGAGGAAGCTGGCCAGTCCCAGGCAACAGGTACAGGCCCTTGAAGGCCAGGTGGGAGGTCCTGGCCCCACCTGCCCAACCTCTTTAAGTAGCGGATGCCTGTGGAACCTGGGAGACATGAGCAGAACCGGCAGCAGCACGAGGGCTGGTTTAGGGAGAGGCCAGGCAAGACGACAAGGAGCAGCTGTAGAACGAAAGCAGAAAGCAAGCCTGATCCTCAGCCCAGGTGAGTCTCACCCTCCTGTAAAGTCTGGAGGATTTCCTCTGTGATGCTTTTTTCAAACTAGGGATTGAGATCCATGACTTCCAAATGCATGAAATGAAGTAGTGGGTGGTACCAGCATTTAAAAAAAAAATGAATTAGAAGAGAATGCAATAAAAACCATCGGAGCCCATCACACAGAACCAAAGACCTGTTTCAGGTTTGTGTGTGTGTTTGTGCACTGCATCAGGATGTATGTGGGTTAGTCAAAGGGATATCAGAACCTGGGCTTTATGCAGTTTTCTGTTCACTGACCCAACCCAGGAGGGGCCTCTACCTGCCTGTGAAACCCCCATTTAGGCCTCTGCCCTGCAGTAGAGAAGATGAGGCCCTACGGAACCCCAGAACAGGAAGGGCTGGAGGGAATGTGGAGGAGGGGGACTCAGAGAGTGACACGGTTTCCAGAGGGAGGGCTTAGCGTGAAATGAGGCACTCAGGGGAGGCTTTATGGAGATGGATTTGAGTCTGATCTGACAGCAGGGTGTTTGGAAAGAGGGAAGAGATCCTGCAAATAAATGTAGGTAAGAAGTTGCCAAGAAGCACTGAGAATGGTACAGGGTGTGAGAAGGTAAATAGGTTTTAAAAAGCAACCTGAGGCCCAACAAAGATACAAAATCCTAATAGAGCTTGGAGGAGCCTCAGATATTAGCCAACACATTCAAGTTAGAGCGGAGGGGGCTGAGCCTGTGGGCCCAGGGCCTGCCTGGAACACAAACACAGGTCTTGAAGGCTTCAGTGCTCTTCTGGCACAGTGTTCAGACTCCAAATACTGGCTCGGAGACTCAACTCCACCTTCCTACGTCAGGGATTCTGTAAACAAAAGATAGTAGGTTGGGACCCCGACTGACAATATTCTGGGTGCTATAGCCGTATCCTGCCTAATTACCTCTCCCCTCACCAGTGAGGGGACACTAAGGCCTGAGTTAGAAACACACTCCCTTTGGTTTTGCCAAATATGTCAGCAAATCTTTATCAAGTTTCACGACACTGTAATCAGGGCTGAGTCTGTAAAAACACAGTTCCTTTTTCTTTTGTGTGGGGGCCTCTATCCAGTCTACCATTCCCGTTGCCTCTGGGACAGCACACACCCCATCCACGCTGATGGACACCGTGCTTACAACCTGCATGTCTTTAGGCTGTATTAAGGTCAGGTGGTCTCATTTCACGTTAAGAAACACTTCAGAGTGGTGCTGTGGTCACAGGTGTGGCTGTAGGTCCTGCCGGCTGGTCCAAGCTCCTATCAGAGGCTTCTTGCAGTTCTTGTGAGACGAAAAACTTACCTTGTACTTGTGACAGTCCCAAAGGAAGGCCAGCAATTTCAGTGTGGAATTGTCTTTGATGATATAATTTTCTATCTGTTAAATGACCCTATTCTAGTGAAAGGAAACTTCACCCGTCTAGGAAACTGCTCAGAAATTCATAGAAAAACAAACAGAAAAAATGATGGCAAAGCTTTAAAACATAATGTGAAAAATCCCAAGTCACTTATGTTGTCCCCTTTCCTTCAACTGATTTAACGTCACCAAGGCCTGATGTGTTTTTCAGCATGGATGCAGACACAGGTGGCCTGGGGCTGCCCACACTGCATGGCCACTCACACAGCACAATTCTGTGTTCAACTTCTTTTTATGCTACCTGTGTACATAACATCAAAAGTCACATCTGATTTCTCTTATCCACCCTGGCTGAGGCAGAAAAAGGATAAACAGCAAATGCTGTTGCAAATATCCTTCCAAAATGTTAATTACTGCATCATTATGTTCGCTATTTTACTTGTCATGTACCATTAGGAGGTAACAAGGTCATTGTCAGTCAAAAATTGTGGAGATAATTAGAGCATCTATAGGTTAGCAGAAAATCAAATTGGTGCTGGTCCCCATCAATGCCAAGAAGCTGAACCTAATTAGAGGGAAAATATGCAAAGGTTGCGATGAATAAAGCCCCAGGGATTAAATACCGTGACTGATGTGCCAGTTGACTTCTCTACGTCCTGACATTGCAGATGGTGACATGAAAATAGGTGTACAATAGAAGACAGTGAGGTCTGCCAGAAACAGCAAATCAACACTGATGTTGATGGAAAGTCCTGAGAATTGCCTGATTTGGAAAAACAGTGTTTACCATATTTTCCAATCCACTAGTTTTTCTTCCAGTTATTTTCTCTAGTCTGGGAATTGGCTATTAACATGTAAAAGTAGAGTGAAGTGGCCTTTACCCAAGCAGTCCCTGCTCCTCCCATCAGCTTTCTACACCTGCAGGGCTGGTCCCCCCAGGGGTCTTCCAGTGCCCCACTTCCCAACAACCCTGTGAGCCCATGGCTCCCTCTGGTCACAAGCCCAGAGCCCCGTTTCTGTTCACTTCCACTTCTTACTGTCAGCAGCCACCACATTCAGTTAACCAGGGCTGCTTTCCTTTGTTTTTCCCAGTAAGATACAAACACCAATCCAAACAGAAATTTCATCAGGTTGACAGAGTAACATTTAACGATTTTTACATCTTGGAAAAAACCCCAGATTTTAGAGGATGAGGGAGAAGTCTGCAAACTGATGAGGGATGTGCCATATCATTCAACAAGACACTGAAAAAAGAGAGACCGGAAGAAGCATCTGGAAGGCCTTAGGTAACAGAACCGATTGAGTCCTCAGTGAAATGCAAAGGAACAGCCACGCAAAGACTGCTGCCAAAGGCCCCAAATCGGATTTGTCATCAATGCAGAGAAAGCAGACGCTGAGCTCTGAGGTGGTTCTGGGACACAAAGGGCGCTTGCTAACTTGGCCACACATACATCCTCTACAAAAACCTGAAGCACCTTTCCATGACTTAACAACATTTTGCTTAGAACATAAACCGCCACTGCCACCACCGCCACCACCACCCACAACTGAGTGGCGGGGGCAGGTGGAGAGCACATGTTAACGGAGACTAATTGGTGGTCACCTAGCTAAGTCGGCAGACGGCCATTGGAGGTCAGCCTTCTGTTCTCACTTGGGCTGGGCTCAGGTGTTTCAGAGCCAGGTCTCACAGGTATGGCTTCTTCCCTAAGGTGGTGATGGCCATTGCACACAAACAAACAGCTGAAAGCTTAGTTCACATTTTTTAATAACATGGCACAGTTTACATTACACAAGAAGGCTCCGCCGATGAGAACATGCTGAAGATTCAGTCGCTTCACTTTTCTTTTCACATAGGATCTAGAAAGGACTTTATTACATACAGGATAAACAGCAAAAAGTTCTGTATAGAACAATCTCTTTACAATACTGAAAGCTACCACTACAGTTCCAGTGTACATATTCCTTGGATTTTTTTCCTTTTTAGTTGTTGTCTTAAAAAAAACAAAAAAACAAAACAAAAAAAAAAACACTGCACAACATCTGGAGTTCACAAAATCTGAAGCTCACAACTAAACCTTCAGTTTACTACTAAAATAGATCTCTCTGCTTATTAGAAACAATGGTCTGTAGTTAACTTTTTTTTCTTTTTTTGCAAAAACAGAATAACAATGTCAGATAGCACTTTTAATATACTAGAAGACCAAATGGAGCTAATTTTATTTCATACATATATTTTACAGTCCAGTAGACAAGATATATTGTATTTCTCTGCTAGTAAAGTCATATTCTCTCCAAATATGTAGACAAGAGGCTTAATGTGTTATAAAAGTATGATGAAGAGACATTAAGATCGATGCAAACTTAAAAGCACACGCACACACAAGACTTTGTCTCTGCCACCTTCCACCCTCTGTAACTCTCCACGGCCGCACAGGGCTGACCTGTAACGGCTATTCCCAGACTGTATTACTGACTGGAATACAATGAGTCACATTAGGAAATGTGCACCTTAAGCTCGTCAGTTATTGAAGACAGTGAAAACATATCCATCATCTGAGAAAACTTGAAGCTTTCTTTCAGGATCTGTTTAGGTGTAATTAAATTGTATTACAAAATGAGGAGGTGTGTAGATATGAAATAGGACACACTGAAAAATGCATGGTTCCCACATGAGGCGTGTGTGAAATCACGTGACTGGTGGTGACGAGATGCTGGCGACCTGTTTGTGTCCCCTGATATTGGCATCTGACAACTCCCATCCTCCCTGGCACTGGTTGCTCATGTCCTCGTTACCTTTCTGGGGCCGCCCTCTCCCCCTGGGGCCCATAAGCAGCAACTTCAGATGCGAAGTTTCAGCCTGGGGTCCAATTTGCGAAATAGGATGTTTCTCCGTTTGAAAAAATCAAGCAAGGAAAACAGAGTCATATCACGTAAGCACTTGTTCAGGGAAAATATGACCTTAAGTATGTTGTAAATGGATTGAAAAGGCTCCTTTGAGTTAGGCGGGCTTTTGTGAAAAGCCCTAACATTCATTGCATAGTTGAAGGGTTTAGCTGTGTATAACAATACATGGGAACACAGTGTAGCCGCCTGTGTTCACTGATATTAGGTTTGCAAATAGCACATTTTAAGAAGTATTAATGTATTATGTTACTTAATCTTTATCTATTTACATTTGTACAAAGTAAAGCTTTCATCTTACCCTTTTGCATATATGAACCCTTAGCTCGTGAAGCAACCTTTTTTTACATAGCTATGTACACGGCCTTCCCTGCTCACCTGAAAGAGCTTCGCACGATGGATTGTGCGGACTGTCGTTTGTTTGTTTTCTCCCCAAGTATCACCGCACTGGTATGTGTTGTCATCTTCACTGTTTTGGTTCAAATAAAAAAAAATTTTATAGGAGAAACCGAGAGTTGGGACACGTGAGAACATGTGACTTGGCTAAAAGATCTGAAAAATTTCAACATATAATATACAAAAACATTTCAAAATCTGCACCGAGTCTATACATTTTTTACAAAGGGAAGAGTTTGGGGCTTCTGGCCCCCCAGTCTGTGTTGTTGATGCAGGAGTTCTCCCGCTCTTTCTAAAGTCTGGCATTGTGTTGGGGTAGGGTTTCTTCTTCCTTTCGTGCCCTAGTCTCTCCTTACCGAGCTTCGATATCCTTCAGAGTGTGGGAAGGCGGCCTCTCCCTGATCTCTGCCGACAGAGGAGTAGTCCTTCTGGGAGAGACCGGACGGCCCCCCAGCGTAGAAATGAGCGGGGGCGGCGCGCTGAGCGCGGCTGTGGGAGGGGTCTTGTTGAGGAGTCCGTTCTGGTGGCCCGCGGTGGGGCTGATTCTGGGGTAGTGCATGCTGGGGAGTCCCGGCGTGATGAGGCTGGGATGGGGGAGGTGTCCGTCGAGGGAGGCCGGGTGCACGGGATGGAGCCGCGTGTGCTCGTAGTCCTCTCTGAGCATGTGCAAGCGCTCCCGCTCGTCCAGGTGACCCCCTCGCTCGTGTTCCCGCCGAGGGTCCGCAGACAGAGGGTGGTGGTGGTGGTGGTGGTGGTGGTTGTAATCGTGAGGCTCCCTGTCCCGGAAGGAGCGGTCAGCTTCGTACAGCCGCGGAGTGGAGAGACGGTGCAGAGGGTCACTCCTTAGCAGAAAGTCCCTGCCCAGCGGATCTCTCCGGTGAATGTCAAGTTCTCGGTAGGGATCCCTCAAAGGGTCCCGAATGGGGTCCCAGTGGAAAGAAGGGTACGGGAACCGCTCTCCGCCCGGGATGGGGCTGATGCCCATGAAGGGGGTCATCATGCGAGTCCTGTCCAGGCTGCTGATGCTGTTCACGGGGTGAATGCCCGTCACCCCCACCGTCATGGGCATGGCGGCCAAGGGCCCCGGGTGCACGCTGGATGAAGAACTGGGAGGCGGCGGCTCCGAGGCCCGGTGGGCCTGGGGGGCCTCCGGAGGGAGGTCGTGGTCTTCCTTACGCTCCTCCTTCACCTTGACCTCCGAGCTCTTCTTAGGGTTCTCGTAGGCAGGCTCGCTCTTGCGCTGCTCAGCCTCACGGCTCGAGGTGCTGTTGGGCCTGGCGCTCTCCACGACGGGGGTCCGCACGTAGGGTGACGGCACCCGGGCCAGCTGCTTGGCCTCTTCGCCCACGGCTCGCCCCTCGTGGCTGTGGCCGTCCTTCTCCGGCAGGTGGCCCTCCTTCGCTTTGTGCTCCTCGGCGGTCAAGTCCTTGCGGGACTCCGAATGGTCCCTCTCCCTCTCTTTGGATTTGTCTTTCTCGCGAGCCTCAGTGTTCAAATGACCCCTGATCTGCTCCGTGGAGCTGCGGGTATGTCCCAGGGTGCTCACCGGGAGGACAGGTGCTGGTGAAGGGTGGCTGGAGTGTCTTTTCTCAACACTTTCCCTGAGGAAAAAAGAGGGAAGAAGGAAGCCAATGAAATGGGCTTCTCAGCCTGGCGAGGGGCTGCCAATGAAATGGTGGTGTGAAAAGGACAGGCTCGGGTCTGGTGCCCATGGTTGCTGAGGCAGCCGGAAGTGCCCTTTGTATGACAAATCCAGCCACCCTGACTTATCTAGGCTGTAGAGGAAACTTTAAGGTGAAGTGCTAGGTGTGAGGGTGAATGGGAGAGCTGAGGGGAGAAAATAATTTTCTCTGCATGTAAGAGTCACGTGCCTCAATCAAGACCACAAAAAAAGAGCTTTCAGAAAGCCAGAATGGCCCAATGTGGTCAGTGAGTCAGTGATGTGGCAATACCACCCGTCTGACTGGACTCTCAGGATCAGTCAGTGTTGAGAATCAAGTTTGAAGAGCAGAAATGCAAACACGACTTTTCGTCCAGCTTTGTGATACAGAGCCAAAAGGAGGAAGTTTACCGTGACTATTACCGAGCTTCTCTCTCCTGACTTCAGGACAGATAGCTGGCTTCAGAGTAAAGGACATGGAGACAGAGCAATCTCCAAGATGCAGAACGTGACGGGGTTTGAAAGGAAAGCACAATTTCAGGACTTTTGGGTTGCAAAAAGTACTTTTGCATTAGGAAGGATAAGAAAGCTAAAATCAGATGAGAAGATTGAGAAAGCCTGTAGGAAAAGCAGCTCCACAGACACAAAACCTCATGAGGGAAATTGAGAACAATCTGTGAGCATCTGTGAATGGAAATGTGAAAAAAGAATTTTAGAGACCTGACTTTGGTGGGGGCTTAAGAGTACTGGGCAGAAAATGCAAAGGAACTGAATGACAGGAAGGTACCATGTGAAGAGGGAAGACTAAGAATCTGGCCAGTCTTAGGGGCGGCCCCCACACAGATGTGGGCAGGTAAGGAGGCAAGCAGGATGCCAGAGGCTCAGTGGTGGCCAGGCTCAGAAGGGGAGGTGGCCACCGCAGGGGAAGGAAGACTCCCCCTACAAATTTGTTTCTAACCCAGGTGCAAAGGCTAAGAAGAACATCTTTAAAAGGTAAGATAAAAGAAGAGTGTATTTTATTAGGTTTCCTGACTTTAATCCAAGAGGCCATTTTAACTCCATCAAGAAAAATGTGACAAGGTTTGCTGCCACATCCTGTTGTCTCTTCATTAACAGCCCGTGAAAGGAGAGCTCCTGGTCTAGGGTATGTCTATTTCAGGTGTGCCCCATTTGGGCAGTTTATAGCTCAAAGCTGAATCAGTGGTCTTCCCACTGGCTAAAACATTTTTATCCGACTGCGTTGAAGGAAAATTTGTCTTTTTCTTTAATAAAAAAAATCAGTTAGCATGATGGCCTATGATGAATATCTACTAATGTCTCACATTTAGGACCTGCAAAGTTGAATTCTTTTAAATCACTGAGATACACACACAATATACACAGTAAAGAAAAATTAAAGATTTGGATCATATATGAGTCTTAAGTACCAAAAGGAAATCGTTATTAGATATTTCCTGTCAAGCGTATCTTGTGTATTCCTTATCAGTTCATTCAAAATGAAAATATCCTGAAGAAAGAAAAGAAAAAGGGACATGTCAAGAATGCTTGCAACATTCTTCAGAAAAAAATACCGTAAGACGTTTTCCTCCTTAAGTCTACTTCTTTTTTAGGCATGGGTTACAAAGTAGAGATAAAAGCGGTTAGTAAAATTAATTATCCTCTGGCAAAACAAACCCAAACCAAAACTGCTTGTTGACGTTTCTCTAAATCTAGGTTAGCAAAAATTTTATTAGTCATCTGTGAGCCCAGGATTTGAGTTTGAACAAAATTTCAGAAAAATATGATGAGACAATGCAAACATGACTTTCTAAAAGAAAACAAAAAGAAAGAGAAAGAGAGAAAAACCTATGGATGATTCAATGGACTGCACGAACTTGAAAGCAAATATGGTACTGATTCATGCTGTGTGTGTCTGGGCCAAAGCCCTCCTCACTGCCTTTTAGAGAAAGACTTATTTGGATACCCTAATGCTCACAAGGCTTTGGGAGGTTCTACATGTGCAGCTGCTTTTGAGTCAGGACCTCTCGCTCTGCTACGGTTGTGTGCTACGGTCACGAGGCGCTATGGGGACAGGGGGGCACTCGGGGGCGTCGGAGACCTGGGCGCTGTGCTGGTCCCGCTGTGTGAGGAGCGGAGGCCACAGCTGAAGCACAAGGCTGGGACAGGGAGGGTGGACAGCCAGTACTTGGCACAGAGTGGGCTCCCCCAGTGGGACTCGAGAGCGGTTTCTTTCCGTACCTTTCTTTGTCATCTTTACTAACAGATGAGTCTCGTTTATCTACATCTCTATCTCTGTCATGAGCTGCAGTGGGCGCGCTACGCTCCAGCTCCCCTGGCTTCAGCCAGGGCGGAGGGGTCGGGAACGACGGAGGCGTTCGGTGCAGCCGGTTCCAGGGTTCGTGAGGGTTGCTAAAGTTCTGCACACTGGGGCCATCCTTGTGGCCGAACATTGAGTTGGGTGCTGAAATGGTGAAGTGGAGAACAAAAAGGTTTAAGAGAAATTATATAATCTGCTGTAATGAAGGTACTTACCCAAAAACTTTTAACAGCATTCAGTTAAAATGAATACATATTATTGGGAGCTGGAAAAGGAAAGGAGATTAACAAATTCATTAGAGGAACTCTTGTCCTACACTGGAGAGGTAGCTCACAGCTTTTTTTTTTTTTTTTTTTTTTTTTTTTTTTAAACCAAAGGAGGGGAAGATTAAAAAGGGACCAAACAGGTATCAAGATTACCTACTGAAACATATGTGTGCATGCAGAAGTCCCAAGCATGCAGAAGGGTGTTTTGATGGTGTGACTTAGATGAGTAATACTCAGTTCAGAGAATTCAGGCTTAGCCTCTACCCACCACAACCCTGCTAACATGACCACTACTCTTTCCACAACTTTTGCAAACTAAAGCAAGTGTCACCAGAGACCAGACAACGCCTTGACCTAAATAGACGCATAAGGTCTGCGCTAGATGGAATTGTGATGGTTGCTTACAGCTGCATTTTAGGTCCCTGTACCCGGAGACTGTGATGTGTGGATGGCACGAGAGAAAACAAGTTGAAAGTATTTTATTCACTGACAAAATAATGTTTAGAACACGTGCAGGTGTTGCAACTCTTTTCCTATTTGAGACAGACTTTTTAGTAGTAGAAAACCACACGATCCTCCCAGATTATGGAGCACAAAATGTTGCCAGCTCTTGACTCTCCTGTGCCTGGTGTTTTCCTGCTATCTTTCATGGAGCTTTTTCATTTCTACTAATGCCAAGGGCAAGATGAAAATTAAAAGTTGTTTTCACTTCTAATGGGAGTTGTAGGTAAAGCTGGGGATAGTAGAGATGGAATGTGGAAGAAACTATGAATTTAAGCAAACTTTTTGGAGTTCAGTTAACTGTATTACCTTTCCTGAACCTCAGGAACATGTATTAATAGTGGGCTATCCTTAAAATGGTAGTTTTGATGGAATGCACACTTACACCTAACTCCATTGTTGAGGCCTGCCTTTGCAATCATGTAACCTCAATTTGTTTCCCACGAGCATAGTTTCCTTTTTTCTGGAAAGGTCTTGGGCAATAGACAAGCCACAGAAGATAAACAGTCCAAGGCAGATTTTAAAAAGTGAAAGGTACTCACTAACTGAAGGATTTCCAAGTCCGCCGAAGGCATTGCCACCAACTGCTGCTAGGCCCGTGAACGTAGACGGCCGATTGAAAGGCTCTGCAAACAAGATTGGGAAGGAGACAGCTGTAGGACTCCACTGTGTGAGGAACACAGAGCTTCGTGGAAGCGGGAGCAGGGATGTGGGATACTTGCCCTGTCCATACTCAGCTGACCTGTCCCCCTCTCCTACCAGATCATGCGAAAGGTTTTCACTGCACTTGGATTTAGGTATAGGATTAGCACAATATTTATAAAAGCTGCTTTCTGGAACTGTGCATTTTGCCCTCGTTCTCTTTGGCCAGGTGGGGAACATGACTCAAGCCACAAGTTGTAAGATGTGTTTCTGCCCTGCGTCCCCGCTTCTGGAATGTGCTCTGGAGGCTCTGATGGAAAGGAAGTAAAACAACACCTTAAAATAAACCTCTCAGTGATGCAACTCTGAGGGCTCACGTGTTACACCCCCTGCTGTTGGGCACAGCTCGCCTGCATGTGCTTGTAGACAACATCCAATAAATAGAGGCCATGAGAAAAGCAGGCGCCTTTACTAGAAGAGACATAATAGTGGGGCAGTGAATTGTGAAGTGATGAAAAAGTAATGGGTAGTGAGTCTTCAGAACACTATCTTGACTTTCTTTCCATCTCCAGCAGGTGCCCGTGGATATGAGGCAAGAGCTCACCATCCTCCTCCAGGGGAAGGAGCGGTGCTGTGCCCCTGGGTTCCCTGAGGGACCGAGGTAGGCTTTCCCTCGCACAGCACCAGTGCCTGCAGGCAGAACCAGGTCGGAGCACAGATCCTCTCGGCAAGAAAGTCTTCACTCCCAGAAGTGCTGACATCCCGAGAATGGCTGGCACGTATTCAGATGTCTACAAGACTGCCATCCCTTCCCTACGTAGGTGAGGCGTCTAGACTATGGCCAACCTGTCAGGAAGTGCAACGGGAGCGCAGTAGACAGGTTTCCCGAAATACACATGTCATTCCCTGCCACTAGGGGCAACTCACCGAGGTGGGCGGCAGGGTTGAGGAAGTTGCTGTGATGAGCAGGCGGCCCAAAGGGGGTCCCAGTTGGGTGTGCAGCACCTGTAAAGTCACCGTAACGGAATTAGATTTCCCCGAAAGCCAACTCCTACAGCGCAAGCGGCCTAACCACTCCGTGAGAGAGTATGTTAGTCAGGACATAGCTAGAGTCCTCCAGGCAGCACATGGGGAAGAAGAAACGTGCTTGTTAGGAAGCACACAATAATAAACCACTCCCTTTCCTCCCCGTGAGCTGGGCTGGCCACCACCAAAAACAGGGATGACTTTTTAAAGACGCTGGCATACAGTGTTAGAAACATGAGAAACACTGCCGGGGGTGGGGGTTCTATAGCCAAATAAACTTGGAGAAATGCCCGGTTACAACATGTTAAGCAAGGTCCTTTTGTGAAAGACTAAGAACCCTTATCATCTTCATGGGCCCACCCATTCTCTCCGAGGGGACATCTGGCCTCGGACCATTTTCTTCATAGAGCATCTCGGGGAGCAAGTTGTTCTCTCAGAGAAACACTGTTCTGGACACTACACTAACTCTTGGCGTAGGAGCAGCTGTTATGGAGCTGCCTATCTGGGCCGCTCTGCTTCTGGGCCGTTTGTGACTCTCTTTTCCTAAAAGAGTGTTAGTTGTCACAGCCCCACACTGAAGATCCAGCCTTAAGAGACTCCCTGTGCTGAGTGAGCCCAGGTTATGGAGGCAAAGCCCTCCAGTTGCTGTCTTCAGTGCCAGGAAGAGCGAGCTTACGTCTATGTTTCTGGACACCAGTACTCTTATAATTGGCTCCATTAGTTTTTGCCCACCAGGTAACTCAGGTCTAACTCAGTGGTCTTCTTGCCTTTGGTTTTCCCTTTATCCACATTCCCTCCTCTACTTTATATTTTGCCTTCAACAATATATATTTCTTTAAGATGCCTCAAATCCTTTTCTTGAAGGAAGTTGGGAAAGAAAAAGAGAGAAAGAGAGACAGAGAGCATGCAGATGTGGCTCATGGAAGGACAGCATTTCTAAGAGCTTAGGGACCAGACGGGCTGTGGATGTGCAGCGGGCAGCTGAGGCGGCCAGCTCTCTGGGAGGCAGGTGGCTCCACACACAGGCTGGCCATGGTCCTCTGAAGGAGCTTCTTTACTTTATTTCAGGCCAAGACAAAAGTGGCTGAATTTAACAAGTATGTGCAAATTATGCAGACCCGTTAAAAGTTTTCCTAAATAACCATTGGGGCAAAATCCGGTATTGTTTATGCTGGAAAAGATTACCTTCCAGACTGGAAGAAGAAACAGCCTGAATGAATTTCCTAATAACGATTCCACAATCCCTTACACTTTGACTAAGTTCCTACAAACAAGTTTAAGTTCCTTCAGGAATGCAGAGTGCATGGAGGGTCGGTCCCCAGCCTGCGCGGGCCTGTGGGCCTGGGCTGCGAAGGAGCCACAAATGCAGGAGCACAGCTGTCCCAGTCACGGCATCCCAGAATTGGAAGGCACCTGAGCAGCAGAGATTCTCTGTTCAGCCCTCGATGGTGACCTACTCCCCACCCAGAAAGTGCAGGAATGATACCCCATCTCTACAGAGCAACGGAGCCGAGCATCCTCATTAGATATTAACAGTGTTGCCAGCGAGGTAGAAACTTGGCTGCATATGTCTGCGTAGTATAAGCTAATTAATGCTTCCATGAAGACTGGAGCTTCATTCAGCCCGGCGCCCCCAGGGTGTCTTGCAGTTCCAGAATTATTGAAGCAAAAGAAGCCAATTCATCTGTGTGGCTCAAATGGAAGCCAGGGAGAAATCTCTCTATTTCTATCCAAAAATTGCTCTTAGTGTATAGCCCTGTCCCAGAGCCTGGGTGCCATGGTAACAAAGCCGTCAGATATGTCCCTAGACACACCCGATAGAGCAAAACCTGAGACCTTAGCAAATTCCATCTACCCTCAAGGGTGATTCATTTGCTTTGGCAACAAAGCCCATTAAAACAATGATTTCTTGCAATATGGGTGTTTCTCTCTTCCTGAATGGAAGAGCCTTAAGTCCACCAAAAATGAGTCTTGGATAAAAGCCTGGGAAGGCAGCAGGCAGGATGGATGTGAAACGTGTTCCCTAAGGACAAGAACAGAGAGCCCCTTGGCCATCCACGTCCAGAAGAATAAATTCTACTTAGCACCGTGGGTGTGACATTAAGGACTGGTCATCAGAGCGAGCTCAGTGGGCTCGTTTACAAGTATTGCCGAGAGAGGGGCCCTGCGCTGTGCACCAAAAACAGCTTTAGAAAAGACTGAGTGGTAAGGAAGCCGACACACAGAGGGCTGTCTTGTCTACCTAAGACCCCTTAGAGACACTGAGTCTCGTCTGGATGTGCCTGGGGCAGAAGCGCGAGGCTCCACGAAGCAGTGACCCTCGGCACCCCCACCCCCGCTTTGGCACACCTAGGAGTCACTCGGCTGTGCGCATGCTCACAGGTTAATGAACAGATCTCTCGGGTGCTTTCCACGCTGTGTCCTGAATTTCCTGCATTGTTACAATCAACCAGGCAATAACACTAAGTTCTATAGCAGAGAAAACCAGCAACCAACTGACTCACCCTCCCCACCACAGACCACACCACTGGCAACTGTCTTAACTGTACAGTTGACCCTCGAACAACGTGGGGTTAGGGGTGCCGACCCCTTACAGAGTTTAAAATCTTCATATAAATCTTGACTCCCCCAAAAGTTAACTACTAATAGTCTATTGTTGACCGGAAGACTTACCTATAACATAAACAATAGATCAACATATTTTGTGTGTTATATGTATTATATACTGCATTCTTACAATAAAGTAAGCTAGAGAAAATGTTATTAAGAAAATCATAAGGAAGAGGAAATACATTTACAGTACTGCGTGTAGTCACTGAAAAATCCACATATGTGTGGACTCACACAGTTAAACCGCGTAGTTCAAGGGTCAGCTGTACTTCTTTACCTTCAGACCCTCAAAACACAGGATGACCAAGCACCACGGTGCAAACCTTCCGAGTGTTCTGTGGGTACTGACAGAAAGCGCGGCTGCATCCTTACACGAGTCCTGGCACTGCTTCCTTCCGATCTGCCCCTGCAAGCGTTTTGGTCTTTTTTTCAATAGCATTTGACGTGCTTATGAGTTATATTGGCTTAATACAGAAGCAAATAATGAGCTGAGGCAATATGAGTCCCCTAAGGGAATGATGATCTTTTTTTCCTTCTTTAATGAAAGAGGACGTATCAATGAAGGGGGGGTCCATTTCCCTATGTGCTGTGATGTGGCCTTGCAAACTGGCATAATTTGTCTTTTTTTAGGGAGTGATTGAGTGGCGGCCCAGAGCACAAACAGAATTTGTTTAGCTGCCTGAGAACAGCCTTTCCCAGCTCTGCCCTGCCCCCCCTGAACTCACCAGCGGCAGAGAACAAAGTCGAAGGCCGTGCCAGGTCATGGGGGTGGTGGATGGCTCCGAAGAGGCTGGGGCCGGGAGGACGGCTCAGGAACTCGGGTTTCAGTCCAAAGTCCAGTTTATGTGGGTCTGACTGCATCTGTTTCTAAAGCAGCAAGGGGGGAAATAAAAGATGACATCCCAAGAGGAACGGCAGGGAAGAAAGACATTCATGAAGAGGCTGAGATTGAGAGAGGAAACAGTGAATGGGGCACTGAGGCACTGAGCCAGTCAGGTCCAAGTTTATGAATGCCGTGAGAACACAGCCACCCACACGCCATTTAACCCTCAATGCCAGAGCAGCCAGTCAGCCTGAGAGGTCAGTCGTGCTTGCTCTTGGGCAGTACCGGCTCTCCAACCAGAAATGGCAAGTGGCAGAACCAGTGTTTGCTCTCTGAGGCTACAATGAAACCATACCCTATTGACTCAAACCACGACCCCTCCCAAGCAGCTTCTTATATGCTGTAAAGGCCCATTTTAGCAAGTTTTTAAACAATAGTATTTTAGAGCTCATTTTATTAGGGATTCTGCATGAATAATCTGTGGAAATTAATTGTTGAACGACTCTTTGCCATAGTCTACTAGATCACAGTACATTATAACGCAAGTTATAAAGAAATATTTGCACACCTACAAGCTAATTTTCAAATGATCATTGTACATATTAAAAACAGAAACCAGAAACTAAGTAGGGATATCAATTTAACTGATAGGGGTCTTTTCTTTGCCTACTATCCCCAATTACTTGAGCAAGAGGAGATCAGTCCAGACCAGCAGACCACAAGAACCACTCTTGTGAAGTCCTTGCCATCAACTGCAGTCACGCATCTCGTTTACATATCCACCCTGAAGCTAACTGGGCAGCTCACCCGCTCTCTAAGGCTGTAGGAATTGGCTCCTGATTGCTTCCTGACTCCTTACGCCAATGTCATTCTCGAGGGCTACAGCTCTGTCACACGGCATGCTTTCAGAGTTGCCCCACTTTTCTGATTCTCAACAGCCTTGTCTGAATCAGCTTTACAGCCCCTGGGACAAGCACCAACACCCACCCGGGCCTGTGGTCCACAGTCTCGAGTCTCCCTCCCCTTGCCCCCACCTCTGCGCTCTCCAGCCCCCATTCCTCACAGCCCTGAGCCTGTTTCTGACTCTCCCACTTCCAATCTCTTAAGACTCATCTGATGCTCTCAGTCTATCTGGCTCCACCACACCTCAAACTCCCTCATGTTTGGCTATAAATAAATCCTTGTCCCACTGTACAGTAAGTCAGAAGGTGGCGTCTGATCCTGCACGTGCGAGAACCAGGGACAAGTTGGCTATTTCCACCTTGCTGAAGGTCAGATCC
Organism: Rhinolophus ferrumequinum; assembly: GCF_004115265.2. Taxonomy (NCBI): domain Eukaryota; kingdom Metazoa; phylum Chordata; class Mammalia; order Chiroptera; family Rhinolophidae; genus Rhinolophus; species Rhinolophus ferrumequinum. The sequence continues at coordinate 97,248,380 of NC_046290.1, read as the reverse complement.
CACTCATCCATCACACCTAGGGAAAATGAAACCTCCCTGCGCACCTAAGCTGAAGCAAGGCCCCTTGGAAGCATACGGCAGGCTCATCATTTATGTGCACAGAGCCTCACTAGTTAACTCTAGGCAGCTAGATACCACAATATACGAGTGCCCTCCGAGCCTGGCACAGCAAGGAGCCTGCAGGCAGCAGGCTCTTTAAATACATATTTGGTGAGTGACTCAAAGAATGAGTCAATGAACGTTAAAGGAAAAAGGGACAATGTAATTTCTGCTCAAATCTACAGGGAATACTGTCATGAGAGTCCCACTCTAATGGAAGAGCCAACCCCCAAAACAAAGCTCCTAATTCACTATAAATCTATCAAAATCTTTCGAATGGCTCCTTTAATTTGGTCGCCAAATTATTAGTGCTAATACTGCATGGTACACAGCACAGTTTCATTATCTACAACTTAGGTCCATGAAGCAAAATGGAGCTCGGGGATTACAAAGTTTGTTGGAAAGGGAAGAGGAACCACTGTCTCATGTGGAAGGTCTTCCTAATTGAATTGGGATAATGAAGGTTTCAGTCCTGGGGGACACTTTCATGGAAAAGTTGCCAAAGGGGCGTATACAGCATCCTTCATCACTTTTAACCAAAGAAATTACAAGAGGACGTGTCTTACCTACTGTTCCACTAAGCACGTCATCCAGAACAGAAAGTGAATTGAACTATCAAACTCTAGTTAGCTCTTCGAGGCACACACTTCCTAACTAAGGGTGGGAACTGTAAGGCTACTAATTAAACTTTGCCGAACGATGAAGTAAAAGTGAGTAAAACTCACTGATGGGATGTTACGAGAAAGAGCAGCTACTTGGCACGAAAGCAAATATCTTAGTGACCTCATTTGCTGAGGTTGGCTTTTTAACGTTTAACTAGGTTGGTTTTTAAAAAATCATTTAACCATGTTTTAAAAAAACATTGCTCTCCCTCCATGTTTATCACCTTCTTTTATTATTCTCGTAAAGGATCCCAAATGCTGTTTGGACCAAAAGCTTATTATTGAAAAAATGGATTAACTAAAGTTTATTGGAATTACCTGACTGGTCATTTTCTCCCATTTTTCTAGGCACAGTTGCACAGACTCTAAATACCCAGATTGTAAAATTTGGACTCGTTAGTTTCTGAGCTCTTCCCTACTGCATCATAAGGCCTGGTAAAGCAGGGAAGTATTCATCTATATGATGAAAGCAGATGAAAAAGGAAATCATCTGCGGAGGATACGGGAACTGGCTAGATGGTGGTTCTGACAAGTACTGACTGTATTCTAACCTCTGGTACAGGTCATCAGGAGGACTAATGAGCATGGAAAGGTCACTGCAAACCAAATACTGCTTCTAGAGGAGTCATTTTTAATACTATGCATTGCTACTGGAAGTGTCATAACATTATCCAGAGCATAAATTACTCAATCAGTTTCCAAAGCCATAAAATGACAAGAACACAACAATTCTTAGAGGAAAGAAAACTTTCATGTATGGCTCTTCCTGCTTGGCTCCACTCCACCTCCAACTCCCTCATGTTCGGCTATCAATAAATCCTTGTCCCACTGTACAGTCCAGTCAGCAAGGAGGCATATGGTCTACATATTTCCCCCACACCTTTATTTTAGGAGTTAACCCATACTTTAGCTCTTTAGAGCAATAAGATGACAAAATCATTTTTTTTCTAAAAAGGAAAAGAATACCAGGGAGTTATCAGTTTGCTTCTGTTTTGCTAATGGTTTCCCCAGTTAACAGTAAGATTTCCAAATAGCTTTTCCAAGATTCTTCCTGCCAGTGGGTCTTTAGAGTCTGTTTAAATGCCTCCTTGGTGGGGAGATCACATACCCTCGAGACCCGATCCCCAGACCCCCAGACTAGGAGGGCAAGACTGACCTTGACTTTCTGTTGGTGGTGGTAGATCTGCCAGGCAATGTGAACATGCATAGCACACCACTTCCCTGGTTTCTGGAACAAGAAAGAGCAACATAAGTCAGAAGGAAGACCTTTCAGAGAAAACCGTCTCCAATTTCCCCAATGCTTTCAGCAGATTTGTGGCTGCAGAGCCTTGTTTCATGAAACAAGAGTGCTTTGTACTCTCCAAATGCCTTCTGTCAGCAGCTCTGCCGTGCCTAGGCCTGAGGGAGCCACACTCAGGGCAGCTCTCCTCCCACGGGAGCCCGAACTGCCGGCTACTCCTCAGAAAACCATACTTGATGAGGACCTCCCCAGTTACCCAGGATAGACGGCAAAGCCCGAAGCCCACTTTGTGTCTCTTCTCTCTTTCTTTTCTGATGCCAGCTGGCAGACTTGGTAGAGCGGGAAGCCCTACTTAACAAATGCGGCCATGCTATAATACACTTCAGCTGTTCAGAAGAGCTAATTAGTGAATGTCTGTGCATCAGTTCAAAGCCAGCAAGGGTCCAGAACCTGTGTACCTCCCCTCGCCCTGGCTTTTCTAAGCCCCCAAAGCAAAAGAAAGACACTCCACATTTTTATGGAAGCCCAGTTCCCTGTAAGAGCTTCACGAAGAGTCAGCGAACCATTTATGCTGGTGGGCATTGTTCACTTCTGATGAAACGAAAAAGGGAAAGAAACAAAGGAGGGAATTCATTCCTTCTTACTCTCTAGGCCTCTCTCTGGGAGTGTATCAATCCATGTCTCTCAAATTATTTCATGTCTTGCTTTGAGGGTGTAATGTCTTATCACCTGGAGGGCAGGGGCCATCTCTTTCCATTTCATTTGTATTCTTGCTACATAATCTACCCGTAAGTCTTGAATGTATGCTCAATAACTACTGCCCCATTCCTACAACGGCAAAGGGCAGACACTTCTGATGTCTGTTAAGGAGCTGATTCTGAAACATAAACTTAAACCCAAGTCTGGGGTCAGTATTCTTTTCCTGTAATGAAATTATGAGTCACTGAAATCACCTAAGTGATGACATAATCCTCCTTTTTTTCTGTTTTGAGAAACTGAGTTATCTGATTTTACATAGCAGAAATGGGATAAGTATAGCAGGAAGTCTACTAACCATCCAACCATCCATCTCCCACCTCTCCCAACCAAGTCCGTCAGCATTTATTCAGAGGTCATCTGCTGGCCACTCTCCAGACCTCTCAAGATGTTAACAAACCAGTGCTTCTCTAGTAACCCTTTTCTGCACCAGAGAAGTAGGTCGAACGGCTGTGACGAGTCCACATCACTCAGTGCAGAGTGAGGCAGCCACGAGTCACAATAAATACAGCTAGGTATATATATATATATTTTTTTTTTCTAGATGCAAGAGAGACAGAAGTCAGTAAAATCCTAATTTCAGCATATAGCTTAATTCGCCCCTCCCCTTAAGTTCCCACTAGTCAAACCTTTTACCACAACTGCTATAAAGAGACTCTGACTCAGTTGAATTTTATCTGTTAGCTTTACCTCAATAGCTTGGCTTCCTCCAACACTCAAAGCAAAACAATTTAGACCATTTTGAATCACACTACCTGAGAAACTCAACCCAACAAAAATGTCAGTCCGACATTTTTAGTCCATCGCTTCTGTGGCTTGTTTCCTCATAATGGATTTATATTTTTAACCCACAGGGAGTCAAACAGAGGTTGCAAAAACAGTTCTAGAAGAAGCTTTCTTACCCTTAACATAGGTCTGAAAGGATCTGTCAACTGTGAAGAGAAAATGACAACTTGGTTACATGCCTGTCACTCAAACAATTGCTCTAATTAACAAATTTGTAGTGCTTCATTAGGAGGGGAAATTAAAATGTTAGAATTTTACTTTTAAATGAAGCCCTTTTAGAGAATAATTAACCCATTTTCACACTATCAAAAGTGCCAAGTGTCCCCTCCCTCACTTCACAAGCCTTGATACATCTCCACTGACAAGCCCCCTGAACAAGTTCAGTCCATAGCGATTTGCCCTCTGGCAATAGGATTTGCTCACATTACACATCTGAGGAGTCCTGCTATCTGGAGCTGCCTTTCCAAACCCCACAGTGTGGGTCTAAGGGAGAATGGCCAGCAGACCACAGGCGTGTCAGGCTGGACGCTAGGGTACCGGGCAGAGGTGTCCTTTCCAGACACACAGTAGAACTAGGCTGTCTGCCAATGCCCGTAATGTGATGACTGCATGCTACGTAAAGGTGTTAGACATTGTACATAAGTTCACTAAACATCATAAACATACTTACATAGTTGAGTCATTTTAAACTTCTACCTAACTCTGGTCATCAATTTTTGACTGCCCTTACCCAGGGAAAAAGACAATATTGTAAAAGGCAATCATTTTTCACATTTACTACAAAGATGAATGTAAATAACAATCAATGAGACAAGATTATACCTATCGTGTGACTTTCAATTCTTTTTTGAGAGTAGATGGAAGTATACATTATGAATAAGTACCATAACCAAAGCATAATGGGTATTTTATTTAGCTCTGAGGCACAGAAGGATTCCTACCACAGTGAAAGCAGAGGGCCAGAATAGCTGTACAGCTCAGACTTCCTGACCCCAGGGAAATGGGGGAAGTCCTAACTTCCAGGAAGAAAAGCTCTCTGTGCTTTTCCATTGCAAACATTTTGCAGCTACATCGTTCACGTAAGAGAAACCTCAAGAGTTGTAGACAAAGGTTGGTTGAGCAGAAACCACCAAGCCTACAGTGTGGATTCCTGACCACAAGCCCTTCACTCCTCTGTCCTTCCCCTTGGGTCCTGTGGCCACAGTAGCGCACAAGAGACTTCATTCTCTAAGAATAAGTGGTACTTTCTTCCACCAATAGAAGGAACAGCTGAAACAGCAGCTGACTCAGATGGGCTTCGGGAGGTGCTGCCCCGGCGTTACCTGAGACCAGCCTGACTCACGTACCCTTGGGTCCTTCTGGAGCAGCGTGTGTGGGACCGTCCCAGGTCGGGCGGCAACATCGATAGGGTTGGACGTCTACAAGTTAATCAGACCACAGCTTAGGGAGCATAAAACATGTGACATGAAAGCAGGATCTTTCTTTTATTCTAAATTACAAAAGCCAATGTCTTTTTCTGTTGGTTTCATTCTGGAATGCAGGAGTTAACATGCATTTTTCTCAGTGATCACACGTGCTCTTCAGGAGGACCTGCTCCCTGTTTTCTCCAGGGATCCTGGCCAGAGACTGCCCTCTGTGGCAATGGCATCTAAAACAGAGAGGCAGACCTGCCACATCTCATTGCAGTAAAAAGCACAGGACCAAAGAAAGCCAATAAGTGCCCGTGCTGCCCTGAAATCCATCTTCTCTGAGTTGCCACAGCCTGTCACTGTTTTCTGCTTCATCACCAAATGTCCCAAGAAGCCCTTAAGTGAAAAACATTGGAATCTGCTCGATCAGGTGCTTCTCATCAGAGTAGCTAAAAGTGTTTAACAGACATTAAGCTAACTCTCTAAATTTTAACTGGCAGACAATACCCAGGAATTACACTCAGTAATCTCTCATTAGCAGTGGTGGAGATGCGACAAGGGAACCTAATTTAGGGAGCACACGGATCTCCTATTAAATGATTTCTAAAGTAATTCTGCTTCATCTTTCCTATTCTCACACAGTTCTTAAGCCTCCTTTATAACACTGACCTTATCTGTAGGCTTTTGTCCTTTGAATTACCCACAACAGCAACAAAAGCCTACTTCGGGCACAAGCAGTCACTTTCTAGTGAGTGAAGGATTCAGAGACTTTTTCACCAGGTATTTTATTTAAGAAATCACAACCTCTAGGAATCCCCTCACACCAGGGAGTTAACTTGTGGAGAAAATGAGCTCAGGTCTAGGCATAAAGCTTGCCTACATGGAGAAGCAAAAAAGAAAGAAAGAAAAGAAAAAAGAAAAGAGAAAAGAAAAGAAAAGAAAAGAAAAGAAAAGAAAAGAAAAGAAAAGAAAAGAAAGAAAGAAAGAAGAAAGAAAGAAAGAAAGAAAGAAAGAAAGAAAGAGAGAGAAAGAAAGAAAAGCAATCAGCTGCTGTACAGCTAACAATGAAGCTGGAGTTGTTAACAGCCTGATTTGCATACATATGAAGAACTCCACTAATGAGCTGCAATCTACATATTCAATCAGTAAGAAGGCCTGGAAAGGCCTATTTCAACACCAGGAGAGACACTTTCTTGCCCAGATGTAGTTTTCTGTGTGATTGGATAATTGTGAGTGAGGGAAATAGTCTAATTTATTAAATGACCTACCAGTCTGTTTGGGGATGCAGGAGAGATTTGTTGCAACCTAGAGGGGACAGACCAGGGTCTGAGGGAGTAGTAAGAGAAGCTGGGGGAGGGAGGAGGGAAGGAGTTTAAAAATAACATCCTTTCATCTCAAAATAGGAGGTGTTTCACATGGCCATCGTGAAAGCCCCATGTATGTATATAACCTGGCCTATAAAGTGCAATGCCATGCAGGTAAATGTGACTTCTAAGGTGTAGCCATCCACCCCCTAATGCTTTTTAATTTCTTTTCCTATTTCTAGTATTAAGGCAACATGCCTTTAGAAATGTAATATGTGCTCATCCTGGGGGACTCTGGCCCAAAATTGGTGTTTTAACTTACCAATGAGATGGAAAATAAAAAAAGAAAACCAAAAATCACACACACCAAAATGTCCTGCTTTAAAATCTGAGAATGGTTATTAACGTGAGAAGTACATTTCACTTCTGTATTAGGGTGAAGTAGGGCCTGTAGCAGACTTAATCACAAAAAGGTAGTGTTCCGAGAATTCCTGCATAATGGTGACCCTCAGAGGTAACTGGGGCCCAAGTTTAGCAGCGTGTCACTGACTAGGTAGAAAAGAATGTAGTATTATAAAAGGTGAAAGTTTAACTTCACACTGGGATGTTAGTAAGTGATGACAGGGCCTTGATCTCGGTAAGTGTGAGCATGGGTGAGAGGTGGGAACACTGACAGAGGGAGTAAAGGGTGCAGAAAAATGTGAGGTCCTCCATCTGCAGGGAGGCCCTATTTGCAGACACTTGGGGCGGAGGGGGAAATGAGAAAGGACGAAGAGAAGCATCTTCCCTTTCCATAATTAGAAGGATACAGTTTTAGTTTGGAACTTTTTTCCCTCCTTCCGTTAAAATCAATAAAGGCTCAGCTTTGCATCTTCCCTAAAATTATATACCTCAAGGACAATTTGGTACAATATATTTGACCTTGCACAGCATTCCTGGCTGGAAGATGATGTCTACAACACTGGTGGAAAAATATACATAGATTCTGATATTTCAAGGAGCACAGGAAATCCTGGCTCGAATGAGATTCCATGGGTAGTGCAAATTGAAAATTAATTTTGGCTGAGGTTTAAAACTAGGTGGACTAGAAAAAAATATGCTCCCTCTCATCCCAGTGGTCACTTTGCATTGGAAAAATTACAGGCGAGAGCATGCAGAACCCACTCGCCCACCTCGCCTGAAGCTCCTCTTACAAACACGCATGTGTGTTTCCACTGTACGGTTTCTTACCTTCGGCTGAAATGCTCCTTGTAGTGAACCAAAAGGGCCAGTGGGTGGAATCATAGGGGGGATGCCCGATACCGCAGGAGGATAGGAATGGAAGAGCTGTGGCCAAGATGGAGACGGGAAAAAAGCTTTTAGTGGGAGGCAAACGAGATACTCCAATTCCCTTCCCATAGAAAGACATTCACATTGGCAAGCCAAGTAATCTCAGTGAGATGCTATTAGTCAAAAAGCCATGATGAAATGATCACACAGATGTGCCATGAATGCTTAACTTAAAAACTTAAAAGTAGTTCAGAATCAATCAGCCAACAAATGATGTCCCAGGTGAGGACATCATTAGAAGGGGAGCTTTTCTAATTATTAATTGGTAAATCAGATAAAAGCCCTAAACGGTTGGAAATTTTAATGCATATCAAAAACAGGAGGGGTGCTGAGCCAAATAAGATGCCTAGAAAATAACAAGTTAATTAGAAAAAGAAAAAAATAAAAATAAAAAGGAAGAAGAAGCAAGTCTTTATGAGTTCCAGGATTTTATACCATTAAAACTCAATTAGTACGTTTAGATTTTTAATAGTTTGAAGAACTGAGAAATATTCACAATCCTTGCTTCATTAAGTTGTTCTAGAAGTGGCAGTTCCAGAGGACAATTTAATTGTCTCATCTAAAATGGTGACAAGTATTTGTGGAAGGGTAAAACAATGACTTGTTATATACTTTCAGCGGAGCTGCCCATTTTCCAATAAGATGGACAAGCTCATTGGAGATTATTCAAGCCAAGCCCTTGACATGGCAGTCTGACCACTCAGTGAAGGGAGAAGAATGATTCTGAATTAAGAATATGAACTTTCTTCAATTGATATGTTTATAGAGGACACAATGGAGGAAAGAAATACACGGCAGTAGTGAAGACAATGCAACACATCTTTTCCTCCTAAGAACTTAGTATTCCTGAGATTCTACTGCTCTGGTTCTATCCGCTTTGCTCAAACCACCATACAGATATTTAAATAACGTCCCACCCATATGGTTGCATAATATGTCAAAAATATAATAATAACTCAAGCTTTTCCTAATAATGCAATTATGTTAGCTGTTTCTAGGTAATGACTGAAATCCACATTTCACAATCCTGTTTTCAGAGCACGTTTTTTCTTCTGTTGGTCTTTATTTCATTTTGCTCCCTTCAATGATGCAGCAAAGTTTTTTCAGACTAATTGATATTGAACTAAATCCACTTAAACAGTGATTGCAAGCCAAGTGCCCTCATTTAAAACTACTTTTAAGTCTAAAATTGTGTTTTAGATACTTGAGTGCATTGCATCTTAATTCCCCTTATAACGTCCTAATCCCCAAAGCAGGGAGACTAAGTACTTCATGTATTATCTGCTATAACTAATAATATGAAATAATTCTCCCTCAGTACACTGTATGAAGCAGAGTAATTAAATACATGCCATACTAAACACACTCAAATTTCTATTACTCTGCCTCCAGGTGGGTATTTTTCCTTTAATGTTTTCAATAAAAAACTGGATGTTCTCACCATTTTCCTTTTGCCTGATTCTGTTACTGACCCTCTTAGAATATAGCTGACTAGCCCCCTTATTTTCCATTTTCAATCTATAACTCTCTGTGGAATGTGCATATAAAAAGGCACTGCATTTGGTCCTAGGAAGTAAATCTGAGTCACCTGTTGAGTACCCTAAACTTTCTCTAAAATGATTTTGTGAGCTGGTCCTTAATTTAAATTAGCAAGACACAGACAAGGGGCAAAAATTTGATGATTCTTAAGATGGTGTCACTCATGGGACAGACCCAAAGAGGAAACCCACAGGTCTCCTGGATTTTCCTATCTATTTAAGCAACGCTCTTTATCATAGCGCCGACTGAGCAGATCTGTACGGGAACAAGGCGGGGGCCCCAGCACGCAAACACACTTTCCTCATCCCTTTCCAAAGACATCTTCCTCATGGCACTTCTGAATGTCTCTAGAGTAATTCTTCATTGATTTCTAGTATTTTCTAGTCTGGACTTCTCAGATACACTCAGGACTAACACACTGTCTAAATATGTAGTTCTAAGTATGAATGAATTCAGTCTTGGCTGATCTATTAAGTAGACGTCTGTTCAAATGATAACACTATCCAAAAATCAATGCAAAAATAGTTAAGTATGGTGAATCAACATGGCTACAAGCAATTATTAATCTTCTTTCTGGTTTCATTAAAAAAATATAAATAAACTGCTGAGAAAAGAAACTTGCAAAATTTCAAGTAAAAATGATGCAGTATTCACTCCATAATCAAAATATCATGGTAAGATTTCAATGTTTTTGTATAGAAAGAATTCCTTGTCTTATGAGGACTGTACATAAAACTTAAGTTGGCACCAATTTAAGTTCCAGACCATACTCTTAAAATTGCGTAAGACAAGTATTTTTTTTTTAATAAAGAGTGAGTTTAAAGAGACAAAAATCGTACATTTTAATTTTAAGACCTTCTTTTACTTAAATATCTTTATTTTCAGTTATAGTAAGCTCAGGAGAATGATACCAGCCAGATGGAAGAGGGTTCTGCATTTTATCCAGAGGAAATGAAAACCTGCTTTTTGAAGAGTTATGAATAAAAAAGATAAGAGACTTCCTATTTGGAAGAAATCACTCAAATTGAATCCCAGGAATTCTGTGGTAATGACATTTTAAGTGATGACCAAAATCCTGTGATTTCAGATTCTCCTGAAGCTGATTCAACAGCAGACACCCCATTTTGGAGGACAGACACCTGGCTTTCACTGAAGTTCAACTTCGCTTTCAAGTCTTAGGAGGGCTTAATGATTTTTTGATTCAGAAGATGATACTGCATCTTTACCAAAAGCAAACGTCACAAAAGCAAGCATCCAAAGTGACGAGAAGCAATGGGAATTCTTGCAAAGGTGATTAAGGAAAGCTGCTAGTCATGTGGTCTGTGGCGAAAGCACACAAAATGGAAATGCAGTTACATTGAATGTGTAGCATGGTAAGAAGACTCACACTGTGCCGGTAGAATGGGTCAACTTTTGTAGGGTATTTGTCAAACTGTAAAGGGATCAAAGCAAAAGCTAGTTACTCAGAGAATCTACATTTCTGTCCACTGCGTCAGTGGAGGTTGCCCCTAAGCAAGCTTCTGGGCATGATGCTGCCATCAGCCCCCACAACCTCATCGTATGTGAAACCATTCTGGGCTCCTGAGTCCCTCTGACAAGAAACCAACAGAAATGGAAAAAGAAAGTGCAAACCCACAAGGTGCACTTAGGTCCTGGCTGTACCATTGTGTCTCTTTCTACTCTATATTTAGAGATTGGCACAAACCCAACGTCTAAACTGGAGAAAAGGGGCAATTATTCAGATAAATCAGGAAGAAGTGAGCATTTCGTCTGATTTACCCAGAGAATAACCTCCATTTTCCTCTTCAGTTTGGTAGAAGAATTGTACATTCAGCTGTCTTCTGAAACACACCCCAATACAAAGCAATCCGGGCAAGGTCTTACAGCCCTTCTTTTGAACAGAAGACTACACCCTCGTTTCCTCTATACAATGCCATCATCTGGGTGCTGCAACTCCCCTCCGTTCGATTTAACACAGTTGTGAAACACCTCACTCAGGCTGGCATCAACTCTTTCCAAACATAACAGGCCCTTAAAAATACAACTGTCGAGAAGTAGTTCCTCCAGAGAAAAAGAGACAGGATCCGCTATGGGAAAACATTTTGGTCCCAAGGCCTCATCGCTAATCTTCTATGTAAAATGTATAAAATACACTTTAAAATATATGTATATTTAAAAAACTCAGTTGAACAAAATGGGGGAGGCAGAGGGAATAAAGGAAGCAAAGTTTGGTGAAGGGAATGCCTCTTAAAACCATAGAATTCAAATCTTCTCTCACAGTGCCTGCCTTCACTGCCTCAAAATCAAGTATTTCCTTTATTATTAAAAATGAAGTAAGTAAACTGCTCTAATACTCCCTGTTGTGGACAGGGCTCTATCTCAGGACACTGAGCACCCCAATACGGCACTAGTCACCACAGATCCTAAGTTAAGAAAGTCCTCACTGGTTCTCCTGGCATGTGCTAGTCCCCCGTCAAGACCGAGACCCTGCTCATCGCCAGTGGGACCTCTCCCCACAGGCCAGGCTCTGTCCCCGCAGGGTGTGTGGCTCCCTGACTACTTGCTGACAGGGCACACTGTCAGACTGGGGTGCCGTCTTAGGAAATACAAGAAATGAAGAGAAACCACCTGCACAGACAGGGGCCCAAGGCAGTCTCAGGGTCCTGACAGCTCTCCTCTGCCTCAGCCTCTTCCTGACACGGGTATTCTGTTCGTACTGGGAGCAAAGTACTGACAGACAGGTTTTTATATCTGGTGGGTGTAACCCCCCAGCATGTTCAAGAAAACAGAACGACCCTTGAAGTAACGTTGACTACTGACACTGAATGTGACTGTCAGGAGTGCATGTAGGGTAAGATGCACTGCATACAAGACATAACTGTCGAGGAGAAAGCTCCTGCTTGATGCCCGGTGAGTGCCACTGGAAGAGGGTTCCCTCCCTTCTTTGCAGCATTGAGGGAGAAGCCCCCAGGAGCCCCTGATGGCTATGACCCAACGCTGTCCTGTCCCAACAGCCCGTCCCAGCCCCCCGTGCTGCACAGAAAAGAGGCGTGCTCTACTCATCCTCACATTTCTGCCTGGGGTACGCACCATGGGAGGTGCTGGCGTCGGCATGATGGCGGTGGGCGGGATGGTGTGGGGGAACGGCGTGAAGGTGTGCTGGTGCGTGTGCTGGTGCGTGTGCTGGTGCTGGTGCTGGTGCTGGTGGAACTCGGTGCGCAGGTAGGGTGGGGGGCCCAGGGAAGCCCCGCGGTCAGCGCTCTGGGATGCCAAGAACCGAGTGTTCAATTCCTGTCGCAGGATGTCTTGCTCTGGAAAAGAAGGAAGGGAGAGGGTGACACCTTCTCTCCTCATGGTGTTTCCTCTGGGGATCAGGACTGAGGGCGCAGGAGATGGGCGCAGGGTCAAATGGGGCCCTTAGGCGGCAGGGGACGACCCACCACCAGGGGGACGACGAGAAGGCCCAGTCACGGCCTCAGCCTCCTGTTCTCGGCCAGCCTCTCAGCGCTTGAGGACACAGGTCTGTCAGTGTGGCGTGCTGACAGATGCCCAGCAAACGTCGGAGGTCGGGTTTCAGCTCCCTGCCTGCCAGCTGAGTGACCCTGGCTAATCACCCATCTGCGTCTCCGCTTCCTCATGTGTTACCGGGGGACAATGCTGCCTATCTCATGGGTTTATTCTAAGGGTTAAAGGAATTACCATTTGTAAGTGCTGAAGAAAGGGACTGCCATACTCATTAATAGATGTCAGCTGTCACCATGGCAGAGCCCCCATGCCCTCTTCAAGGGTAAATCTGCTTTACAGCTCTGTCCTGCTGGCCTAACATGCTACAGTGCATCCCAAACTAGGACACTTGCCTTGACTAACAGGTGAGGAGGAAAGGACGTGATACCTAACCCTGGGCCTGTGCTTAGGGTTCTGGGATGTACTGCACAACAACTGCACCTGCTCCTCTCAAGAAGTGAGGGTCCTGAACTAACAGAAACCCCTAAACCAGGTGGCAGTCTGAGTTCCTGGAATGAAACAGACAGGGGCCTGGGAAAGCTTCTGTCCTCTAATGGGAGCCCAGGCGACAGGGCACATACATTCCGTGTTTTACCACTTTCTCAGTGGTGAACTTAGTCGGAAAAACCACATGACTTCAAACAAACCAGTTCTCTTGGGCGGTGTCCCGTCCACCTGGCTAGTGCTAGGTTGTTGCAGGTGCTGGTACATTTTTTTGCAGAACCTCAGCCCATAAAAGATGGATTACAATATATCCAATACAGCAGAAAATTGTAAATAGGTAAAACCTAGCAATGGGACAAGAGACAGTAGGTGGGACCACGGGCCAGGGAGAGCATTAGCCGGGGAGGTAGCCAGTGCCTTCGTCCTACCTGAGTAAGTGCCCCCGGCCGGGTGTCCGGGGACCTGCAGACTCCCCGATGTCAGTGGTGGTGGAGGAGGCAGAGCAGTGGGAGGGGCAAACATATTGGGGTGATGGGAGTGTGCGGGGGGCTGCAGGGTGGGCGTGAAGCTGTGCAGGGGGCTGTGGGTGGGCAGTGAGAGGGGGAACGGGGAGGCCGAGGGGTGATGGGGGACGTGAGGCGGGGCCGGCTGGGTCTTCGCTGGAGTGCTGCTTCTGCTGCTGCTGTTGCAGGACCAACACAAGAAACAGAAAAATAAACAAAGAGTTAAGCAATTAATTTTCTTAATAAAAAAAAAACGGAAGAAAATCCTGTCTCTCTGCCCAAAGCCCTTCTCTTGTTCTTCCTTATCATCGAGCTTCTCTGTGGCTGTCCCGTGTCACAGCCCCTCTACACTTGTCACCACTGTTGCACACACAGCGAATGGAAACTGTGGCTCCAGAACTACGGCACATCTGTGTCCAGACAGCTGAGTCCGCCACTCAGGCCTGCTCTGCCCTCTGTGGTCAGGTTCTCATCTCTATCCCTAGAGAGTCCCACACCATCCCATCCTCCACTAGCCACGTTTCCTGTAAAGCGATACAATTAACAAAGGGACTAAGAAGCAGAACCCGAGTTCACCCTGTCTGTCCACTACCTTGGAAACGAAGAAGCGCAGAGAAGAGGTGAGCCAGGGAGCTTGGGTTCCCTGTCATCTCTACATTCTGGAGGTCACAGAAATGGCTTGGGTCTGGCCCTTGGAGAAGGCCACCCCCCCAAACAGGCTGTCCCCTCACCTGTCACAGGCAGGAAAAAGCAAGTCCCTGAACCGCCACAGTCACCAGGTTGTCACAAGGAAAACAACAGTGAAGACTCAAAGCCCCACTGGTGTGAGGTGTTAGAATTACAACCCCAGGGACAACCAAGGAAGACCGACACGTGGCCCTGCACCTGTGTTTCTGTCTGCCTTTCCTCTGCAGCTCTCCTGTGCACTACTTTTTAAACTTTCCTTTGTAATTTGGCAAAACAAGACCAAAGAGGGCCTGGCTGTCCATGCATGAACTTCCCTATCTACACCCAGATTGCTACTTCTCTACGTCTGTGACCCAACTCGGAGGAAGAAAATGACAGTGAAAAACCTCAAACCAGAATACTCCTTGGTCCCAATCTTCTACCTCTGCAGGTGCAGAAAGATGAGGCTTCTTCAAAAAGCCCTCCCCCTCAGAGGCAAACCGCCTCGCTCTAGAATCTCAACACTTGGTGGTGTCCGCTGTACCTCAGGGCTGCTCCCTGCCCGCCCCTCGCCAGCGGTGGGGCTCCTGGGCACAGCGCCCTCAGCTCTCTCTCGAGCATTCTCCTCCTCCTGCCTGCACCCACTCTGTGCGTGTCTTAGCTCCTTACAGCGTCCTCACCACCCGACCCAACCTGTCCTCTCCCAAGACACCGGAGTCTCACCTGATGGCCCCTTCTGTCTCTGCCGCAGAGAGAATGCAATGACCTCTGCAATGACGTTTTCCACAAGGAAACTGCAGTCTCCTGGAGAACCCTTTACCCAGTCCTGCCTGCCCCCCAAAGAAGATGGCAGAAGAGCAGGTAGGCTCACCTTAGGCTGTTGAGGCTTAAGCTGCTGCTGTTGTAGGCTGACAAGGGCTGGGAGAGGCTGTGAGCCGAGGGGTGGCCCTGCCCGGGCGGGAGGCTCTGATGGAGCAGCTGGGTGGGGGACTGTGGCCGCGGGGGCCTCTGTGCCTGAGGCGGGGGCGCGGGCTGCAGTGGGGCCTCTGGGGGCGCCTGCGGCGGCTGTGTGCTTGGCCGTGGGGGCTGTGGCGGGGCCTCTGTGCACTGCACCAGGTCCTGGGCCGGAGAAGGCGCCTGGGGCGGGGGCTCCACCTGCGGCTGGGGCAGCGGCGGCAGGGCTTGAGGGCAGGGCTCTTTTAGCACCACGGGCTCAAAGAGGGGCTCTTTGCCACAGTCCTGGCTCTTCTCCTGGCTTCTCTCTAGACCCGATACCTTAGGGACAATCGGCCCTGCATCCTGGCTGTCATGTTCAGGGAGCGTGCCAACGCCTAACTCCGGATCTGTGGGGGGAAGCAAAGACAAAACCACAGGCAATGACATGCGAGCGTGATGCGGAGGGGAGGCCGCCTCCATGGGCACACCACACAGTCCGAAGACGGCCTCGAGCGAGTCCCATCCCCTCTGCCTGTCCAGTCTTCACCCTGTGCAGAGATGGACACGGGGAAGGAAGATGGCGGTCGCCTGTGCCCCTCCTACAGCCGTGTCCCTGAGGGGAGAAAGGGAATGGGCAGGGGAGCCCACCTTCCAGATAGCAGTCTAGGCCCCCGAGAGTGGGCAAATGAACGTTTTCCTTAATCTTGACAGAGCCTTTTATGGAGCAAATTAAGAAACAATAGCTGACAAGTTGATTTTTCCCTTTTCAAACAAATACAGTTCTTGAACATACACAAGAGAAGTGCTTTCGATAGCAAATGAAGTAATTATTTAACCAGCCACAGATGTTTCTTCTGGGCCTTGTTGACTCCCTCCCCCCTTTCCATTTTGACAGATGAGACACACTTGACACTCAGACAAATAATTTTTGTTTCCAAGTGCTAGACTTCCGGTCAAACGTCAAGCCTCCTGATGCTCACCAGCTGACCCCAGTAGCATCTGAGATCAAAGGTGCAAACAAGAATTTAAATCAAATTTACTGTCAGCTACACAAGATAGAGCATTTAAAGGATGCCCCTAGACCACACGAGGGGTCCTCCGCAAGTGAGGACAGGGTTGCGATGCTGGGCGTCGACCAAGCCTGGGTACAATGTTTACGTAGAATTCTACCATCAGGAAAGACATTTGGGAAGCAGATGCTCCTGTATGAATTCAAAAGGTATGCAGACCTCCAATGGTGAAAGAGATCGATGCCATGTTTAGGGGTAGTCGTTATCTGATTACCTCCTAAATTCAATCCCATAAAATTCTCTAAAACACAATGAAAGACAAATACGGCATTAAATATAAAGAAACGGCCCTATTTATGAGTAAGTACTTACATAAACATCTGTGGGGAAAATTACCTCCCCACATTTTTGTGCAAAAAGATGCATCCTTTTCTTTTACTACTACACAGTGTTTAAACAGGAAGAAAAGAAATTCCAACCTTCTCTGACATGAGGGTGTGTCTCAGGCATTCCTAAATGAACTACTTTGTGCGTGCACTTTCTCTTCCTGTCTCACTGTATCAAGTGTGAAGAATGCAGTGTTCTCACTGGTCCTATTAATTCCATGCACTTGTGTGTACACACTTGTAATGTTCGTTCCCTGGAATTTGAATCAAAGTAATCCCTTATTTCCAATGTCCTTTTGGTAAAACAGATCAAACCTGTAACATACATAAAAACAAAAACAAAAAATCCGAGGCTTTATTAACAAAGCACATTTCTGCTGATATGAACTTGGCTATCTTCAAGTCCCCTGACCAGCCCGGGACACTTTCGCCAACACGAGGCAAAGAAGCCCCTCTTCACAGGTTGCAGGTGTGAGAGGACAAAGCACCCAGCAGGGCCCTGCTGAAAAGTAACACCAGGCTTCTGATATCCTCCAAGCACATATTTCTATCCAGTGCCATCGAGAACCTTTCTAGGAAGATTTTTGCTTACGATAAACTGAAATTGTATGACTTCTCAAAACTTAGTTTCCAACTTGAGGGCTGAACGTGAGCATGAAGTCCACTGACATGGACAGACCCCATTCAGCCAGAAGAAGAGCTCCTGACTCAAAGAAAGACTCTGTATCTACAGACTCCCATATCCAGGGTGCTGGCTCTGCTACTCCTCCCTCCCTCTGTTTTTTCCTATCATTTTCACAAAATTTACCATAACAAGGAATTATATGAGTTTACTGAAAGTCACAGGCTGTAGACATTGCAGGCTGGTCAGCTAGGCCTCGGGCAGAACCTTAGCAGCACAAAAGAGAGTGTTTCCGTTTCCCTCGATAAGAAGGTCCACAAGTACCGGCAGGACCCTTCCCGCTCTGACAGCTAAGTTAAGATTATGATGCCTGCTGCAATACGGACACCACTGTCCTCCGCACTGCTTAGTCCGCTCTGGACTGGGATGGCAAACAATAAACACACCAACAGTTTCTATCTCATTAAGTCTGACTTCAAATTCATAACCTGCCTCCAAAAGTCAACGTCCAGACAAAGTTTCTCTCTGACATTAAAGTTTCCTTTTCCAAGGGACACCTCCCAAAGGATAGCATTTGATTTTACTTACTCCAGTAAGGAAGCACATTAGGAAAACATAGATAAGTGCTTTGCACATCTAGTTCGGCTAGATCTTTCTCTCTTTTTTCTTTCTTGCCTTATTCTTTACTTAATGAGCCTCTAGAATCTGGACAGCACAGTCAAGTTGCAGGCAGTACCACGCAGGGTGGGCTCTCCGTCAAGGCCAGGGGCTGAGCCTCCCTGTCTCTTCCGTTGCCCCAGTCTCAATACCAACCTGCACAGAGCCACAGCAACTGTGGGCCGAGCCTGCGGCGTCGGTGCGATCGCAACAGTCAGCGAGGTACCCCAACCTCGCCAGCAAACCCTGCAAATTTCTATGAAACAGTCTGTGATGAATGATAGAGAACCTAGAGGGCACCAAACTCTGGAACAAGACCAGAACCAGGGAGACCATCCCAGCACTTCTCAAACTGGAATGTGCACACGAACCGCCTAAAGACCTGATTAAAATGCAGCTTTGGATTCACTGGCCCTGGGTGGGTGTAGGGGGGTGCAGGGTCTGTCTTTCTGAAAACTTCCCGTGTTGCGCTGATGCTTGGACCATTCTGTGAGCAGCAAGGCTCTTACCAACCCTTTCTGACCAGATGGAAAAGCAGCCCAGGGCAGCTGCTGCCTACAGGTCACTTGGCTGTTGAATAAATCAGACAATTTCAGTCCTAGTGCTGACTCTGACACCACTAAGTGCCTTTCCTCAGATTTACACCATGCTGCCCCCAAGAAGCAAAAATCCCAAAACAAAGCAGGAAATGGTAACTCCAGGATCCAGTTTAAACTATGTATGTACAACCAGTGTGAAGTTAGGAAAGTTACAGAGTTGCTGCAATGCCGCCCTTCACCTGAACCCGAAAGTTCTCGTCAATCCATCACTGTTGTGATGCTGCAACCTGAGAGCCGGAGAGCTGACTAGTGTGAATGAAGGCGGGTAGGAGCTTGGCGGGCTGAACAGCTGTCCGGCTCCCCACTTACACGAATCTCTGGAGGCACAGGTTAGGCATCATGCATTCTTGCGGCTAATCGGTAATGCATTTCCTCTTCCTTTTAATTATTCAATGAATGTATCTTCCCAGTTAAGCTTTTCCATCCGGACAGTCAATTTATCTTACCGCTTCTCCACAATTGGCAAGAACACATTTTAAAAAGTCATTTTGTATTGCTCTGTGTGCTCTGAATTTGCCAAAAAGGATGAAATTTGCTGAGGTTGAAAGAAATAAAAATGTGCAAATGGACTAATCTTATTTAGAAGTTCTATTCATTACATTTTGAGGTTTAAAAAACTCTATTCTTGTGATTATATAAATACCACATCATGCTTATAATAAAAGGCATGCAATTAAAAATTGCACTGCAAACTATGTAGCAGAAAGGGTAAATAAATTGCATGGAAATTATACCTCAATAAACTTGACTCCAACACAATACATTTTTTAAAAACTTAAGGACAGGTTAGGAAAAATGTTTGATTTTGATACAAATTTGGTACAAGTTATTTTGGGAAAATGGGCCCTTTTGTACTTTACTAATAGAATGTAAACTCTACAACTTTTGTAGAGGGCAGTTTGGCAACTTTTAGGCAAACAACGAATGGCATGTTGTTTCCTAGGCATGGTGTGTAAGGATTTGGTTTGTAGACACAATGAAACAACATCATGGTTTCAAC
Organism: Rhinolophus ferrumequinum; assembly: GCF_004115265.2. Classification (NCBI taxonomy): domain Eukaryota; kingdom Metazoa; phylum Chordata; class Mammalia; order Chiroptera; family Rhinolophidae; genus Rhinolophus; species Rhinolophus ferrumequinum. The sequence goes on along the minus strand of NC_046290.1, from coordinate 97,228,929 downwards.
TGCAAGTTTGGAAACAACTGTAATCATTAGGGGACTGGTTATATACATGCAAATTTGGTACACCCCTATCATGGAAATACTGTATGTAGTTATAAAATGAATGAGGAATTCTATATGATAATGTATAGTATATGCTAGTTTTTATGAAAAACAGGACAAAAACATATATTCATTTTTACTAAATGCATAAAGAAGCTCTGGAAGAATATCCAAGAAACCAACAGCAGTGGTTACCTGTTTGGGGGCGTAGGTAGTAGTAAGAACTAGACAGACAGAGAACAGGGGTAGGGGGGATTTTACTGTATACATTCAAGGTGTTTTGTGATGCAAAAAAACACAAAAAAAATATATTTACATTTTTGAATCATGCAACCTATTAAAATTTTTATAAGAAAATTGACCTTACATTTAAAAATAGTCTGAGCAAGACAGAAATCAAAAGAAAAGCAAACAAAAATGGGAATTTAAACTGCGGTATGACTATAGCCGTGGAGAGTATATTTTATATAAAACAAGAAAATATAATGTGCAAGTTTCAAATAATAATGAACAATTATGAACAAATATAAATGACTAAAATTGACTTAAAAATAAATCTGATCGTAAAAGTAAACTGAAAAACAACTCAATAATGAACACCTCACACCCCAAAAAGGTACCAGGGGCATATGGTGTTATAATGTGGACCACACCTGTAAGAAACAAATTGTTCCTGTCATTTAAATTGAAAACCAACAGCAAACATACAACAAAAGAAGCAAAAGTATTATTTACAAAAAATATAATTATCTAGCTAGGAAACAAAGACAACTAGCTGACAAAAATATTAGAACTATTAAGAGCTCAGTAAGGTATCCAAATAAAGAAAAACCACAAACATCAGCAACAGAGAATAGAAAATAAAATTTGAAAAAGGATCCCCTTTACGACAACAAAAATCCCCTTTACGATCCCAATATTCATATTGGGAATGAATATAAAAAGATTACAGGGCCTACAAATTTTCAGAAATGTATCCTCAAAACTGCTTAGAGAAGTCCTACATTCAAGGTGTTTTGTAATGCAAAAAAACCCAAAAAACAAGTCAAAGCCTCACAAGTGGTGGTTCTCCTTAGAGGACGGGGGAGGGGAAGGGTTCAAAATCTGCGGGAGTGCATTTGGTGATCCCAGTGAGTGTAGGGCTGGTGGCTCTGAGGGATACGAGATGTGCTGCAATGTGAGGGTCAACACCACACAACATGTCGGTTCACCCCCTACAGACTCCCTGGACATGGGTGCAGCTGAAACTCCCAGAACCTAAATCTGTTTCTGCATATTAACAACATTTTGGGGGCGTGGTTTTAATACGCACTGACTTTTCCAAGTACCGTACATGATGTCTGTCATTTGGGAAAATCATGACAGCAATGGCAGAGCTGATCCCTGATCCTTAGACCCCAGTCGCCACGACCCACGCACGCATGTGAGTCAGTATTCCATCCTACGTATAGATTCAAGCATCTGATCATTTCACTGTCTTCTCATGTACATAAGCACTTACATACTTAAAATATATTGTGTTATTATAAATTACTTTCTACTTGTTTCTCCTTTACATTTCGTAAGGGCTTTACATACATTTTTAAGTTATGTGTATAGATAGGCATATTAACTATATATTTAATTCCAGAAAGTAAAGAATAAGAGTGTTATAAAATATTTCTTTTTATAACCCAATTTATAACCCAATTTTTTTAACCCAATTTTTATAACCCAATTACACAAAGAAGGCATTGGGTGTGGCAGGGTTAAGATTTGACGTACTACGTCCTGAAGATGAACTACTAGAAATCCAATAACTTACTGCAAAAACAAGGTACCTACCTCAGAGGGATGTTATGGAAATTAAGTCATGTTAAGCGCTTTCCACAATGTGCAGAACAAAATATATAAGTAGAAAAATATTTAATGTCATGGAAAATAACTCATGACAAAATTACTGTTAAGTAAAATAAAGCACACGTTGCCCGTACTGAGAATTATCTGTGTAAATGCATATATGTAAGCACAGAAAAATACACATCAATACGTTAACTGTAATCCCATCAGCTAGATCTAACCGTTGACTTTATTGTTTAAATTTGTGTTTTTTTAACTTTCCAAATTTACTAGGGTGACTATGTATTATTATTGTAAAAGAAAAAAGAGGTTGTATTTTAAAATGACTCTCTTCATGGACAATACTCCTCTACCATCAGAAGTCAACTGAAAAAGTGACTGTTCAAGTGTTTTTAAACAGCCCTACATACTGGACGGATTTTTTTTTTCTTAACAAAGCTCTTGGCTCAGAGCACAGATCCATCAGAGACGAGGACAGGAGACGGTGTGCATTAGACCCCCGTGTACTCCTCAGCATTTCTAACTGGATGTATTTGGACAGAAAGGAAATGGTGCATATTTTTGGTGGTGGTGGTGGAGGAGGGAGGGAGGAGGAGGGAAAGAGGGCTCCCCCAAGACACATTTCTGTGCTTCTGGTCTGTATACTCAATTAAAAAGCCCAAATAGGGCTTTCTCACTACACAGTCATTACTGCGGCAAATATGAATGAGGCTCAGAGACATCCAGGAAACCGTATGGGGCACTGGCCACGAGGTGATCCATCCACCCATCCATCCGTCCATCCGTCCATCCATCCGTCCGTCCATCCATCCATCCACAGCTTTCTGAATGTCTGATCCCTATCATGTTCAAAAGGACATGTCCTATTTTTAAATTATTCTGTTTCCTAGTACTCTACTTATCTGTCCAAATGACAGAACCACAGAGACCTCACTACATACAAGGAATGAAGACTGCAGCCAAATAAGACAAAGAATCCAGACTTTAAATTAAAGAAACATGGGAATATTAACAAATGTTGAAATGTTCAATAATGCAAAGCTCAGAAACATGGAACATAAAATTTCTGTGAATCAATATGCAATTATTTTAAGCTACTAGCAATATCCATTCTTTAAACACTTTGTGTATTCTATTACCTCAAACAAAAATCTCATTTTTAGCAAAGACTGCATATTTGTATATACTTATGGAAACAAAAATTGCACTAGGGAATTAATTTAGCAATACTTTCACTTCTCCCCAAGTTTTAGATTCTACCTTAAAAACTACATTCCAGTGGTGTTTTGCCAACAAAGTCTACCTTCTCTAACATACACTTCCCTTTATTTTCCTCCTCTTTCCCTTTTCTTCAAATCATTAAACAGAGACCAGTTTGTTCCATTAGCAGATTCAATTACTTGAACGAATGGAAGGATGACATTCAGTGCTGCCGCTCTTCTTCTCGGTCACTGAAACTGTACAAATAAATTGAGGAAAACCCACTGTTTGTTCAAGGCAAATTAATTTTCAAACACTGCAAGAGTGGGAGATCAGGGGAATGATGGGTGCTTGGCAGGGCTCAAAGAGATTCCATTTTGTGCTTGTCATTTTGTGTAAACATTAATTACCATCTGGGAGGCTAAGCTCTGGGCTGAAGTCTGCATGGAAAACCTCTGAGGGCCCCAGGGTTCCTAGTAAAAGCAAAATCCTAAATAGGAAAAAATAGCCGTCGCATCTGCTAAAACAGCAGCCGCAGATTAGAGGTTGCCGTTATTAGAGAAGCTAGTATGGATATCATCTAGTTTACCAGATTAACCCAGGATAGAGGTTAATCTGACAGGGGTTCAAGAAAAATCAACAGACTGGAGTTGAGTGTATTTGAACTTGCTTCAAGTTTATTCCCTGCAAACCTCACACCAAAAAGCATCAACCCTTAAGCGTGTGCCCAGGCGCCTTCAAGGGGAACGATCAACCTTGAGTGTGCAGACTAGAGCCCGTCAGAACGGCTTCCGCCTATAGAACAAAGCACCTGTAAAGGTTCATTGCTAGGAGCAATGAAGGACCAGGTTGATGAAGGACCACAATTAGAATGAGAGACCTAGGCTGCGATCTATTGGGGGTGGAGATGGTGGCACAATAGTCTAAAAAAACCCCAAGAGTGTCAAGGTCATATATAATGCTTCTGCTTTCCACGTCATACAAGGGAAAGACTAATTAGTGTCATGTCACATGCCCAGCACTGTGCTAGGACCTGAGGACACAAAGATGAACAGGAAACAGTCCCTGCCTCCCAGGAGCTGGTGGTTGAAGACGTAGAACATGGCACAGAGGACAAAGATGTAAAATCGACAGTCAGAAATGTGTAGCCTTCAACGTCGGTGTTTGTTATCTGTAAGGCTCAGAGATAAGCTTATACAGTAAGAGCTAATGAACACGTCCACTGGAGTCTATTGATTCTGAGGTATCCATGGTAAGGCACTTTTATCTATAACATGTTCCTGCTGCACTGGTCCCAGGGATTAGTCATAGGCCCAAATCCACTGAGTCATGTTCTGGGATGTGTAAATACCTGGCAAGAGAAACAAGGCACGACGGATGAAATCTCCAGTGACTTCTGAGGAGACTGGAAAAACTCCAAATACCAGTTTCTGAGAAAGGCCAAGCTTCCCTGTGCTGGCCTCAGAGACACGCCCTCATCATCTCTGCTTGTGTCCTCCGCCAGCCTCACTACTCATCAGGGGGCCTCTGGACAAGATGTCCCGTCCCAGGGCCTCACTGCCTCTGCCCTCACCCTCCAGGGGTCTGAGCTTCAACCTCGTCTGGCTGTTGACCCAGCGCCCACACGGCACTGTGCACAGGTGTGCACACACCCAAGTACAACCAATTTACAACCAGAGCACACTCAACACCTCACAGGATAGTTCTGTGTCTGCGTGTCAGGACAGAGTCCTAACAAGGAAAGGTTCCAAAAGGCTTTTCAATCAAACATGTATGTATTCATGCAACACGCTACACCCACTGTGATAAAGAGCAAATCTAAGGGCAGGGACATGCCACAATAAAAGCCTCATCACATTCCTTAGCCTCCCAGACAACAAGCAGACCCTTTGCTTATTGTGGAAATTTTCTAAGAGGTGAGACCCAAGCGCTGGAAGTGAATGTAACTGTAGATGTATGTTAGAAAAAATAGAGACAGTCTCCCAGTAGCTAATCACCCTACCTTTCACATGAAGAACAATCAAGGGAGGATATGAGGGAGAAGAACAGAATGTCATCTTTCTATAGGCAGCCCTCGCTCCAGTATTTGCATCACTGAGTATAAATGAGGACTCAAAGCCATCAGGCTCACAGACCTCAGGCATCTACTTATAGATCTGACACTCTCCTCACTACCTGCTGCCCCTGCCCGAAGGTGTCTGAGGGTGTCCTGTCCACAGCCAGAAGGGCAAACATTGTGTGGCCATTCTGACCCTGCTCTCTTTCTGGAGCAAAAATTCTTTGGTATAATGTGTCCTTGTCATTCTGTCTCTTAATGCAGTGACTGATTTTTCTTGGATCTGTACATGTCTGTTGGTCAATGTTTTTGATATTATGGGGCTGGAATAAGGCATCCGGCTAATAATGGTCACGCTCTAAAAGCTTAGCAGGCCCTGAAGGACTATCTTTCGGTTCAACCCTATTTTCAACACTCTGAACTTTATCAAAGATTATTTTCTCAAAGACAAAGGTAAGAGCCGCCAGCACCAAAAACCCATTGAAATACTATCAGTCACCCTACTTTGTAGACTACACTCCTGCTTCCTCGTTTCAGGCACAGATGAGCCAATCACTGAGACCCATCCAGTAAAGACGCTGGGTGGGCTGTGTGATGATGACATGTAACAGCTGCCATCTTTGAAGCCAATGCCTGGGCTCTTCCTCAGCTCCCTGGCCCTCCACATCAATACTGGCCCCCTTCACGTTTCTTCTTGGCACTCTGCACGCACGGCTCAGATGTACCAGCAGAGCTTCTGGGTGGCACAAACTCCAGTCACCACTGGTGCACTCTCTCAGTTTCAGAACCTGCAAGAACATGCACCCTCTAAAATGAGAGTGACCTGCATCGTGCAACATCCCTCTGTCGACTTCTTTTCTCTCAAAATCACTCTCTCTCCAGGGTCCAGGTATCAGAAGGGAGGTCTCAAGTTACCCCGGTAGGAAGGCATGGTTGTTGGTAGTGGTAAGCACGTCTTGTGTTCTGGAGGAAGGGAGGGAGAAAGCACAAACACCAAGCTTGTGGACCACTCTGGCCCTGGGCTCACCCCGGGCCACGAGAGCGGCAGGAGGCGGGCTGCTCAATTCCCATAGGCAATGTCAGCAACATCAGTCCATGTCCACCATGTTCACACAGCTGTCACCGGGAGCCTATTCCCTGAGCATCATCAAGCATCCTACAAGCCATGGTTTTCCAGTGCATGGTGGGAAACCGCCGGAGCCAGTGCTGTCCTGTCCTCAGTAGGTCGCTGTGGAAGGGGGCTCTGCCTTGGGAAACAGCTGCGACCTCTGGCGATGAACGCGCTGTCAGCACTCAGTCATGCCTGTCTTACTCCTGAGAATGGATGACAAACCTCCTCTCCCAGTCTGTTCAAACCAGCTGCTGTGGCCATGGGGCCTGGGTGCTGCCAAGCCCCTGCAATCTGTCTGACTCGCTTAGGTGTGAGCACCACAGACGCCGCTACAAGGAACCCATGAAAGCTGCTTTTTTCCTCACATCATGGAGCCTGCAGTTCTTTAGTTGAGGGAGCAGCAGGGAAAAGAGGTCTTTGACAGTTTCTCTGAGTAAGTTTTGACCTTTCTGGTCCGGAAAAGTCCACTAACTCCTACCAGGATTCCAATCAATGTATTCTACCGCCTCGTTGTTCCAAGTGTGGGGCCCAGCCAGCAACACCAGCGTCACCTGGGATCTTGTTGGAAGGTAAATTCACAGTCCCCACTTATGTGCATGTTCAAGTTCTCAAAGCATGTTCTAGAGCTCTGCTAGGGGTGTGGAAGAGCTCAGCCAGCCCCAGGCTGAGGGGTGTCATCCGTAAGGCTGCCAATCCTTCTGTGTCTCCACCTCCCAAGACTGACTCCTGGAAATAGCTTCCTTCATCCCTTCCCCAGGTGGGTTCTCCACCAGCATGTACGCCGCTGCAGGGGTGGGGTGGTGAGAGCTGGTGCTGTTGTTCAAAGACCTGGCGCCACTTCCTGTACTGAACACAGTCACGAGAACCAGCAAGTGAGCTCTTTTTCGTGGTGATCTTTCCCATCCTGGCTCCGTGCACATTCACCGGGTCAGTCCCCACGTAGAAGACGGACCTCGAGTCCTGTCCCAAAGAACAGCCTGGAGCCACCTTCAAGGACCAAAGATGAGGAGGTAGATTTATTGCGAATGGCATCACGGGCAGACCAAAGGATGCATAATTGTAGAGGAAACTTTCAACCTGAAATGGCCTGGGCTGCCACATCGGGGAACCAGCTCATGTTCTATCTGGCTCGTCACTGGAAGTGTCCAAGAGGATACTGGATGAGATGACTTCTGAAATTCCATGAGTTCCTTAGTAAGATACTGGTAGTACACTCCTTGGAAGAACACAATTTATTTTCCTTTACTTCTCAATCTTCTAAAATGGCTCACCTGTAGGTTAATGAACACTATCTCCTTGATTTGCACAAGTTTTGATAAATGCCACATCTTAAATAATTATAAACAAAGAATCCCGACACCAAATGACTACAGATATTATTTTCCTTAGGAACAGAAGTAAATCTGCTTATTCCTAGCCATGATTTTTGAAAAGTTGAAAGAGATTTTTAAAAAGTGGAAAGAGGGGGAGTACTGATATATTTTATCTTTTTAAAAAGGCAAACCTACCAATTCTTAGATTTTCTATAAACCATCTATACAATAAATACTTGGTAAGAAAATAAAATCTCTTGTCAATATTTCATCATTTGTCATTACCTCATTTCACTGTCTTCAAATTATCACAGAAAAACGAAACATGCTCAAATATAAAATTTGAAGCTACATGTCTATAAGGTTCAGGAAAGCAGTGAGGACGGTGATGACATCAGTCTATCAGAAACCACCTACCCAGTGGGTTCCATGGGATAATGGCTGGCACTCTGGACTCCGAAACTACCTATCTGCTTGAGTCGCCTTTCAAATCTCAAATTATAAAAATAATCCTGTAGAAACAAACGGCAGGAAATTGTAACTGCCCTTGGATAGAGATGGAGGTGGAGTAAGTCACCAAAACAATAGTGCCACCTCCCACTTACAGCTATCATCCTGGAAGGGAAACGGTCACAATGACTGAAACCCTTCTGCAAATACCTGAAATGTAACTTCAGAGATGTTTTCAAAGCAGAACGGCAGAAGGTAACATGACATTCTTTCGTTTCTTCTTCAGCTGCCTGAGGACTGTGTCCACCCAGCTGTACTGCCATCACCCAGGCTCAAAATAACTAAAATCCAGCCACTCCCACTGTGGCTCCCCACTTCCTATCATCTAGGCTCAGAATCACAACATCAATTTATTTTCATGCTCCTTACACCAATCAGTGGCTCAGGTGTGAATTACGGCTTACACGATGCCAGTGAACCCAAATAAGACAATGGTTACAGAATCTGCTGTTCCCCAGCAGCTTGAGGGAGCTTGTAAAATACACATCAGCTCATGTGGTCAGTTCTGTTTAAAATTCTCCAGTGGCTTCTCATCGTGCGTAAAATAAATGCCCAAGTCCTCGCCATGGCCCTGCTGCCCTCTTGCTCTGCCTCTGGACCGCTGTCCCAAAGCCCTGCTCTCTCCCCTTTGCATACTTACATGGCTTCCGAATCCCACCTTTCAAAGTCCTGGGTTAGTCAAATCACCTTACTAATCCTTCTCCAGTCACCACAGCCCCTAGCAACCACCCTCTGATCACCTTCTATTCTAGGCACTTATGTAATGCCCACGGGACGTACCAGGCACTTACCCTGCACTGGTATTGGTATTTCAGTATGCACAACTAGTTTTTTGAGAGGAGGGAGCTCTTAAAATGTTGGCATTTATTTAACTCCCAATCTCGATGCCTTCCATATAGTGAGCCCTTGATAAATACTTGATTTTTTAGACATGTAATAATCAATTTACAAATTCTTAGCAGGTTTCTTTAGATCTGCAATTCAAAGGGGAAAAAAATCACTATGATGAGAAAAATACTCAATAAACAATTACACATTAAGCCAGAAAATTCATGTCTCTTTGGAGTCATTTCCATAATTGAACATTACACTGTAATTGAATAATATATATTACACAAGCAAATGTAAAATAATTAGAAGGCATTAAAAGTTTAAGGATCCATTTTCAATATATATAATAAAACTAATGTTCTACTTTGAATCATGACAGATTCTAATAGTTTGGGGACAGTTTGGTGTAACAAAAGAAAGTAGGGTGATGAAAAGCAGTGGTGTTAAGGAGAGATGTATGGATAGTCACAGGCGGTACAGCTGCCTTAGGTGCATGCCGAGGGTCTGCAGGCGGGACGCCCAGTGTGGCCAGGCTTTACGACCACAAATACACTTTGATGTGACTTGAACAAATAAACAAGAAAATGCAAATAGTTGTAAACCTGGGAATACTTGTGGAGAGGTGTCAGAAGATTTTTATTTTTCACCTTCTACAGTATTCAAATTGTCAACAGAAGATTGGGTTTAAATCCAGAAAGGTGATACTGAGTGAAATAACTGTGTAATCAGCCTAATACACTCATTGTGAGAAAACCACAGTAAAAAATCTTTCAAAAGTTAACCAAAAAGAACTGCAAAAAATTAAACAGAACAACGACACAGTGATGAAACACCGAGAAGCCATGAATGCTAGAAAGGATGATACCTGAACAACGACGAAGTCCAAAGTCCACGCGATGTCGGGAGAGAAACAGGATTTGTCCCGACACAGTAAAAATCTCTATGATTGCAAAATACAATTGGGAAACTCACACACACACACACACACACACACACACACACACACAGAGTAAATGAAGCTGGAAGATCATAAAATAAAAATTCATAAAATAAGGACTTCTCCATAAAGCAGGGGGGTAAGTTAATTTTTTAAAGCTACAAAAATATTACAAATTGAAAACTGAACAGTGAAAATCACAATTTTCCAGAGGACATACATCGCTTCAGTGGAACCTGAAGGTATGGCTGGCAGGCAGCAGGGGAAGGTGCGCCGCATAAACTCAGGCACACGGAGCAGGTGACCCTGGAAGAACTCCTTTTGCCCGTGCCGTTGGCATCTGACCATGGAAGATTTTCTGTCGGAGGCCCTGACTCTGTCCGTGGTCAAAGCCCCTCCTGCTGGGGACAATCAGCACTCGGAGGACAACAGACTGCTGCCAGGGATGCTTCCCCGGGTAACTCAGGCACTTCATTGAACAAAGATGCCAAGGAGCCATCAGAGCCGCAGTGACAGGGTCTTCAGGCTCCTGCTGCTGTTCCAGTCCGTCATCTGTCTTCGGCTCGTCCGCTGACCTGTCAGCCACACTCGCCAATCCCAGCAGCCGGCACCGAGCAGCCCCTACGGAGCTTCACAGGCGGCTTGTGGGCCCCGGGTTCACAGAAGCCACACTAGCCACTTGAATTTAAATATCCTTGCCTGTCCCTTCAATTTCCTTTGTCGAGGTGCCAATGAAGGCTTTTAATTCTAAAGCAGAACTGAAGGCCATTCTGAAGTCCTGACCTTAAAGCCTTAAACACGGGAGGAGGCAGCGTAGAGAGAGCAAGATAAAACGATGTGTGTTAAGCCAATGTCCCCAGACCAAGCATGCGCTTGCCCATGACCCTGGTGGCTTCAGAGGGCCACTGCACAGAGAAGCATGGACCCCTCTCCACAGACAAATGGTGGAAACGACCTATTTGCGATTACTGCCACTGGTTTGTGTCTTTAGATCCCAATTTACTCAGCTCTATAAATGACTTCCTCCCCAAAACCACTTAGGACGAGTGATCCCATTTGAAATTTGGTGTTTTCAAAGCACTGGGCTCCAAATTCAAGTATCCTCTGAGGAAAAATAAATCCTATCCCCCAGGTACTTCCAAAAAATGAGAAGAATTCGAAAATGCTTTGCAAAAACATTAGGGGCTCAAAATACAGTAGTTCCTTCTTTTACAAAAAGTGGGAGAAGGGAGAAATGGTCATGCACCCCACATTTTTAACCAGCCTTTCCTGTTCTCTTGAAATGCTAACCAAATTCTTTGCTGCAAATTCCTGTACACTAGAAATGACTATGCTGCCAGGCAAAGAAGCCAGTGGCTTGTGGGGGTCCTAGTCAAAAGGATGGCACAGGCGCCAAGGTTACTTTACTTCGTCTTCAGATCAGTCATGGTGGGGGTTGGGAGGACCACAAGTAAACGAAACAAAAGCCATCAACTGGACAAGGAGGCATGTCCTGACTAGACGTAATGACACCCCAATCCTCTGGAATGCACATTCCACAAACATAACCAGGGATGTTTTCCCCTCAAAGCCCCAGATCACTTCACGGCAAATGCTTAAATCTTTCTGAGTACAAAGAAACACGATATTCTGTCTGCTCTAACAAAGACATGTAATTATAGATCACACAGTCTGAAGAAGTTTGGTGAGTTTGTGTAGTGCCAGATTTTATAAAGAAACTGAAATAAAACAATGGGAAGCCTATTATGAATAGTAACTAGATTGGTAGAACTCAATAAATAGATAGAGAAGCTGAACTAATGTAAGTTCGGTTTAAATTTCTCCCAAAATGAATAGAATGTATATCCCCCTTATGACACAATTTGGAGAGGCAATATATCACAGTTCAAAAATGAACTGGAATCAACTTCTGGCTGTGCCACTAATTAGCCAAGTTGACTCTGAGTCACTTGATTGTATTGGCACATCAGTCCATTTCCAATTAAGGCCATCAACAAATCACACATATGGTAATGATAGGAGGTGAAATTGTATTTTTAAACCAGACACAGGATGGGTAAATACAAGACTTTCCTCCATGCTGTTCCTAAAGAAACTCTCTTTAACAGACTCCAACTGCAAAGTGACAGCCTCTCAAAACTTTGGCTTTCAGGTTTTAGAGAAATCTGCTAAAAGTAACAAGGGACCAGACTTACCAAATATTTTTCTGGCTGGAGGGGACTTTGGAAAATGGCCAGATGAGCCAAGTCTGTCTTTAACAATTAGTTTCATCCCTCCGAGTTAAAACAAGTCTTTAAGACTCTGAGCTTCTTGGGAGTGAGCAGGTGTCATAACTTACTCATCTGTACATTCCCAGTGCTGGAATACTTCTGGAACACAAAAGATGTTTTACTGATCAAGTGAATAGAAGAATGAGAAACAGGGGCTGCTATAAACCTTGTTTTGAAAACGTGACTTTGTTCCAATGTGAATGTTGTGTGTGCTTATGTGCAATTCTGTTTCACAGGAAACACCAGGTGAAAGCAGAAAACTGCCCCAGCTGACCCAAGCCCACAGGAACATACTACACACACAAACTCCAAACACCTGCTGGCCACTTCAGGCCACCCGTCCACATCCGGCCCCACAACCTCCCCTCTGATTTCAGATAACCCTCCTTCCGCCACTGCACAAGAACTCACAGGCTGCGGTCCTTCCGACATCCACTTCCACAAGCCAACGTCAGGCCTTTTTCCAGGCAAATGCCGTATTTATTGTAATACTGATGTACTTAACTGTGTAACATGTGTAAAACTAAGTCAGTATTTTTATAAGGTTTCTATCTTTTTTTCAATCTGTCAGTGATGAAATTTTTGTCTCAAACCCATTTTCCCTGTAAGTTGTGTTGTTTTCGTTGTTCTGTTGTACACAGTACCATGATTGTTTAGGAGCACATGGCAGTATTATAGCACAGCTGACACAATTATGTCAATTCATGACAGAATGTCCTCTTACAGAGAATATCAAAGAACGGATCAACAGCCAGCCAAAAGGAAAGTTTTTGGTAGGCTGCAAAAAGGTACCAGGTATTGTCCTCTTCAATCTACTAATCAATTAAATTATTAATACGCAGAATTTGAGAGAGCAGGTATTTTTGACTCATTCATTCAACAAAATATATTAGGCACTTACTCTGAGCTAAGTGTTGAAGAGCAAAAGATGATGAGATATGATCACTATCCTAGCAGAACTCGTAACTGAGCGGAGGAGAGACATAAATGGCTACAAGGCATTGCAGCAGAATCTCTCATAAAGGTATTACAAAGTCCTCTGAAATCTCAAAGGAAGGAAGGACTAACTTTTAATGACAGAAATATGAATCCCCAAAGCTTAACAAGCTGAAATGGTGGGTTATAAGAAAGAAAAAAAATTGGAACTACAACAGCACCAAATGTTAAGTGTATACTTAAAACCTTCAGGACTCTTAAAATTAAACCTGCTGCTACTAAGCCTTGCCTCTTCTTTGGTTTGTTGGAAAACAGTTGGTATTTGCATTTACTTTACAGCAGGCTCTAATCAGTCAAAGGCAATTGCAATGCAAGTTTTGACTATCTTAATAAAAATTTATAACTGAGGCAGTGGGGGTGGCAGGAGTGATTAAACCGCATTGGGAGGCTCAGGTTCTGCACACCTTACCCTGAAGGGGCTGCATCGAAGCTGGAACACATTCAAAGGATGGTGAACAGAATCAAAGCCATGTCTCCTTGGGAGTGGCTGCAGGAAATGGGAAGGGGGAGGGCCGGGAGTGAACACTGCTGTCTTCCAGTATTTGAAGGGCTGTCTTCTGGGAGAGGAACTAGACTTGTATCACACGGCCCCAAGGGGAAAGCTACATGGGGAACAGACTTCGGATGACATAAAGGAGACTTTTCTAACAATTAGGGCTGCCCCACGACAGAACAGAGCTCCTGGAAAGGCGTCTCAGGGGTGTTCCAGCACCAGCTTTGTGACCATCTGGCAAGGAAGCTGCCGGCAGAAGATTTACACATCACACAAATGGCTGAATCTAGATCACCTCCAACCAAAAGGTTCTATGATTCTAGTTATTAAAATTTAGCTTTGGCACGTTGGGCAAGTCACAATTCTTCTCCATGTCATAACTTCAGAGCCAGATACATCACCAAAATGAAGCCACCTGACCCCTTTTTAACAGACGAAAAATCTACGATACTTACAAGTGAAACAGAAAGCATTAGGAAGAGGTCCAGAAGAGTCCCCACAAGTAATCAGTCCATGATCTGATACATATATAATGCTCCCACCAACCCAAACCTTTCCATTACCCTTTTCTCCCCTGGATCCCTGCAACAGACACCTCTGAGTGGCTGGCATGGATATAAGGGGAAGAGAGACACTTTGTGCTTTCACCTTTCTATACATTTATGCCGCTGCTCTGGCAGGGGCCTGTGGGCTCTCCTTTGAAGACTGAGGTTATCCTGAAAGGAAAATTCATTTTAACTCAAGGGGAGTAGCTGTAAAAGCAAACCTAGATTGGTTTCTGGATTGAGACTTTCCGGTGTGAGCACCAAACCCCTTCTAGATGTTTCCATGGCTGGTTGTAAGGAAGACAGAAAAAACCCGCATGAAACACCCTTTCTTGCAGCAGCACCAGAGTACACATGATCCTTCTAGGTAAAAAGAAAGGCCTCAAAGCCTTGCCAAGATCACCAAAGAGTAACAGAAAGCAAATTAAACCTCCCAGTGGGTGTGGCCTCTGCAAACAGGGAACTTTGAATGTGCCCCCACACTTCCCTTGTCATAAAAATGTAGAAAAGCCATTTTTAACCAGATTAAGTTCCTTCTATTTGAACAAGTATATTCCAGTGGGTTAAGGACTTACGTGATTAGAAAATCCACATAAATTCCAACATCCTCCTTTCCGATAGGGAGTGGTGTGGTATCATAACCTGTAAAGCACAGGAGGCCACCTTGCCTCCCTGGACTGTTACCACGCCCCTGGGACTGAGCCCTGGAGCCTCGTGAATCAAAGACCTCCTACTCCCCACCAGCTGCATCCCTGTTCTACATCCTGGGTGACACAGAGGGATTTACACTAGTTCTCTTCCTGCTTGCCATTGTAGCTCAAGCTAGCAAGTATTTGAAATAATTTTCAAAAGCTCAACTTCATTCATTAGCTCTTAGGCCCAACACACAACTTTACACATGTGTATGTCCAAAAAGTTAAAGAAAAAATTAAAGAAAAAAAAACAACTTTAGTATGCGCCAAGAACAACAACCTAAGTGCTTTCAGGGAGCCTATTCACCCATGCAGGCAGCAACAACTGTTCCTCTGACCAATCGGAGAAGACCACCTTAAGAGTGGCCGGGGCCCCCACAGGAGGGGAAGCAGGAGACCAGGGTCATCGTTCCACTCCCACTGCGCTGGGTGTGCAGATTGACAAGCCGATGTCTGTAACTTCCCTCTCGGACTCCACTACCCAGAAGGCTTCATTTCCTACTTCTTAGGAAAGCTTGCAGAAAGGCTATGAGTTTCCGAGGCTCTAACTGCACTAGGAGTCTACAGATAACAGGGGCCACACCTCTTCATCTCAGTTTGCAGTTGATGGACTTGATCTGACCAAGGGCTGGTTTACGAATGAATGTCTTCAGTGGAAGCCTTGAACAGAGGACTTTGTTAATTCTTACGGCCTAAATTTTAAATCCAATTAATTTGTATATTAAAACACATCTCTTTATTGCTAACTGGCTGCAGTATAATAATCTGTCTACACTATAATATTTTACTGCTAATTAAAACATCAATAAAATGGGCCGTGACTTATTCCCCTCTTTAAGGTTACCTATGAAGCCCCAGGGCTCGGAAACAGATGAGGGCTTCTCCTTGTCACCCCTCTTGGCTTTCAACATCCTGTGCATTCCCTGAGAGTAAAGGTATACAGTGGCAGGGTGGTAAAGAAACATGCATGTCAGTGCAATCTGGCAACTACCCATTCCTCCAAAATTCACACGTGCATGAGAACCGGATACAATAGGTCAGGGTATTTCTACCCCACCCTACAAATAATGGAGCAAACTGGGCTTCAAAAATAAATTTCTTGACTCAAAACCAGAAACATGACGTTCCACTTCCATTTTAATTCTAGGGACTACGCAGAATCTACCCTACAGATGTTACTAGAAGGGGCAATGGTGGAGAAAACAGAATTTTCCAGGTCCTTCCTGCATGTAGGTGCTCACGTCACAGAAGAGCGAGCGGCAGGCTGACAGCGGGAGTCTGTGCTGTGGCCCAGCACGTGGCAAATGCAGCCAGAACACCAGTGTGATCGTGGGCCAGCAAGCATTGCCCAGAGCTGGTCGCTTCCTCTTTCCAGCTCCCTGCTGGTTCTACTTATGGCTGCTCACTAGGGTCTTCACCAGGCAGTCATGAAAGAAGTAAAGAAGTCGAAGGAAACGATTTTTCTCCTAGTGAACAGTTAGTCAGTTTAGAGGGCAGAACTTCTGGCCACCAGGAGACTGCGCTAAAGTTACTGAGGGTGCTAGCGAATGCCCACGATTTCAAGGAGGATAAAGGGTGAGGGGTCAGTCATGTGAGTGACTACAGCACGATCTGTCCAGGTTATGTCGAGATCTTTCTAAGAGCCAGAGATGCACTTTGTGGAAACAATGTCCTTCCAATTACATTTGAAATAGGAACAACTCCAGCAAGCCGGCTTTAGGAACATAACGAACAGCACTGACGTTTCTCATCTCCATTACACCTCTGTTGCCCACCCCGTGTTGTCTGCATCATGGGCAAAGTCTTTCAACCAATGACTCATCAATCAGAACAAAGCCCTCGTTCAATCATTCCTATGTGGAGGGATGAAGAACTGTACATAAAAAGCACTGATTCGACATGTTTAAAAGTAGGGATGAACTTAACTAAAAACATACATATTATAAATGCATTTTTCTTCAAACAAATACTCCAACCAATTCACTAATTTTGGAAAACTGAAAGCAAAAATGTGTATTCCCAAACCTCTAAAACAACCTGCAATAAAGCATGCCTTTCATTTCATCTTTCCCTGTAGTTTGTATGTTATATCGTTTGGAGGTCATAAGCATTTTCCCACATTGCATCTATTCTTTACAATCATCATCAAAACCATCAAGACCCTAGAAGGTCAAAGCTCCAAACCCGACCTTGGCACCAGAAGCCACATCTCCCGTTGCCCTTCGTTACCCATCCTGCCCCTCTCCCGGGACATGCCTCCGAATGACTGTGGCAACTTCCAGAAAGGAAGTACAGAAGAGAAGTTCTGAACAAACCAAGTGGATTCACCATGGCCCATGTCCTCTCGAAAGTCAAACAGGTAACTCAGCTAAAAGTCCTTTTGTTTGTGCCTAGACTTTAGAAAGATCTAAATAAGGCAAAGAAAAATAGGAAGCAAATGCACCTCCCGCCTCCTACTTCTGGGGGCAATCTATTTCAACTCTCCTTTGTCAAGGCTGTATTCCTAGAGAGGAGGCCACTTACCCTAAGAATTGGTGGTGCTCTGCCACCTGAGGGACAGACTGCAGACTGATTTTGTCCTCCTCCAGGTTTATATTTTATCTTGACCTTGGTTGGTAGCTTACAACTATGTCCCTTATTACCTTAAAACACCAAACACTTCTTCCTTTACCTTCAACAGTGCTACACCGAATTTGAGTCTAGATAATTACTAAGCATTAAAGTAGCTCTTCTGTCTCTTAACCACCTCTGAAAAAGTCATTGCCTCCATTTTAAAAAGAGGTGGAGATAATGATGAAGAGAGTTTAAGAATCTTGGAAAGGCAATAAAATGACTTAGGGAGATATTACACACTAGCTCAAAAATTAACTCGGGGACTTTTACAGTTATTACATGGCTTTATTTTCTATTCCTGGAAACTGACTAATCCACGGAGTAGTCCCAAGTGGAAAATGTTTCCAGTGAGTAGAAAAGATGGTAGGTGACCACACCACCGTACTCACCATTCCTCACACATATGCCACATATACACAACCCCCAGCAAACCTCCTTCTGGGACTGTCTTCTTACATATGAAAAGGCGGGAGGGACTGTTTCTATCTCCATACTGATACTTCTCAGGGTTGTCATGAGATCCGAACGGGCAGGACCAGGTGAGGTCTGGCACACGTCACGGGCTCCCAGGGGACGTGAGCTGGGAGTGAAAGCCTTCACTGTGGGCTCAGCCCCATGCTCCTGAAGTTCAGAAGGGCTCGGAGAAATAAAAGGTAACTCTGCCAAGGAAGATGATGGAGTCCCTTCCATCCAACACCTCAGAGATGTTTATTGACTATGTGAACAAAGAGTCTCACATGTAGCCGATAAGAGATGTAGGAAATGTTAACACGCAGACCCCAGATGACGGGAGTGTGTGGTAAGGGTGGGGGTGAAAGTGCGGGTGGTGGAGAAACAGATGATCACTATACGATGCTCTGGACCTTTCAGTAGATTCGAAAACTCTCGTACAGAATTACTGCATGAAAGTCATCCAAATAGTTGGCACCTTCAGTATCAATCACACAGCACTTGTCCTGTAATAGCCAGGTTTCCTCAGTTCCGTAGAATGTTCTATTTATGCAACACACACATTCCATGCCTTGGATTGATATAAACCGTGGCTATTACACACCACTAGCTCAAGTCTCCACAAGTCCTGGGAAACGTCCCGTCTAAGGTGCCATTGCCTCTGTAGACACACACAGGAGGCTAAGCTTTGTATACACTTCTCTGCTGTCTCAGACTATTAGAAATCGAGGGTGCACACGTTTACTATTCTTGGATGGTGCATCAACCAATTCCTACCAAACCTCAATACTGAGTTCTAATTAACAAAGTGATTAGGAAGTGCAGCCTGTGGACATGGCACAAGATGGGGCCCAGTCAGAGAAGCTGGTGTGAGGCCTGGCCCCACCGCAGCTCAGCAGCCTGGCTTCCCAGGAGCAGCAGACCCTAAAAGCGCAGTCTCCTGGGGACAGAATGGAGATCACACACACGATGTCTGCTTCAAGGTCTGTTCTGCAGCCAGAATACTATACACAGGTTTAATAATAACATAAAAAACAGAAGAGCACTGTGAAAACTGCAATGCGTAATACATGTCAGTGTGATTACTAGTTCACTTTGAATTGTTTTTGCGTCTGTTTTTGCAAACAGTGCATGCTTTTTCTATATTATCTTGGAACGGAACTTCTAGAATTCAGAGTTTGGAACATGGTGAATCATAATAGGACAAGGGGAACTGAAGGGAAGGTGGGGCCTGCCTTCAGGGGCCCGGGCCTTTAGATCAGGAAAAGACTAAGTGGGCTCAAGTGAGGCAGGCAAATACATGAGTCAAAAGGCCATAGGATAAAGAGAATTTAAGCTGCTCCCCCACCCCAGGCTTCCGTTAAGAGACAAGAGCTCTCAGGAGCAGATCCTACTGTGGGAAGATGGGGTCTGGACAAAAAGCACAGCTCTGAAGAGTGTGATCTGGTGACATGTCCATGATGTCTGTAGGTCAACCCCAGGAATCGCTGTCTCTCTCCCAAAGGGCAATCTGGCCCATTCTAGCCTCCTACAGCTCACCCCCTACGGTCCCCCCCACCCGCCTCCTCTGGGCACATGCTCAGGAAATGGAAGCCGGCTACCTGTGAGGGGGTCCACAGGGTGAGTGGGGCAGATGAGGCCAGGTACACATGCTCGTGCACAAAGTTCAAAAGGACCAGTATAGACATGTACTTAGGAACTACACTTAGAGATGTTCATTGCCTTACTCGGATGCAACTAGACTAGACCCTGTACTTAAGGGAAGAAATGCCATGAAGGACATTTGTGTCAATTGACAGAATTGGATTATGGAGAGTTGATTAGACAAAAGTATCACACCAATGTTAAATTTACGGAAGTTGGTAATTGTTATGTAAGACTCTCCTTATTCTTAGGAAATACTCAGTGAATTAAGTAGCATTAAAGGGTCAATTGGTTCAGAATAAAATGGCCTATTCGTGTATATACATGGAGAGGGAGAGAGAGAGAGAGAGAACCAGAAATGATAAATTAAATGGAGCAAAGAATTAAGAGATGAATCTGGGTAGAGGGTACATGGGTTTTGTACTATTCTTATTCTTGCCATCTTTCTGTTTGAGATCGTTTCCAAATAAAAAGAAGAAAAAGGAGGAGGAGGAAGAGAAGGAGAAGGGAGGGAGGAGGAAGAAGAGGAGGGGAAAAGAACACCTCTGTGATAGTCATTTTGAATGAATAATCACTGAAATGAAGGATGCGACAAACTGAATGATCAGTCTTCAATTAGTTTTGCTTAAAACAAAAACAGGACTTCAAAAGACATTATAAGATAGTGAAAAGACAACCCACAGAATGGGAGAAAATATTTGCGAATCATGTATGACAAGGGCTTAGGATCTAGAATACAGAATTATTAAACTCAATAATAAAAAGACAAATAACCCAATTAAAAATGGGCAAATGATTTGATTGACCATTCTCCAAAGAATGTATCCAAATGGCCCATAAGCATGTGGATAAAATGCTCAACATCATTAGCCATCAGAGACATGCAAATCAAAACCACAATGAGATACACTTCACACCCACCAGGATGGCTGTACACAGACAGACAGACAATAACAAATGCTGGCCAGAATGTAGAAAAACTGGAGTCCTCGTACAATGTTGGTGGAATGAAACATGGTGCCATCGCTTTGGAAAATAGTGTCGCAGTTCCTCAAAAGGCCAGACACTGAGTTAACACACGACCCCATAATTTCCTCCCAGGTACATACCTGAGAGAAATGAAAACTTATGTCCACAGAAAAACCGGTGCATGAGTGTTCACAGCAGCACTACCCATAACAGCCCCAAATAGAAACCACCTAAATAAATGTCCATCATCTGATGAGTCAATAAGTAAAATGTGGCATAGCCATACAATGAAATACTATTTGGCAATTAAAAAATGAAATACTTATACATGCTACAACATGGATAAACCTTGACAAATTATGCTAGGTGAAAGAAACCAGTCATAAAAGATTATATACCACATTTTCCCATGTATAATGCACACTTTTTTGCCCAAATTTGTGAGGGAAAAATAAGGATGTGCATTATACATGGGTAGTACTAATTTCATATCTATATAAATGTTTTTAATTCTTTTATTTATGCTTATGAGTTAAAAGTGTAACTCTAGAAATCAATAGCGACATCCATATTGAAAATAATACCCTGGTTTTGTTGAGCTTATGACCAACTTGCAGAACTTGCAACAACGAGGAGCTCTTGGCCTTCTATGATGTGGAAATATTGTAAATGTGTTACCGGTACATAAAATTTCTTGTGCCTTGTATCTGTTCATATGTTTTGTAAATATTTGTTACAGAAAATTTCTTGTTATGTTAAAAAATAAATGCTGAAATTCCTTTACAATACAAAAAGCACGCACCTAAATGTAAACAAATAAAAATTCAAATTAAAAAATTAAAACGAAAGATTTTTTTCCCTGAAAGCTTGGGCCAAAAACATGGGTGGGCATTATACATGGGAGAGCATTATACACAGCAAAATATGGTACTATGATTCCATTCACATAAAGTCCAGAATAGAGAAATCTACAGAGACAGAAAATAGATTAGTGGAAGCCTAAGGCTGAGGGACACGGGTGGATTGGGGGGTAGTATCTAAGGTGTGTTGGGTTTCTTTTGGGGGAATGAAAATATTCTAAAATCGACTGTGTTGCATACCTTTGTGAATACACTAAAACCCGGCAATTTAACTGTTTACTTTTAAAGTTTTAAAGGGTGAATTTTATAATGTGTGAATGCTATCTCAATAAAAAAAATTGGTTGTCTTGTTACTGGTTGTTTGAATAATGGTCAAAAAGAGTCATGTGACCTACAGAAAAAAACGTCCATTACATTGGGCTTACACAGTTCATCCAATTACTACTTTTCAACCTAAAAGAGGAGGGTACCTGAGGCCTACCTAGCCTTTACCCATTTTGAAGTTTTTAGAGTCTCAGGAACATAATACATAATTTCCCCAGGTTCAATTGCTGAATGACTGCCAAGTTTCAGGGCCTGAAACTGCAGATTCACTGAAGGATCTCACAACTTATTGGGAAGATTGGTTAAAATGAAAATTAGAGTTTAATACTAACTTCTCTAATAGAGCATGGGAGCCCCCCAGGGAATTTTAAGCAGGCCCCAGGAATTGAGCATCATGAGGTGTGGAAAGGAGGCCCATGGGGGCGTGATGCGGAGCCTGACATGGGCTGGTGGCCTTCAGGGTATGGGGTTCCTGACCAGGAGGGAACCAGGGACCGGAGTGGGGGAGGGGCAGAGGCAGAGAGCGCTGGGGACGTCAACCATGGATAGTACCTGTCTATAAACCACCTGCATGGGACCTCCATGCCCACCTCAGAGGTCTTCAGACCTCTGGGAAGCACTTGGAGAAATAGAAAAGACATGGAAGGTGTGGCCATCCTTTTCGCCCTACTTTGCAAACCCCTGTTCTCCGGTGTAGAGCAGCCCTAGGGTTCACACAGAAGGAACTGAGAGTTCCTCCCAGCTGCTAAGCCTGCCCTGAGGCTGTGCTTGGGATCCCCTTTCAGGCCAGCCCCCTGGGAGAAAGAGCAGTTCAGGCTAAGAAGGGAAGAGAAACTGCTTTTAATCTGGGAGCATTGTTGAGGAAACAAAAACAATCTGTGGGGGAAAAAAAATAATGGATCAGTTAAGAATGTAAAACGCCCTGGCACTCCTTGTTCAGGCCACACAAACAATACGTGACTGTCTTTTCTCTGGTAAAATTACCGATCGGGAAGGAAAACTGTCAAAGGTACAACTTGGCAGAGCTGCTTCTAGATGGGCTCTGAATGGACTCTGGACAGACTTGGTCTCACCCTCTAAGACGCTCGTGAGGGTCTTTCTGATCTCATTTTGCAACAAAACGATGCTGTACTCCAAAAATCATACTTACCCTGCACTTCCAAATAAGGATAAATTTAGGGTTCTCTTCTGACTTTGGCTGGCATAAGGCATTTAAAAAAATTAAACTGCTCTAAAAAAATCTCAGACATAGTAATTAAGATCCAAATATCAGGACAGCATCACAAAGCAAACAAAAATTTTAATTGTTTATATATGTTTTTCCTTGTTATACGAGCGGTTTGGACAAGTGCTATTTTGTGAGATGATTTTTAAGAAAATGGGAAAAATTTTCAAATGGGAAAAAGAGAGTCTTCCAATTGTGAGGGAAAAGTGTTTAAAAACTCAGTATATTTTGTTTTAATTTTCTAACAGACCAGATTTTGATTACCAGTCTTAAAAAAAAAAAAAAACATAAGAAAAACAAAAACCTGTGCCTAAAAAGCAATGTTCATATAAATTTTTTGTCATCTACTCCTGAATTTTTTCAAGAAGGAAATCATGAAAATTTAAGAGTTATAAACAACTGCATCAGCTATCTAACTATAAGGGTGGACTGAGTCTTGATTGTATGAGGAGCAAACTAGAACAGACCGGAAACCCCATCCCACGTTCTGATTTCGCAGTATTTCCTTCTTTCCCCACTGTACAAACTATCTTCAAGAAACCTTACCCTGGTTTAAGGAGCAAGTTTCCCACAGGAAAAGGAAGCAAGTAAGCAAATCAAACTATTCACAGATTTTTTTTACTAGTCCCAGTAAAGAGTTTTAATAGTTTGATTTTTTTTTTTTTAAATGACTAGCTACCATCTCTGGAAGACATTAATGATTGCTTTTAGGAGTTTGCCTTTCTCAAGTTACAGTGTACAAAATGCCAGAGTCACCTGACAGTCTGAATTGGGTAAACCAGTGAAAGAATCATTCCAGATACTTCTGTGCTATTCAACTCCACAAGACCAACACCTGAGCCTTCCTTCAGTTTCAGGCTGTCACTAACACAGGACACTTCTGAGGCCAGCATGCAGTGAGGTGCGGCCTTTTGACTTGTAAGGTCAGGTCTGATAGTTAATGCTAACTTGTCTTATAAACTCAAGACATATAGCTTAGGATAAATTACATGATTAAGAAAGTTCTTTTGTCTGGAGACAAATTGTCAATCTCTGGAATTTAAGTTTTACAAGCAGCCTGTGATAAAGAGGCTTTGGAGGCTCGAACACAACATGCACGGCTGTGCCCCTTTTGCTTGCTTGGACAGAAATTTGAATACACACTTGGGTACAATTACTGTTACCTTGGAATAAACGTTCAGATTCCCGCCTGCGGGCCTGGAGGGAATTGTGTGATGTGTGCAGAATCGGAAAGCTACCTTTGTATTCCCACAGGTTGGGTGGCGTAACCTTCCCCCTTGGACACTGCACAGCTGAGGAAAGGAGTCACCAGACAACGGTGTGAATACTTGGCCTCAGCTTTCTTTCTCCATGCTCATCAGCACTAATTGATGAGGAGGGTGAGAACACAGGGCTGGTTGGAGCACTGAGACCTATGTCTGCCTAAGCCTGCACAGGTCCCGCCCCGAGAATTACCTGATCAAAGACGATACACAAAAGCTGAGAGGAAAGGGAAGGAGGAAGGGGGCCAAGGGGGCCTGGCTTTTAGATGCTTTAAAATAAGATAATCCAGCCTTTTATCCTTTACACCTGCTTTTCAAAAGAACAAAAGCACAAGATCCACTCTCAATACAGGTCACTGGGTTCCAGGAGATGCCATTGTGTTTAAGTCTCTGTGACTTGACAATATGATCCTCTAAACTGGGGGATTACAGGGTCTTGGGGCGCTTCAACAGCAATAAGCTGGACAGGGACTCTGGATTTCTTAACGCTCAAGATTTTATCTTCTCAAAATTTCTCGGAGTTCCGTTCGTACCATGGTATTTTCACTCAGAGTTTGTCTCTGTTTATTTTCTCCTTACTGTTAGTATTTTAAGCCCCAGAAATTTAAGAGGGCCAACACCAGATGCCATTCTGATAAGATATGTGTCAACATACCAAAAAACTGACTATATATGGATGACAGATTGTTTAAAGTTGTTCACTATAGTTCCATATAGCAATTCACTAATTCAAATAATGAGAAATGACTCCATGATGTAATTATTTTTGAAGGAGATACCATTTTTCATTCAAATATATGCATAGTATGATACTGAAATATTCCTTTGAATATTTCCTTTTTGAGAAAATAAATCAGGGTTTCTAACAAACACATTCACTGTCTCTGTGTATGAGAAGTGGCATTTCAGGTATTAAATGTCTTTCATTATATTTCTAATCTTTTCCTAAAATGTGAAAAATTTCAAAATTCACATTCCAAATTTAAACATTGTAAATCCCGTCTCCTAAAAAAACAAAACGAAAGCCCAACAACCTCGCCATATCCCTTCCTTCTCCCAGATGCTTTATTTAAGGTTCAGTGTAATTCAGAACAGCACCGTATGTATTTATTAAATTTGGTTACTATTGCTAATGGGGGCAATGAGGCTACTTCTGAGCTTTCGGATTCTCGGCCTGCACCCCTGACACCAAACACACAGAGGAACCTTAAGTCTTGGCTGAGCTCTCAAAATTCTCAGGTCAGAGACATCGATCCCTACCAACGAGAGGAGACTTAGGCCTCTCATGGAATGCCACGGCCTTATCATTCATCACGGAGTTTGCTAAAGGAAAATCCTCAGGCAGTTGGCAGAATAAAAATGCACTTGGTACTGACAGTCACAATAGAACACAGAGACGACGAAATTGCTCCCAAATCTCATTCATTCTTACAACGCAATTCTCTTAAACGGTTGCCCTTATTAAAAAGGATTAAGGGCCTGCCACTATAATTTCCATTCTACCCAAGGCACCCTTTTAAGATGGGGTGTAATAGTCATTGCCGATGGAATGTTCCACGCTGATGACATTTCAAATAGGCTTTCAAGGTGCTGACAATGGACGCCCCCTCATGTTTAGCCAGAGCACTCACTCCCAGAATTCACCCTAGAGGAAAAGGGTAAACTATTTTCCAAGTCCAATTTAATTTGCTCTCAGTCTCAGAGGGAAGGTCATGTCTGTCTCACTAAAAGGCCCAACCTCTTTGCTCTCTTTCTCAAAAGATCTATAAATCACAGTTTGAGTAGACAAATTATAAAATGTGATATAATGTGCTACATATCTGTACCCTATTTCTTAATTTCTATGATATATATTTGCCCCATCACCCCTGCACACACACAGATTCTGTATCTTGCAATCAACAAAGCAGTTTAACATGGCAGTTATTTCTCACCCCTACCCTCCAAAAAATTAGTAAGTCATCATGTAATGGAGGCAGTAAATTGTTCAATGCATGAGGCTGTTGAAAATAATCCATTTAGATTAAATGTTAACAATCCTGTTTTAGCTACAGGCCACCACTTTAGCACCTAACAAATCAAGAATTTCAGCATGGAAATGAAACCATTCTTCTTTCCAAAACAGACTGGTATTTTACCTCTCCTGATGCCTTGCTTTTGGTTAAGCTTACTATACACAGAGAATTCAGTTATGATATTAGCTTTCTCTACCCACGGGGTCATAAATCAAATATGGACTCAAACACTGATAAGTACCTATGAAAATAACTGAAAAGAATCCAAAGGCACAGCCCCTCCAAAATCATAGGTACACTTCCCTTTATAAAGTTAAGTAGTGTAGGTCTACACTTAGAATGTCTATAAACAAAATATTAGTTTCAGGAGGACGTGATCTTTATTTTTGAATTTTATTTTCTAGGTAATGGCTCCTGACACATCAATTTTACAGGCAATCAATGACCTGTAAACTAAAAGTTGAATACACAAGGTATTCTTCTTTTACTGAAGATACAAATAAAAGTGAGATTACATGAGTATTTTTCTCAACAACTCAGAAAGGTAAATTAAAACACAGTTTCTCTGGGGAACAAAATGGCCTTTTGTTTCCTTTAAGTGCCCCAAAGCACTTTTTGCAGGTAATCTATTTATACAGCATCCACGCAAATGCCTGCTGTGTCTGGCTCAGGGGGAAGCCGTCTCTCAGTGAGTGGTTAGGGTGCAGGCTTCCGGCTAAACCCAGGTGTGCCACTTGCCAGCTCTGGCCCTGGGCAGGTTCCTCAGCCTCTCTGAGCCTCCAAGTGCCCTACGAGACCCATGATTAGGTCAGTAAACTCTCCCATCTTCAAGGTCTTTGGGGAGCCTACCTGATACCTCCTACTACCATAACCATGAAACTTAGAATCCAAAGGTGCTAGAATGTCCTTTTCAACATTCAACCTGCAGGGGCCTGTGTATGAACTAAGAAACCTTCAGGCAAGAGTTCCAAAAGGAAAATCTTGTTGATACCACTAAGAGTGGATTGTGGGAAAGAGCCTTATAAAGAAAGTATCACCCATTGCAGATGATCCTGGAAACCCACTGTGGAGACAGAGCCAGGAGTGCAGTTTCCAGGCTCTCGCCCTCACATGGAAAGGTGCTCACTCAGGTAGTAAATGGCCATCAGCTGTGGCTAGTTGGCCGTCAGCTGTAACCAGTGAGCAATTGGCCACTAATATAACTGCTGTGGCTACACCAGCAGCAAATGGGGGGCTAGCCAGAGGATGGTGGCTGGCAAGCACGGATTGCAGTTAGCACGGTGGATCGCAGTTAGCAAGTGGGGTTTGTTGGCTGGAAGAGAGAAGTGGATGGCAGGTTGCGGATCGTGTGGCTCCTGCTTCCTGTGTCTCCAACCCAGCCCCCAAAGAGAATATAGTGGTATGATTGCCCTATCTATGGCTCCGTGGGTGTTCCTTTTTGGCCTCACCATGTCCTGCGTTTTTGTGGGGGGAGCGGGACTAGAGATCCCGCCTAAGAAGCCCTGCATGACACCCATGGTTCTCTATTCCTAGGTCAGATTCCCTACTTTGGGACATCCTACCCCTAATTCTGGTACTTAACCAAATTACTGGTTTTCATTAGCATTCAGATTTATTTTAGAACAAATTTAATTTAAAAAATAAACAAATGAAAAGTTTGTAAAAGCTAAGTTACATGATAAAACATGTTCTTGCCTACTAGGTATTCAAACATAAAAATAACACAGTATTTAGGTCTCTCAAATTCGCAGGAGTTTGGATCTAAAACACATGAACACATTATAGATCTTCTAAGATACTGAAAGGGATATGGCTTTCTAGCGATATATACACAAAATTTTTAAAAATCATTGTGAAAAATAGTGTTTCTGCGGACATCACAATAATTTAAATCTAATGGACATTTAGTACAACCTTAAGTGTTCCTGAGCCCCACTCCTGTTATCAATTAACCTGTCAGCTTGATAGTCAAAGCTAATTAGTTAAATCCCTTTTTAATGAAAAGACTATGCCTTAAGCGGTCTGCTAGTTCCAGGCCTATTGGCAACTACAAATTAATCTCCGCAAAAAAGAGGGAGAAGAAAATCCTTAAATTCCAGTGGAATCCAGAGCTTCAAAAGCACATCTGACTCTTTAAACTGTAATTATTTACAGTACACGAAATACAGTGGACATGCTGCACACAAATGTCCAAGTCCCTTGCCTCTTCCTACAGTTATTTTGCACATGCAGCCCCTTCCCAAAGCGACTACCTCCTAGTACTCCCCCAAAATAGCCAGTAAACTGGACTCACTCCAGAGAGCAGTTTCCAGGCTCTCGACCTCACGTGGAAAGGTGCTGGCTCGGGTAGTAGATGGCCATCAGCTGTGACTAGTTGGCCATGAGCTGTAACCAGTTAGCCATTTAGCCACTGATATAATTGCCGTGGCTGAGCCAGCAAGTGCGGATTGTGGCTTGGGTGGTTGGTGGGGTTGGTTGCTTGGCAGAGGAGTGGGTGGCAGATTGTGGCTCCTGCTTCCTGTGTCTCCAACCCAGTCTGAGACTATAGTGGTATGATACCCTATTCATGGTTCTGTGGGTGTTCTTTTTGGCCTCACCATATCCTGCGTTCTTGTGCAGGGAGTGGGACCAGAGTCCCTGCATTACAAGTGGTAAGAAAGCAGACAGAAAATGGGATTTTATTTTTTAATTAAAAAGTAATTGGGTAACAAGTTAAATGCCACTATGAGGAAATTCGCAATTTAGGGTACCCTATAAGACAACCAGTCTGGACTCCTCAAAAAGTCGTTATCATTAAAAAAACTTTAAAAGGTACATGTGGTTGGGGATGGGGAATGGAGTGCTAGATTGGATTTCAAGAGGCTAAAGAGAAATGTCAACCAAATGTGTGACCTGATGGGATCCTGGATCCAAACGGAAGACAACAAAAGCCCACTATTTAAACAAGCTTTGGAAACAATCAAGGACAAAGTTCAATATGAACTTGACATAAAATTATGGAATCGTAGGTAACTTTCCTAGGTCTGATAAAATATTGAGGTTATGTAGAAAAATGCGGAAGAATACTGAAGTAATGATTTACCCTAAGAACTGGAGGGAGAGAAAGCAAACATGGTAAAATGTTAAGAACTGGTGCATCCAGGTGACGGGGATATGGACTTCATTGTACTCTTTTCATTTTCTCTCTAGGTTTGAAATTCTGCAACATAATTTTTTTGGGAAAAATTTTAAAGTGAGAAAAAAAAAAGAGTTCATGATTCACAGACCTGGAGTCAATGTCTGCTGCCCAGGAGACCAAGAGCTGCTAAGAGCAAAGCCACGTTCCCGTCAGGGTCCACTGTTCCACGCACAGTCTTGGGCACAAGTGGGCAGAAAGTTATCTCATCATTGGATGATGGATACAGGGATGAAATTCTGGCTCCAACATGTCCGTGGTGTGGCCTTCAGCAGGCAACTCCCTGAGCCTCTGCAAAGCAGGTATAATACAGCCTTGCAGGTAGGGCCCTTGTCTCCATTAGGCCCAAGCAGAGCAGTAGGCGTATTCTCGGGACCCAGTAAGCAGTGCCATTATTATATAATAATAATAATAACAAGAACAACTCAGTGTTTTAAAAATCCCTAATATAGAAAAGTGCAAGCAGTTTTAGTTTTCAACTGAAATTGCCCAAATTTACTGAAGAAATGAGATTGGAGAGGTCTAATGTTGCCCCTGCACTTGCATGTTACCTCAGAAACACTCCTTTTCTGATCTCTCATTAAAGACTCTTTCACTTTATCAGTGCCAGCTGTTTCTTCATGTCATCACTTGACTGGGGACCTATCATCTCCATCTGGAGAAATGTGAACTTAACCTGAGCTCCTCAGGATTGGGGAGGTCTTCACAAAGTACAGCGATAAGCTGTGTTACCTGAGGGTGCTGGGTTTGAAATCACTTTGAATGCAATTCCTCAGCTACTGATTGCCAATAGCAGCTCTAAGATGGTCAACAAGCCTGGGCTGGTGAGAAATAAGAAGGGAAGGGATTCCTCCTTGAAGAAGTTTGGTGACAAGGACAAAGAGAGTACCGTTCCAGAGGGAAACAGCTGCGTGAAGGTGTGTGAGAGTGTGTGAGGGTGTGCATGGAAACCCAGACAATAAGAAGATCCCTACCGCCCACTTCCCTCTCCACAACACCCTTCAGAAACCTGAAGGGAAGACACCTGCCTGCAGGGAAGAGTGCTGAGAAGCTCTTTCCCTCAGCCACTTTCGCCCCCCTCCCCCACATAATCCCAACAGATTGACCTGGGTGACCTGTGGCTCTGAGACCTGTGTGAATGACAGGATGTTCACACCTTAACAGTATTCCCTGAGGCACCTGAGTCCTTACCGCTTCCTTAAACTCTTGAGTCTGGTGAATATTAGAGCAAACAAAGCAAGTTTAGGTTTCAGTAAATCCCCCGTCAGCCAGATGGCACTAAAAGAAAAAAAAAGCTTCATGTTGAACTTTGGAGCTGCCTAGGGGTAAGGATTCAGATTTTGGCAGGAAAGGCTCTCAGACTGCTTTTTAAATGGGGGGGGGGGGGGGGGGGAGCAGCTTGGCAAAGACAAAAGAAAGACAAGGGGAAAGGGGATGTCAGACTAGAAAAGGGAGCACTGAAGTCTTTCTTCTAAGATAAAATGCCAGTTTCTTGGGTAGGATCAAGAACTCGACAGCTTAATATCTGGTCACCAGGCTAACTCCAGCTCTTAAGTGACACCACCCTAAATTACCTCCAGGGATGAGAACATAGTGAGGTAAGAAAAACCAGGACAAAAAAAGCCCCAGACTTTTACCTTGTGGGGCTGTAACTGGCTTTTCCATTTGTTTGTTTTTAAAATTTGTTTGAGAGAATAATAGTGATAGGTTAATCCCTACTTGCTCTATTCCAGGCCCCTTTGGCTCTTTGAGAAAAGGATTAAGTATTTCACTCCTGTTAGGGAACCCGTTCTAACTAAGCAACCCTAAACAAATACTTACTTTAGAAGGTGATATTGTTTTCACTGTACATTCTTTCTAGACAGACAGACATTTGGAAAACTCTGCTGCCACCTCAGCGGACACGGGGGCTGCTACACCAGGACTGAGGATCAAGTGTAACCTTGGGCAGCTTGCTCAGCCTCCCTGTGCCTCAATTTCCCCATGTCAAAATGGTCTTAACAACACGATCTCAAAAGGCTGCCAGGAGGATTCCATGAGTAAATCCATGTAAAGTGATTAGAACGAAGCCTGGCTCATAGTTAAGTATGTACTCAGTCAATGTTAGTCCCTATCCCTAGTGGATTATGCACTTTAACAAACTGTAAAAGAACCTGGATTCTCACGAGGGTGATCACACAGCCCGGTCTGCATGCCCAGCCCAGCGTTAGGTCTGTTGTCCCAAAGTAATTCTTCATAGCAGTTTGCTTCACTTTCAAAAGTGTCCTGGTCTACACAGTAAGAAATATAGTCACTTAATTACCACTCAGAAGATATGCAAATGCAAGGTATTTTACAGGAAGGGAGAGGGAAAGATACCAAAAAATGTTCATTTGTTTAAACACCTAAAGAAGAAACAGGGCTAGATAGAGAGCTGTTGTTTGTACTTTAGTTGTTATTGTGTTGTTCCTTTTTAAAGCTAAGGAGACTCTTAAAAGACTGAAGGAAATAAAAAGCCAGTAGACACGGAAAGGCTTGACTTGAGGGGTCAAAGACGGAAGGGGGAAGAAAGCCAAGGACCCAGCTCCCTCTGGCTCACGAGGAAGAGACCTTCCGCATCTAGAAGAGGAAAACTGAAGCTGTTCCCCAACAGGCCTTGGGTGGGGTGGGTGAGGCGGGGGCAGCCCAGGGAGCTGAGTCTGAAACAGCTGTGGTGGGAGTGGGTACTGGACAGTTACTTCCGTGACTGTTCCACGCATGAAGGAAGGTACGGTGAGTGCAGGAACTGCCTAGATGTTTTCAAGAGTTTCTGCTCGGGCTAGAGGGTACAGATGGACACAGAAGTACCAGCCCGGTATCTGCTCAGCAGCCGGGGGCAGGAATGGAGGAAATGCGATGACTGGCTGGGCGCTGAGGCTGGCGTTGGCAGTGGATGAACAGAACACTTGGTGAGTGAGTGGTGGTGAGGAGGCCTTGAAAAAACATGCATTTTAAGGTTCAAATACCTCTGTGTAGCATTTAAAAAAAATAAAAGATGCTTCACAGTGATACCCTGCCTTGGCACCACTGCCCACGAGGCGGAAGGGCACACAGGGCCAAAGACGGGCACCAGACATGAGCGGGTGGGTGAGGGCTGGAGGCTCTTTATGGAGGAACGGTCCACAGAAAATGGATGAATAGCAGGCATTTCCTGCACTTCTGCTACCAGAAAGCTCAGTGAGTTGGACTTTCTGGCTAGATTAAATAAAAAGGAACAAAAAGTGAAAACGGCTTCGTCGGGGATGAGTGCTACCCCCATTGGGAAAGGCACCTTCTCTCCCTGTCTCTCACAGACACACCACCAGAGGGTGCTTTAAAAACTAAAGTAACAAGTTCTAAATAGCTTTCAGAACTTCACTGAGATTTCCAGTCTTAACTGCTGTCTCACCACTTGAAATTCTTCTACAGCTTTTACAGTTTAATTTTTAGTAATCAGCACTGTAACTTTCCAATTCTGTAAACAAAGAAAATCTAGTTTTGTTGGACGTGAAGTTTAAATAGCACACTAAGTCTTCCATAAAAGTAAGTGGCTAAATATACCCGACAGTTGTTCACAGTGAGGCTGTTCCCCATGCTCTCTCTCCCTCAAGGCTTCCCGGCTAGACCTGCACGAGCACTTCTACCTAAACACACGGCAGACAGTTCAGGCTGAGTGAGAAACAGTGTTGTCAGTCAGAGGCATTTTTCATTTACCAAACCCAAGGCCCCCCCTTTAGGCTGGGCTGGCATAGTAGAAAGAGCACGAGGCTGGGAGACCAGAAGGCTGGGACATAGGAACTGGCTCTGTCCCTTACCAGTCATAGGACAGTTTTCTCACATGTAAAATACCTATTTGGCTTGACTGCCTTCTGAAGTACAGAAACAGCATGCTGGCACGCTGGAGGCTCTCAGTCTCTTCCTGAAAAATGCCCAGTTGGGATCATCAGATTATCTAATACTAAATGCATGGATTAGATCAAGTAAGAGTCAAACTTTTCTATACAGTGTTTCCCCAAAAATAAGACTAGCTGGACAAATCAGCTCTAATGTGTCTTTTGGAGCAAAATTAATATAAGACCTGGTATTATAATTAATGTTTATTATATTAAAGACCCGGTCTTATAGTAAAATAAAACTGGGCTAGGTCTTATTTTCGGGGAAACATGGTACTTTCTTTAGTCAGATCACTTAGAGCCTCCCATTATAACCTAAATTCCCGATTTTATGTAGAGCACCCCACCGGTCACCATGGTGGGGGGAGAACTCAGAGGACAAGGTAAGACAGCCAGGCGCATCCCCAACTCTACTGAGAAACACAGCATGCAGGAAGTGTTCAAATCTTGGGAAGGTGGGAGGGCTTCCTGGAGGATGTGGTACTTGCACAGAGCTGTGAAGAACAGGTATGACTTAAATTCACATACATGTCCATGTGTACAATCTTATCTGATGTTGCCTTTCCATACAACATTCTCATTTTTAGACACGTCCCTTCCATTGATAAACACAAACCATTTACGAAAAGGCTCAAGGGATTAAAAACGTGGGTTAGAAAAATGCAAACAGAGAAGGGTAGACACAGTAATAAAATTCTTAGAGGGGCACCAACTTATTGCTCTGATAACTTGCAATTAAAAGGAAAGAAACATTTGTCTTCTCTGTTGATCATATCTGAGGGTAACCTAAGAGCTCTAGTCGATGAGGGGAAGCCCTGTTGTACAGAACTTCAGCCAATCAATGTGGCGGAATGGCAGACCAGTCACCCTTTTGCCATATGTGAAATACTGCATCAGGGAAGGCTCACCAATGAGTGGAACCATTATATAACAGTTGACGGGGAACTTGGCAATGCAGGTATCAGGTTGCCATGTCCTGAACTTACTGAACAATCCTTGTGTCACTAAAACTGGGACGTCCAGACATTGTAGATACTCGGGTATGAGGCAACATAAAGCTCTGCCATGTCTACGTATGGTGTTCTCTTGCCAAAAAATCTAACCCGTGTCTAGTCAAGGCTCTGGGGCCCAATTCCCATTATAGGAAATATGAGGGACAGAGGAATAAACTAAATTTATTCTGGAAGCCACAAGGGCTTCCAGAATGTGTAACGTCTACAAAACAGCTGACCTGGTTCCTTCAACAAGTCACTGACTTGAAAAGAATGGGAGGCTAGGGAGGGTGTGGATGGCTCTCGATTAAAATAAGTAATATGTGACCCTAGCGTGTGTATCTGGAGGGGAGCAGACCATGTAAAACGACGCTTGTGAGACAATCGGGAGACGGGATTGCGAATGGGTATTAGATGATACCAAGCAATTCTTGTGTATTTCGTTAGTCTGATAACAGAATGTGGTTATGTAGAAAAAATAGTCGTTTTTTAAAAAAAAAAGTAGACGTGCACTTAAGTACGTAGGGGTGAAATGACATGATTCCTGGTATGTGCTTTAAAATTAGCAATAAAGAAAAGAGAATAGACATCTCCTCACCCTATCTATCCTAGCACCTAAAAAACAACTGCGGCAAAATCCTGATAGACATGACCCTGGATAACGGGTATAGATAGGGTTCATTCTAATGTTCTCGATGATTAATCAAGTTGGACAATTTTCATTTTTTAAAAAGCTCCTTATGTGGATCCAGTATGAAACTGCATTCACTTTCATATGTAAGTCTCATTTCACACAAAAAGACACATTTCAGATGACTTTCAACTGATTCTCATTTTGCTATTGGAAGAGGCATTTAAATTTGGAAAGCTTAACACACACGCGTTCCCAAGTGTGCCCCTGGGACGAAAAACATGGGCATCACCTGGTGGCCTGTTAGAACTACAAGTTTTTCCTCCCAGTTTCTATGTATTTTATTCATATTAAAGAAACATTTTCCCCAAATCTGCATTGATTCTGTGTTTGTGCTAATTGTTAGGTTTTTTTTCAGCAAAGCAAGAGCAATAGCACAGAATAACACACAATAAAGAGTCCATTCACGTTGGTAACACTTGTGGATTTCTAAATATGTCTATCACCTGTGGGTTTTGGAAATTTAGGTCATTTAAGACCCCTGGGAGGCAAAAACTGGTGGCATCTGCAGGGGGCGGAGGGTGGCTGGGGCCCTTTGCAGAACAGGTCACTGTGCACGGCTGAGCTCTCACGGCATGGCCGACACTGACAGTCGCAGCTTTTCTTGTCTGTTCTTCACTGCCTCTTTATGTGTCAGCTCTGGTGGTCTCTGTGTGGAGTGAAACCGAAGCAGCACGTTTGTGTGGTGCCCCCGAGCGGCTCTCACACACTTTCTTGCCCCGTGAGGGGAAGTCTGTCCAGCCAGGGACTTCTCCCTTGGTGCAGGCCAGTGCCGCCCGGGGGATGGATGGTGCAGGTCAGACGAAGTCTTCTTCCTTCCCCAGTGAGCTTATTCTGCAGTGTTTTGTCCGACTATGTTGCTCAAGTTTCTTATGTGGACTCCAGGGCTCTCCCAGAGTTCTTTCTGTTCGTGGATCTCTAATTATAATTATTGATCTTTTTGTAGGGACAGATGCTGGGGTCTCCCACTTGGCCATCTTGTTGACATTACTCTGTAGATCTCAAATGCATATTTCTTTCTTGTTTTTTAAATTTCCTTTTATTTTTCAATTACAGTTGATATTCAGTGTTTCAGGTGTACAGCATAGTGGTTAAACATTTATTTACCTTACGAAGTGATCCCCTCGTAAGTCTAGTACCCATTTGACACCATACAGATGGTGTCAAACACCATACATAGTGATTACAATATTATCGGCTATACTCCCTATGCTTCACATCCCCATGGCTACTGTGTAACTGCCAATTTGTTCTTCTTGATCTCTCCACCTTTTTCACCCAGCCTCCTCACCGAGATTCACTGAATCAGAAACTCAGAGTGGGGCCCAGCAATCTGTCCTAACGAGCCATCCAGATAATTCTGGGGAAGGCTGAAGTTGGAGAGCCACTAGTTTAATACATCAAGTCCTGGGGGATGCCTGTTCTTGAAGGATACCTAAGAAAGCTTAAATATTTTGGTGACTTGCCGAAACTTCTTAAGGTATTACAATTTTTGGAAATCCCCAATTCAGATATAACTTTGTAACTTAAAACTTTGATATTTCACATGGAAGGGAAAAACACTTCAAAACACTGCTGTTCATTATTCTACAATCCAGCAATCGCCGTTTAATACGGAAGTTACACAGTACTTCGTTCACAAAAGTTACTGGTAATCACAGCACATGTGCTATGTGTGTGTGTGTTTGTGTTGGGATAACCCCTCATGCAGATGGCAAGCGGGCATCAGTGATGCAGCGTCTGCCAATCAGGAACTAAACAGAACAGCTTGTCTTTGAGAAGCGGTTGAGCAAGTTAGCTCAGCTGGTTATAGTGTAACACAGGCCCAAGGTCATGGTTCCAAACTCCATCTAGATCAGATAGCTTCACTTTATCATACAGCTCTAAGTACAGGCCTAACACCTGCCAGCCACCCCACACACAAGTAGTGGGGCTGTTCCCCAGGCCAGAGAGTGGAAGGATTGGAAATCCATGACGAGAGGACAACTGAGTCCAAATGGCAGGTCCAGCGTTACCTTCAACAGGCCTGGTGCATCTGATGTTACAGATAAACAAATAAAAAGGCTCTCTGACAATGAATAGACCTACTGCCCTTCAGCAAGAGTCTGGGTTTCCCTCAGTGATCCATGGATCATTTGAGCATTTACAAAATGTCCAGATGGTCTTCCTTGCTTCAAGACTGGTGGTCATCTGCATCAGAATCACCTGGAAAGCTTGTTCAGAACAGACCCTGGGCCTCACCCCCAGCTTCTGATTCTCTGAGATTCTGCACCTCTCCCAGCTCCTCTGGGCACCGCACTGGAGAACCCGTGGTCTAGACCCAATCCTGCACCTGAACTCCAGCTGATCCATTCCTTGGAGCGCTGAGTTCCTCATCAGCAGAGACGGCCTTTCCCACTGAAACTAAGTCCTGGGCCTGGAAACCCAATCCACGCCACGGAGAGAAGATGAGGAGGGCAGAGTTGAATGGCAAGATCCTTTCAGTGAATTCCTTAAGCCTGCAGGGCTGGGCACTGGACAGCAGCACGGCCATGGCCCCTTCCTCAAAAAGCTGACAGTGTATTTTGTGCAGCCCTCTCTCGGATGAGTGCTGCAAGAATTAAAGATAAGATGTGCGCGCGTGTGTGTGTGTGTGTGTGTGTGTGTGTGTGTGTTTTAAGGCCATCTTTTGCCACAGATACAAACACAAATGGTCACCAGTA
The DNA here is from genome assembly GCF_004115265.2 of Rhinolophus ferrumequinum. Lineage (NCBI taxonomy): Eukaryota > Metazoa > Chordata > Mammalia > Chiroptera > Rhinolophidae > Rhinolophus > Rhinolophus ferrumequinum. The sequence continues at coordinate 97,191,285 of NC_046290.1, read as the reverse complement.
CTTGAGACCCCCTCTCTACAGTCCATCTTTGCTGCTGGCCTCACAGCTGCATGCCTGCCTCCCACCCTCCCCGTTCTAGGATGTCAGTTGTTCACCTGTATGGAAATGACAGCTGCTTGTCACGGTCGCCGTCAGAGGCCTCACTTGCAGCAGTAACTAGCATGCCATTTCCAAGGCTGTCATTCTCTGGTGTCAGCACAACCCACTGTTCAAAGATCTGCTCTGACATGAACCAGGCAGCGTCGTGACTGCTACTGCCGTGGACTCCTCTGTGCCCGACACCGATGGCAGCTGCTCGGCGCCCGGGGTTTGTTTCACCCAATTATTTGTTTGTCACTTGGAAGCCCGGGGTGTCGCACAGGTATTGTGGAGGTATTTTTGGCCTGATGCACAGGCAGAAAGCATAATGAGGCCCTCAGGTGAAGGTCTATTTTGTCAGTTAGGTGCTAGGATGATGTGCAGCCCAGAAGCCTGAGTAGCAATTAGGATATTTGAATAAGATAAGATACCTGGCAGGAGGCTGAGAAGGCTCAGAAAGTCGGCCTTAACTTTTAAAATGCCAAAAAACCCTTAGAGTAGGCAGTTTTCAAGTTTGTCCTGGAGCTAATATAGAAGGAGGAGGTGCAAAGGCTGGCTTAAGCAATGAACCTCGGCAGGAGCCTGACCCGAAGGTGTGCTCTGGGGGGTGAGGGCCCCGCCAAATGGCCCCACAGGTAACGAGTCAGTCACTCAGGGTAAGGAGTCACGTGGGCACGTATCAGCTACTCATAGCTGGCTGGGCCTCAGTGGGCCTGGAGAGCCACCCTCTAACAAGTCACCCCGAGCCTGCCTGTTGAAGTCAGGCGCTTCTCCTTCCTATGGGAGTACACGGCATTGATTTGATGTCTAACATCTTGGCAAGAGGCTATCATACAGGGCAATGCAGCCCCTACAGCCAGCTGCGAAAAACAAACCCACACAACTTAGTTTATAATCTAATATTTGACCAAAGCACACAGCAGCAACGCCCCGGCATCGCATCCAGGAATTGGTCTCGAAGATCTTCGATGTCTCTTCAGTGATGTGCTTCCTTTTCAGTTCTCACTCTCAGAAGGGAAGGGAGACAGCCCAGGCCAGCCTAATTCTCCTAAGTAACACACGACGGATTTGGTAATAACACAATTAACCCGATTCCTTCTTAAAGCCATTCACAATTTTCCTTTGTGCTACCTCTTGGGGAATGCCAAGACACCCAAAGTATTACTTCTCATTCTTTTCTTTAAAACAAACCCTTCCACAATAGATATGACCGGGCTTTGAGTGAAGCTAAAACTCAGCAAACAGCAAGTGTGGGGCTGAGAGAATGAAGCTGATACTATCATCACTCCTGGCAAAAGAACAGGAGGAGGTAAGACGGAGTCAGTCCAGCAGGCCTAGTTTACCTTTGGAAGAAGCAGGGCTCTGATGAATTGCGTAGTGTGCGAGAATGTACTGACAGCTAAAGACAGGTGGCGAGGTGGTGACATTCCCTGGATTATCGAGAATGGTCCATCCAAGACTCATTTTACCAATGTGAAAAAGAAGCCACCTGGCAGCTAGCTCTAAAGCAGGCCGGCCCCATCCTCATCTAACCTGCAGCAATCCCTGCCCAGGAAATGGTCAGTCAGTCCTCTTAGGTCAAGTACAAAGGAACCTGGCACCTAAGTTCTTTCTACAGTGGGGTTTTATAAACAATTAGCAAGCAGATAAAAGACCTCTTTTAACACCACTGAAAATGCAGACCAGCAGACAAGGGGCCCTCTACATGGTTATTCTAATTCCGGAGGTTAATACCAAACAGCTGGTAATCAAACAGCAGATCCTCACTCTCTGCCCTCTTCCCCCACCCCTGAGACTCAGACCCTCTTACCTCTAAGATCTTTCTTACAGAGATGGAATCTCCTGGAGAAGAGAGGTGTAGACAGCCCTATTCTTGCTTACAAGTTCAGGACTGAAGTCAGAGCACTGGCTACGAGGCACCACTCTTTTCAAACGCAATGTTCACAGTGTCACGCACAGCTATCTGGGAACATGGATGCCCTCTGTGCAAGTTTCAGGCTTGAAAAGGACCTAGAACACTCAAAAGCAAACTTTGGCCTTTAGACCTTGGTGGATCTTGGAGTCCATTCAACCTTCTCACATTACCAACGAGAAAAACAAGTCCTATGGAGTGATGTGCTCATGGTGACCAGTCGCTCAGCTCAGCTGGAGCCCGAACCTTCTGTTACTAAAAGCAGTGTTTACTGTAATACACCCCTCCCCTCCTTGTAGTATGCCAACCGGGCACAAATGGAAGGAACACAATCTAACTGGGGAAACATGAAAAAAAAGAGGCCCCATTGATAGGTGACACACAGAACTTGACAGCGCTCCTCCATACCTTTTCATTAGTTTAATTAGTTTAACAAAAGCATCCGTTTTTCACATGGAAAACTCAAAGTGGTAGGTTTTGGTCTGACAGTGTGCACAAGCTGGCAGGCTGTGGCCCCTGAATGGGTGACACCTGCAGTCACTGAGGACGGGTCTATTCCAGTTGCCAACCCACATGGGCTCACCTCAGGTCAGTGTTTCCTCCTGACACACTCTTATGGCCATTTAAAAAAAATTAGTAAGTGGCTTCTTTCCCATCACACCATTTCAAAAGTCTCTTTCCAAATTTAAAAATATGTTTAAATTCTTACTTTTTGGGTCTTATGTTTAATATGATCTGTTCACTGTTGTTATCTCCTGAGCTTGTTACTCAGTGCTTAATATTTGTTGAATGGAAGAATAATTTCAATATGGCTTCCACTTCAAGCCAATTGAAGGAATAAATGGAACAAACATTGACATCATTTACTTAGCAGATGACAAATCTGATTTCAGAAGAAGAGTCCTAGTTAAACCAAAGCTTATGGGTAAAGTTTATGGATGAAGAAGACTTAAAAGATCAACCCAACAAGTCCAGCAGAAGACAGACCATACTTGAAACGTCAAGAAAAATGATACAAAACAAGAGGAATTACATAGCTGGGCTTTCAGGGAGAAGAGCTTTACTATGGAAAAGGCTTTCCCGGCTATAAACAGATAATGAGAAAATGATGTAATCTTGGCTAAAATTAGGTTTTAGTGTTACTCTGCTGAGAGATGTGAAAGGTGATAGATAAGAGGGGGAAAATGTTTTCCAAGTGGCTTTTAAAGGCATCCGAATATAACCGCCTCCCACATCAGTCTATTAACAGGCACACTTGAGACAGTTGCCTCTTCAAAAGGACTCTTAGAAAAGCAATGATGTGCTCTCAACCTCTTCCTTTATAAGACAAGCTTTACAAGGGTCAGAGAGGATTTGAGCGCCCACAGAACACTAGTCCTTATTAACAGGCCCCCTCCCGCCTCAGCACAGGACTGGGCCTCATGCTTATGCCATTGGTTGTTAAGGAAATGCTCCTGCTTGAAAACCCGAAGTCACTTCTAATCAAATATGACTGAAAATTAAAGATCAGTCCACTTATAGGCACAGGAATGGGCATGGAGAGTAGAAATTTGGAGCAAAATCCTGTTGTTAGAAGCTGAGGGAACCAGATGCCTAAAGCTGAGCCCTGGCGCGATGCAGTAACCACGACTACTCGGGGTGCCCCTGGGATGGGGCTCCTGAGATGCCAGAAGTCCTGGCGAGAGCCTCCACTATCAAGGAAAACTTCCTCCCAACCTCCAGGAACACAAGACACCTCATGAGGGGCGGTGGGAAAAGCCTTAGGGACTCGTTCTGGCCAATGATCGTCGGAAATGCCACCGAGCACATCCAAGCTGAAACCTGAAGGGGCATTCTAGGGTTCTGGCTCGACTTTTCCCTCCACCAAGACAACTACCAGGAAGGGGGCTGCTCCTTCCGCCTGGGCCCCAGAATAAGGACGAGGAGACCTGCGGCTGTTCCATGGCTGACACTTAATATGAGGCCAGTGTTGCCGTGAGACTCTGCAGCCTGAGGTGCACAAGCGGACGGACGGATGGACGGACAGAAGGCAAAGGCACTGCTCAGAAAGCAGCTGTGGCAGCCCACTCTGTGTGTTGTACCGCCGAGTCCTAGTAAAGGGTTTACAGGGGAAAGGCATGCGGGGCATGCTGACTCTCTACTTAAGTTATACCCGTGGCAGAATAGTTAATATTTATTTTTCAACTCGTGGATTCAACTAATGCTGAGAGGCTTGCTCAGATGGAGCATTCTGCACACAACCCCACAGTGAACTGACGGTGCACCCCACAAAGGAGGGGCTCTCCACTCCTACCCACAGGCTTCAGGAGCTGGTGAGAAATCATTTCCAGAAGTGGAACCGGAGGCACGGCCACTCATCGCCAGCTTGCCACTTGGACGTAAAATGAACTTCCACATACCAATTTATGGGCCTCCTTGCATAATCAAGCCTTAGAATGCACTCTTCCAGTAAGTCCAGGCAGCTCAGCCATGGATGGAAGGCAAGCTTGTGGGATGGGAGTGGGCCATGGGGGAGGGCTGCAGAACCTCTGAATTCGGGCCCAGAATCTCGTTGGTGAATTCACAAAGTGGGTCCTTACTAGACAACCATTTCTCCTTTTTCAAGGCATAGACCGGGGAAGTGGTAAAACACTGATGGTTGCTCCAGGCAAAATCAAAAGAGCTGAGCAATAGCTCAGGCACCATGAAATTAAGACAGTCTGTTGTACTTGCTCGGCCCCCATAGGTTCAGGAATAAACCGGTAAAAATCCAAAATGCACAGAGGAGATTATTTGTGTGGGAATCAATCATTTCTCTGCTGAAATTTTCTGACATTTCCTTACACAGTATCTTCAGTGCATTCATAATTCACCAAAGTTGCTTCCTGAGACTGAGCATTGCTGGGCTTTCGGAGTAATTGAGACAAATTTTGCTTGTTAAATAAATTCCAGGCAAGAGTATATTTGACTTGTGCACAGGAAAGGAGAGAATTCTTATGTAAGCTGCAAAACAATAGAATTTTATCTTATCTGAGGAACTTATTGCCGCCTGCCTGTGTGTGTTTTACTGCCAAAATAAAATAAATTGAATCAGCTCACACATGATAACATGCTCTTTCCTAACTCATACTAATTGCTTGGCTAATTGATGTTTGTTGAACTTTCTCCATTTCATTGAGTGATTAGGTACAAAGCTAACAGTTGACATCTGTAGGCGCTTAACTGGCGTCTGTAATTACTGTTAATGTTAAATAATTGTTAGTTAATTGGAGTGGTAACTGACTGAATGGAATCCAGATTGTGAAGCAAAAAGAAACCTAGTTAAATAAACATACATTTTCAGAGAAAACAACATTTTTCTGCAGTTGTCAGAAACTAGAAATAATCCAGAGGCCATGGGATAGACACAGGCTTCCTCCATGCGGGGAAACTCCAAGCCTGGGGTAGAAAGTGTCACCAGTGAGGAGGCTCTTTGTCCTTTAATGGCCCCCATTAAAGACTCCAGGACTGACTGGGTGTTGTGTTCATGCCAACTGTCTCCTATGAGCGTGTATGACTTTCTGAGACAACCAAATATCACGTCACTGGCTAAACAGAACCCTGAACATGAATGGACTGAAAAGAGAGGCTGGTGAACATTCCAGCTCTTTTGCTACTATTGCCAAGTATCAGAGAACAGCAGCAATCATCCAATAAAGTAAGCGAAGAGCTTTATTATGTAGTGGGCTCTAACGTCAACAAAAGAATATTTATCTGACTAAAAGAAAGGATTCTCTTACACTGTAGTTTGCTCCAGCTCACAGGGGTACACAGGATCTGGCCTACGGTCTACGTGGAAAAGTGACATCACGGTAAAGGTTCTATTCCAAAGACACCACCCAGATTGATTTGAATGTTCAGAGTATCTTCCACCTTCCTCACTAAACCTCCAGTGATGGGACCCAGTATTTACCCAGGACTCCTCCTCACACTCATCCCTACGTCAGGGAAAGACCAGGTAGCAGCTGGTAAAAAACCTAGCAGGAACCCTTGTTCACACCATGAAATACCTTTAGACCAGGGATGTCCAAACTGCAGCCCGCAGGCCAACCGCGGCCGGCGATCCACTGTTAATTGGCCCGCAGCAAATTGCAAAAATATATTTAGTTTACTTAAATAAACCAGGTGAGGCAATACGTCCTTCACCTCGAGTGAGTGGCATGGCTGTTTGTGTATTTTTTACCGCATATGGCCCTTGGTAAAAAACGTTGAAAAAAGTTTGGACACCCCTGCTTTAGACCTTTTCTGGTGGTTTCGCTCTAACAGTACAAGGCATGTTTCCAAGAAATCTCAAGGAGTAATTCTATACAAGTTCTGTCTGTAAGAGCCTGGCGTCTATAGGAAGGTCCATTTCCACAACAAAAGGGACTGATTGCATGCTATTTGCAGGGTAGCGGAAGAGGAGGGACTGAACCACTCATAACTCTTTTGTCTCCTATCAAGCAGCAATTACCCTTCAATAGTATTTAATTCTCCACACGTCAGACATTTCTATCTCCTAAAGAACCCAGAGAACTCTCTGAACCAGGACAAAAAAAGATTGGGAGAAAGAGAATTAAAGAAAGTTCCATAACAGCTTTCCCTTATCTAGGTTTTAAGACATTACAAAATTGCAACTAATTGACAGAGGCTGAAATTGGCTGTTTATTTATTTACTCTTGTGCACATGTGCTTTGTGTCATGTCCCCCTTCCAACTAAACTCAAGACACCACAAGGAAATGTAAAATGGTCTCCATGTGCTCATTATAATTTTAAACTCTGAAAAAAATAAATTAAAGAAAGCCACCCCACAGTAAACAACCGCATTATTTTCACTTACATAAAAAGCACAGAATTATTTTAGCGGAGGGGTTTTTCTTAAGTCAATGGTGGCCTTGGTAGTAATAGAACTTAGCTTTTTGGTCACCAAACCAAGGAATTGCCCCTTCAAGTCTGACCTAATGAATGAGGTGAGATCACCTCCATTCAAGAACTGATTCAGTACTCCGTTACTGAACCTCATCACAGCAAGCAGTATCTCTGGCAACTTTTCTCTCACCTCATTTCCTAAAGCAATTTTTTAGCTAGGTGTCCTTTCCACACTGCTGATAAAACCATATTGTCGAAAATACTGAAAGGGCCTACTAACTTAAAGGCTCTGAGTGCATGTGTGTCCCAAGGAAACCATTGTACAAAAGGACCCAAGAAGAGGCCAGGTGTATCCACCTGTAGGCCTGGTAGGACCCAGAAAAGGACAAACCGTCCCAGTCAGAGAGCTCTGGGCAGCCCCAGGGTCCCTCTAGTACTCATCACGGTGCACAAGTGTCCACCAGAATTTCCATGGCTGAGCTGTGAGTGTGTGTGTGTGTGTGTGTGAAGGGAAGCGGGAGTCCCACCCAGGAGGGTGATGGCTGCTCCTTTGCTGTTCACATTTCTGTAGACACTGGGTGCTCACAGCGGGGGAGCAACCAGGGGCTTCATCCCTTCCTGGGTCCTTCCCCACCCCAGCACTTGAGATGCCCACTCAGCTAGGTTCAGCTCTCTAACAGTGGGCTCAGGGGACCTTTCCCCAGGAGGGCCCAAAGGTAGAGGTGAGGGAAAAAGAAGGGGTGATAAAGTCATGGGGTGAAATACACTTCTTGGCCACCTATCATCTACAGCTTGTCCCGGTGGCAGGGTAGATCCTAGAAGAGGGCTCTGTGGCAAGAAGGGGCAGTGACTTGGGCCTTTTCTCTTCCCTTGTCCTACACCATGGGCCCACACTGGGCTGGCACGTAAATAGCGGACTCCATAGAACACATGACTGCTCTTCTCCCTCCTCCCAGACAGGGCTTCCCTTCTTTCCTTTCCTCCTCAGGCAGCTCTGCCATGAAACAATATCAGAGTTTAAAAGAGACTGACTTTCTTGGCAGGATGGTCATTTTCTGCATTTCTGTCTATATATCAAAGTGGCAAAACCGCCAAGAAGTAGGTCCTACAGTATGTAAGAAAGGGTAATACACACTGGCTGCACAAATGGACCTGACTGGAGAGTTCCCTTAAGGGGAAATCCTTCAGAATTTAGTCCTGTTGTTCCTACAGCAGTCAACCAACTAAACATGCACAAGAAGTAACTCTTCCTCTGTCTCACTGGGAAAATTAATTTTTTCTTGGGCAGATGGTTGAGTCACAAAGACAGAAGGATTCATAAAATTCATATGAACATCCTGTAAACATTTAAACACATGAAGATTAAACAAGGCAACCATGACCTTGATTAAACTTAAACTAGTTTGTAACGTCTACAACCCTAAGCCTGAAATTTACAGACTCATCTTTCCACCTCTTTTGACATGCACAGTACTCACTGGGCATGTCGTGGGTGCAGGCAAGCACGCTTTGCTTGATTAATTTGTTTTAAAGTGGGAAATAAAAGGCATCAGAAGAAAGTAATGATTCGGAACACCTAAACACAAGAAACTTTCTTACTAGTTCTCTATTAAATTGGATGGGCTCTCCAACACATGGGAAACATTTGATTGGAAAACATTTGATTGTAAGTAAACACAAATAAGAATGTGGGAAACATTTGATTGGAAAACGGATCAATGGGCAGGAAAACACAATCAATAGGCAGAAGTGATATGAAACATATTCATCAGACCTGCTGTGTCAGCCCCTCCTCACTTCCCAAGACTGTCATAAAACATCCCACCAGAGACGGTGGCCCAGGACGAGGAGGTTTTGCTAGGATTCAAAATTCTGCCCTACAGAGGCTAAAGGACTTATTCAAGCTCACAAGCAGGTTGCTGGGACTGAGCCATGGCCCCTGCTGCTTCAGCCAGGAGCTTCAGCCCCAGCATCAAAGCTGTGCCCCCCAGCCCCCAACACAATCAGTTGGTGAGATTAGCACTGCCCTCCCACAGTGAAATTTTATGGCCCAAATCTGCCTGCCACTGGGCTCAGCAGCATAATCTCACCAGCAGCTTAAAGTCAGGCTTCTCTAAGGCCCAAGCACTGTGGAACCCCTGGGCAGGAGAGGTGACATGTGGCTTTAAACATCTGGAGGTGGAGAAATACACGTGTCAGCTTCCCTGCACGCTTGTTAGACTGTTCAATAAACTGAGGCTTTGAAGATTTTCCCCGTAGTGTTTGTTACCTGGTGTAAATGTGCCCTTTCTTACAACGCTTTTTATTGCTCTTGGCTAAGAATACTGGACAGAGACGGGAGACCTGACTTGCAGGCAGGCAGGCTGCTTTGCAGGAGAACTTGAACTTGATGTGCATGAAGCTGACAATTCCTTGAAGGCCTTGTCAACCATCCATCCAGTAAACACCTCCACGACCAGGAGTGAAAACAGACTTAAAACCAAAAGCTCGCCTGGAGGCTCTCTGCACCTGTCCTGAAGCAATTACTGACATTATCACTATACAATGAATCTCTTTTTGAAGTTGTTTTCCTGATGTTTAGCAGTTTGAATACTAATCCCCTTAACAAAACTGTCCCCATGCGTTGCCCCCTTCCCTGCCCCCCTTAATCTCCTTCTCTCAGGGGAGGAGGGCGGGTGCTGGACACCAGTCAGTCTAGTGGGCAGCACCTGGATTTGCATTGATTCCTTCGCTTGTCATTTATGTTACCAACAGGAATTAGCATAAGGCATTAAGGGGAAACTCTGGAGGAGAAAAGAAAGGCCATTTTGATGGAAATAAGGGGCAAAGAATAATCTGCCATCAACTAAAATGCTTATTTGTGTATGGTTTCCCAAGCAAGGCTTAGAAAAAGCCTATGTTGATTTTCCTGTACACAAAGAAACCTTAATCCTTTCAAGGCAACTAAATCACCCCCAGAAAAGCAGCTCAGAAGAAAGGCACCCCGTCAGGGGGTGACTATTCACAACCAAATAGATGCCACAAATCACACTCTGTAAGTAAACACAAATAAGAATGTGGGAAACATTTGATTGGAAAACGGAAAGCAGAGGACAGAGCAGGAGGAAAGAGGCAGAGGGCGCTTCTCCTCATCAATCACTCTTCATCCCTCCTGAAGAGAGCCTTTCAGCCTGGTGAGGGCAGCGGCCGCCTGAATGCAGGTCCCAGAGCCAACTCTCATTCCAGGCTGATCCCAGAGAGGGCAAACACATTCCACAGCTTTAGAGCAAACTGGCCAAAGAAAGACACAGTCACACGGGGCTGCAGGGCCTGGGCGGGGCCGGAGTGGGCTGTCACTGAAACACAGAAGACCTCCTTTTGGCCACCTGGCATATCTCAGTCTCCTCCTCCTCCCTTTTTCACATGGATACACCACTGTCTACCAATCAATCCTCTCCCTCAACAAAATGACCAATAAACAATTATGCATTTTTTACACATGAGCACTGTATGCTATGAACTGCACATAGTTTCTTTCACTGGGGTTTTAGCGTTCTGGTTAACAAATTTATACAAACTTTCAAAAATATGCAGTCTATCAAAAATATGATGAAATATAAAACTGGAAGACTCCATTATGCACTAAAAAAGATAAAATTCAATGACAATAATTCTGGGAATAACAGCAATCACATAAGCATATACACCTCAAGGGAACTTTAAACATAATGTACTACTTAAAATTGCAGTTGGTTCCAATTCTAAAAGAATCTAGGAGCTCCAAATAACTGCACTTGGAAATGTGTCTTACTAACCAGGTAGCAAAAATGCTAGCTAGCTACAGAATGCTGAAGTGGTTTCAGATTTCAAAAACTTTATGAGGGCCCAACTCTTCCATGTAACAGAATGAAATGAGCACAGAAAGCACGCCTTCTTCATCTAGCAATTATCACACAAGCACCTAAATCAGGTTCCACAGTGGAGAGGAAAAGATCAAATAGTTCATATAATTTATACCTTTCGAATCAGACACCTTTGCAAAGCCCATGATTAGACACTTCCTCCTTAAATTTCATTATTTCCAACAATACTGCTACAAATGAAAACTGCCCAGAAACCTATTGGCAATGATTTAAGATAAGTTTTCCCTTAAACGTATTCCTTTATCATTAGTCTCTCTTACTCTATATTACTGTTGGGAAGAAATTAATGGGATAGCACATATTTAAATTTTGCCCTCTTGTTCATTTATTTACTTTACAGAAAGCCCACAGCAGAGTAAGGCTTGGCTTCTGACCATAGTATTGTGACTACTACATATCCACTGGTTATTAGAGTCCGCAGGACAAATTGGCTATTTATAGTTCTCTCACTGCTGGGTAGTTGATAAGTAACAATGAAGTTAAGGCTCTTCGAGAACTATTATTCTCCATTACCACTTCCTACATTAAATTAAAGTCACATAGATAATAATGATTTCTTAGTCAAATCAATTTAAATAAGGATTCAATGTATTCTTTTAAACTAAACTGCTTTCAGTGAATCACAAAATACAGAGTCATATGAGGCAAAAATACAAATATGAACAGTAGTTCCAGAATGAAAAAAAAAGAACGACCATTGTTTTTTAATTTTTTTCTTCCTAGGCAACGACAATGAAATACATATAAAAATATGGAAGCCATTGCTCATAATTAAAGACTCTTACCTTTGTTTACAATAACAGTATTGAAGAGTTTTTCAGAGCTGGCATCTGATGCCTGAAAAACAAGAAAGGGGGGAAAGTGTTATTACTGTCATGAATATTGTCGTCACCATCATCATTACTATTATTTTAAATCAATTTACTGCACTTTAGAAAAGCCTAACAGGGAAAGCAGAAATTTCCCCCCAGCCCCATAAGGTGGCGCTAGGTGACTGCATGAGAGAGACCTGCAGTGCAGCTATTTGCCATGGGGGGAAAAATCTGATTTTAAAAACGTGTCCTTATTAGACATATTATCTGTGCAAAACATATTTCTATGAGATGATACACAAAGCAATTAAGCTCATTCACATAATGATTTTGCAATATTGTTGACAGATTATTTTGGAAATGGTACTTTTTATATATTTGCAGACATGCCTATTTTTCAATTGTCTTTCATAAACCACAAATGCGTATTATTTAATGCTAAGCTTTTCCTCACTGAAAAGTGTTGACTAGCACTCCCAGAAATTAATTTTTAAATGTTCATCTGATGACCCCAAGATCCCCATTCCTATAGTAACCAGGATGACCTTGGTGTTGAAACCTAAGCAAGCCAACCTGCCCCCAAACCTGACACTCTACATGCCATCAGCATAATTTCCTTTCCATTTTCTAGAGATCATGTCTGCTAATTATTACAGTGGCTTGAGGGAAGTGAAATAAGCCTGCTTAAACAGCAAGAGTAAAGCCAATTTAAATTATACACTAATGTTCTGGAAAATAAACATGAAGTCGGTTTAGAGGAAAATGCTATAATGTTTCAGAAGCACTGAATATTACTAGAATTTGAAAATTTAAGAATTAAAAATTAAGTATCCTTACTTTATTTTGAAGATGTATCTACATTTAAATTTATAATGGCTATATTTATGCTGTTTTGCTAATCAACCCTTGTAAGAAATCACTTATCTTTCACTTTTATAGAAGTGCATGTTTGACAAAGCAAAGCATTGAATGTTGAATAAATAAAAAAGAAAGAAATGTAGGAAATAGAGGAAGGGGGGAATCTGAAGTATTTTGACTCAGGCTGGCTTTTGGAGACAAAGAGGATATTCAATTTAGTCTTTCCATGTTATGTTGATGAAGATGAGATATTCCTGTGTACATCTGGGGACCATGTTCTAGTTCTCAAAACAAGTGATATAGGAAGACATAAAATATTTTTATGATTACTTTTCCCTTTATTCTCATTCTAATTTTCCAACTGTAGGGGTGGTTCAGAAGATTAACAAACAGATCAAGAAAAAAATGAATATATGTACAAAACAAGTGAACTGCATACATTCATACATAAACAGTTTAAAATAAATCCTACATGGATTTTTCCTGATTTTGCAGGAATAATAAAAAATACGCCAAGGGCCTCCCCGACATCTTAAACATAATTAAATAAAATTATTATAGTAGCTTTTAATAAAAACAAACTGCTAAAATACTGTTGCATAGTGGGGGAATAAACTACGCATTAAGCAGATGAAGAAGATTGAGTTATAAAAGCAAAAATTATGGGGATAGTGTTGTTAAATTATAACATTGAGATTTCTAGGAATGTGAGTTTCTCCGGTAAAAACTTAGAGATAAGAGTATTTCACCATTTTTCAATGAAAAAGTGTCTATTAGATCTAATTGGAACGGCTACGCCAAATTAATGGCTTAAAAAAATAAACTCCAGTTCATCTTTTAAAAGGAAAAAAGTCTGTAAATCATTTTACCAAACTGAAATAACCCTTGCAGATTTTGGAGTTACTTATTAAAATGAGTCTAACTGGCTCAAAGAAATAAAAAAAACAAATGACTGAATCCTAAATACAAAAAGCACGAGGAAGGAAAGGAAAAGGTTCCTGAATGAGTTTTTATTTGCACTTGGTGTGTGCGTGTACGTGTGTGTGCGTGTGCGTGTGTGTGTGTGTGTGTGTGTGTGTGTATGAGAGAGAGAGAATAGGACAGAAGCTCTGGATGAAGGTGAACAGGCCCTTTGGTTGTCTTTCACACCCTCCTTGGGGCTGCCACCTTTGTCAGCTTCACTGGGCTGCACGCTATGTTCTCAAGTAGGTAACTACGGCATTCCTTATGTCTGAAGCAAACTTACAGGATATGATTATTATGTTGCCAACCAGTTAAGTTATTACAGAAATAAGTCTGACAGGATCTTCAGAGAAGCTTAGGAGTACACCTTCTAATAAAAGCTTTCTGAGCCCTTTGATTTTCTGATACATGTCACAAAGCCTGAAATGACGCCTCTTGCAAGTGGGAAGGGGGTGTCGCACCAAGGCCACCACATAAAAACACCCAAAAGAAAATGATTGCAATGGGGCTTTGACTAATCATAAAATGATTCTGGATCCCTTCTCTCCCACCCAGGTGGTTAAGACTGTGGCGGACCGCTGCCCTGAAAGTCAGAAAAGGGCTTCTTAGCCAAAGTCTTAGGTGGAAACTACAAGAAAATTGTTTGCTTTTTCCTCCATGAACTTTCCAAATTCTACTTCCATTTTTAAAGCGTTTGTGCAAATTCTTTGGCTCATTGGGTTTTAATCTTTGGGACTTTTTCATTGTTTTTAGAAAAATGTCTGTTATTCCTTATATTACCTGGACCATTTTCCTAGCTGATTTTTTTTTTTTTTAAATCAGGAACGACAAATGGAGACGTGGCGAGCCGAGAGTTGGCAGACGAGCGGCGCTTTTCCTTCTCTCGTTTTTAACGCGGGGGTACCTTTACACACACTCAAGACCGTTAGATTTTGCTCGCCATTTCATTTCATTCCCCTCACTCGGCTCTGGAAGGTGAGAGCGTGAAGTAAAAAACTGATTTAAAAAAAAAATCAAAGCTCTCTTTTGGTTCCTTTTTATTTGTGCGGAGAGCGCTAATTTGTTTTTTAATGCTAAAAAATTACTAGACGCCGTAGTTAGTGTTGAAAGAAAAGTTACGTCAAGCAAATTGGAGGAAGGAACACGGAAAATGAGGGACACGAATAAAAGCCTTCCGTGCAGACGCGGGTGGGAGGCGGCCGCTCTCATTCGGGGTCCACTTTAATTCCCTTCCGTGGCAGACGCGGGCGACGGCCCTCCGCACCCGCACGAAGAGGGTCTTTCCAACAAGAAATGACAAACCTCCTCGAAACTTAAGCCCGAGTTTTTTTCTCCAACTGCCGCGGATCCCGAGCCCAGATCTCCTTTCTCTTCCCTGGCACCGCGTGCGGGCCAGGATCCCGACACTTCGGAGCGGGAAGGGCTACCCCAAGACCGCGCAGCCAGCGCCGTGGCAAGGTCTCCGGTCCCAGCGGCGCAGGCCCAAGCCGGGCCCCGGGTCAGGAGGAGCCCCTGAGCCGGGAAGCGCCTGGGCCGCTCGGGCCCCCGGTCCCGACCGCGCAGCTCCTGCCGCCCGAACTGCGGCCCAGGGAGGAAAGTACAAAGGCGGGCGCCAGGGCCGCGGAGGGGGAGAGGGAGAGAGGCCAGAAGGGAAGGGGGTGGCGAACGGGGACTCAGGCGCGCGGAACTGGAGGAGCCCGCCCCTGCCACCCCTGCCCGCCGGCCGGGCCGCCCCAACAAAAGACCCCCCGACCCGGCCGCCTCTCTTCTGACCGCGGACAGCGAGCGAGGGGGCTGTGCCCCCAGGGCTGCATTACCTGGTTGCAAAGGGTTAAGCGGTCCTGTCAGCCCCAAGTTCATGGTTGGGTTCCTTAGCAGGGTTCACGACGGGGGATCGTCAGAGACCAGGGGAAAACCAGCCAAACACACGAAGAGAAAACGCCCAACTCCGACTGGGCTCCGTCCGCAAGTCTCTGTCTCGTCCTGTCCTTGGCGAAAGCCTGAAGCTGAGGCACGAACCAGATCCGTACGCGAGCGGCAGCTTCCCGGCGGCCGGGAACGGGCGCCGCGCACACATCCAAGCGCGGCCGAGCCAAGCGGGCGGCGGCGAGAAGGATCGCGCCCGGCTCGCGCTCGCCCGCTGCCTCCGGGCCGCTCCTGCGACGTGCGGGGCACGGCGGGGACCCGAGGAATGTCCCGGGCGGGCCTGTGGGCGGGCGAGCGGCTAGGAGCGGCCCGAGCCGCGGCCGCGGCGCGCGGAGCTAAGAGCTAGGCGGCGGCGGCGGCGACAGGACAAAGGAGACCATGTGCGGAGGGAGGGAGGAGGGAGAGGGAGGAGGAGGAGGAGGGCGCACCGCGGCGGCGGCGGCGGCTTCTCCCCGGTGGCTGCCTCAGGCTCCTCGACTGCCGGGCCCGCCTTTCCAGCAGCGCCGCGGGCCGCCTGGTCCTGGTCCCGCCGCCGCCGCCGCGATAGAGGAGGAAGCTCCGGGAGTCTTTATTTTGGGCCGATCTCGCCGGCGCGCGGCGCGGGGGGCGCTGCAGCGGCCGGGGCGCCGGGCAGGCTGCGCTGGGCCGACGGCGCCTCCTGGCTGGAACTGGCTGGCGGGCGGGCGGCCGGGAAGCGCCCGGGGCTGGCTCGGCTCCGGCCCGCGCTCCGCTCGCCGGCGCCTGCCTCTCCCGCCGGCTCACAGCTCAAGTGAACTCCATCGGCGGCCGTCGCCGGCGCCGCGGGGCCCTGGCTGAACGGTTAGCAGGAGGGGTTTGCGGCGGCACCGGGCCCCCTGGCTCCGGACTTCGCTCCCCGAACGCGCCGAGCGCGCCTACTCCAGACACTCGCAGCTCTCTCGGAGCGGGACTTCCTCGGCGCGCAGAGCCCGAGCCGCTTGTGCCACCGCCCCTCCTCCGTCCCGCCCCGCGCGCCCCGCCCCTCGCTGCTCCTCCTCTCGGCCCCCGAGCCGGGTCGGCCCCGCGGGAGCTCGGTCCCCGGGCGCGACAACGACAGCTGTCGCTCCCCCCGCAGCTCGGGCCCTAGGTCCCCAGGCGGCCTTCTTGGCGGACAGTTGCGGCGGCAACTGCAATGCTCCGCGCCCTTCCCGCAGTTGTGGCTTCCAATATTCAGCCAAGGCAGAGAAAGGCCACTAGGCCCGCAGCCTGGGGTTGAATTGCAACTAGACCAGCCCCATCTACACAGAGCAGGCTCTCTGGACATCTGTAAAACGCCTGGCACATAGTAGGTGCTCAATAAAAAAAATAATAAGTACATTGTTGAAAATGGATTTGGGGGGTGTCAGAGTCTTGCATTAGGAAAAAAAGGTCTTAATCTAACGTCATCTCCACCATGATCAAAGACTGAATGCAATTTGTCAGGTCTTAAGGATAATTGAGTGCATGAACTGGCCATTTACAAACTCCCCTCCTCTTACTTTTCAAATCCACTGACAAAGTGGAGCCGGTTGGTTCCCCTGGCATCCACCAGATGTAGGGAAAGGATTAAATCAATGCCACAGCCTCACCACATGGGCAGCAATTACTATCATCCTAACATTTGTCATCATTGTATTCTCTAGTGTAGGGACTGGAAGGGAGCTGGGGGCGCTCGATGACCACAAACTTGGCCCTTGGTGTATTTCCCTTGAACAGCCCACTCCTGCTAGAGAATACTCAGCCCCCTCCTGTCCAGCCTGGTAGCCTGGTAGCTCTGCAGACTTCTGGCCTCTGTATTCATTATCCCAACCACAGAGGCTCTGAAAAGGCACTAGGCCACATGGAGGTGAGGAGACCCTCTGCAAATCTTTGGAGTTTTAATTCCACACCTGGAGCATGTCAGGGTCCCTCCATGGTACATAGCGAAAGTTGCTGTGATTTTCCCAGCACAAGAGAAAGAGGGTACGCAAGGCCTAGATTGCATCTGGGAAGGTTAGAGCAGAGTGGGCACACCAGGGAGGAGCGAGAGGGAACTGGCAGCTTCGGATTTCCCTTCCAGCGCCACTGTTACCTGGTATGCAGCTGAGAAGAGAGGAAAGGAGCCGGCTTGGGAGAGACACACCCATGACATGAAGACTGGTGCAAAGCAACAATGCCCAGTCCTCACCTCTTTGAAGGGGAACATCCATCACTGTTTGATTTCATGGCACTCTTGAAAAATGTCTCAAGGGGAAAAAAAGGGGGTGCTTACTGTATGGCATACGTCTTTTTCTTTAGCTTCCAAATGCAATCAATTTTGGAAATAAGAGGGTTTCTCTCTCTCTTGCCGCATGTCCTCCTCAACTGGTAGCACCTCATGGTGTTTCTAAAAACAACTTTTTTTTTTTTTTTTTTTTTAAAGATAGGTAGTAGAGAGAGATTGTTTTCTCCAACCCTATCCCCAGAGGATCAGAAGAAAAGGTGCTTTGGAAGGCTTAAGTTTGGAGTTGGATTTTCCAATTGCTTATGAGATGTCACGAAACCCAGCTGAGGCCCTTCAGCTACAGAGCATTCATTCTGAAGCTGTTTCTGCAGCACCCAGATACCGTGTTTCTCCGAAAATAAGACCTAGCCGGACAATCAGTTCTAATTCGTCTTTTGGAGCAAAAATTAATATAAGACCCAGTATTATATTATATCATATCATATTATAAAGACCCGGTCTTATAGTAAAATAAGAGCGGGTCTTATATTAAATTTTGCTCCAAAAGACACATTAGAGCTGATTGTCTGGCTAGGTTTTATTTCCAGGGAAACAGGGTAGCTCGAAGGCAAATATTAAATTTTCAAGAAAAGACATTAAAATGTTGTTTCTCTTGGAGCAATCAAAATGGGATGGTTTTCTTGTCTTTTTGCTCTAATAAAATCAATATTACAGGAAAGAAATTGCCAGAGCTCCTGCCAGGTCCCTCTCAGGGTAAACTGAGACATACAAAAGCATGGACAACTTAGTTGACCAAGTAAAACAAGCACTTAGCCCTCTGAAGTGCTTTTCTCAGGCAGCATTTCTGACACACTTAGCATGCCTTGAATTAGATTGTCATCTCTGATTATCAAGAATTAGACCACAGATGAAAGCCTGGGACAGGTCTGCATGTGTCCCTGTATCTTGATTATCTGTAATTGGGAGGAAGGCAGAAACGCCGATAGCCAAGCCTCTAGAGAATCCACAGAATGTGGCTTCTGCAAGTGTCCACATTCAGTCCCTCTGTGTCCCACCTGTGCCCCACGCCCTGTCACAGCCCACCACTGCCACTCTGCTTTATCTCTCAGCCTCTCATCGGACACCTGACTGAGTCTATTCTGATTGGTTCCCAAGTTGCTATATTCTCCCTCCTTTCTGGAAGGGAGGGAATCAATAGCAAAATTGGAAGGGAACAGGTACAGAACAGCATCAGAAGCACAGAGATGGAAGACAGAAAAAAACAGACAAACAAAGGATAATCTACACAATGGGTGACTGGGTATCCTGGTCTGAGATCTGAATTTATGACTTTCAAGAATCAGGAGGATTTACTACAGTTTTTTCCTTTAGAAACTCAGCTTTCCTTTATTGGAATTTTTAATCTAAAAAGTACAAAGTCAAAGACTGGCAGCCATCATGTTTGTAACATTCAGAAAGTTTAACATACTAGCACTGATGGCTTCTTAATGTCACCTTCAGTCTCTGAACCAGATCTAAGGAGAGCAAGTCTTACAAAGTGGGGAACCTAACCAGGATCAGATAGCAAGAATATGGACTCAGTGGTCTTTCTGGTGTTAGATCAATTATTTCAAAAATAAAAACAATTTTTGACGTATGACTAAAGACCTTAGTTAAGTTTATGATTAGCTAAAAGTAAAACAAAATCAAAACCAAAAAACTATGCTAAATTAAAACATGGAGTCATCTTCCTCAAATCTGAAAATATATCTAAAGATACACTAGTTTAAAAACTAAGGGAAGTTCTTCTAAATCAATAGAAAATGGCAGAGTTTTAAAACTTTCAATGGGAGATTTGATTCAATTTGTATCCATAAATTACCATACTGAGACTAAACATTTCCTGGTAAAATATTTCTTACAAATTCTGGTCTTCTGTTGAGCATCTTATATAGAAAAAGTTCACTTCATTTCATGGCGTTCTACCTCATAAATATACTGAACTTCAGGCACTTCCTAATAGGACATGTGCTGGGTAATTCTTGGGGTGGTTTAAAAGAAGAGGAAGTCTTTACAAAAAATTCCTCCAGCTTTTCTAGTTTAAATTATGTAGTTGGAAAAGACCATGCAAGGGGAGTGATAATACAGTTCTGTCTCAAACTAGCCTTAGGAAAGATGTCACCCCCTGGGTTATTTCTACGTCTCCAGGAGGCTTGATCTTTTCAAATTCTAAAGCTCCTCAAGTTTTCAACAATACAAGTTTCTGCCTCTTCTTCAGGTAGAGGTTAAGACCACCATCTGGCTGCCATCATGGCCCTGTCATGTGAGCCAAGAGACCTTGGGAAAATCTCTTCACTGTCTGTGCCTCATTTTCCTCCTCTGTAAAATGAGATGACAACAGTTCCTGCACCTCATAGGGCTGCTGTCAATCACAGCAGCCGGCACTTAGCAAGTGGGATATGTGTTGGCTACTATGATTAAAGGTGACACTTTATTTAGATTGCCGTGGAGAACGAAATAAAAGTATATTCTGGTATGGCTGCAATGTACATGGCCATACCTCTCACTGGAGTCTCTCAAAGCAGACCACCACAGTGACAATAAAAATAACCATGTGAACATCAAAAACAACACCAATCTCAAAAAGCGGTGACAGCGGTTTGCACCATCTGTACTAGAAAGCCCCACCTTCACACAGGCGTGACTGCAAACAGTCCTTCCAAATGGGGTCAGCACCTGGACAAGGCGGGGGGTGGGAGTGACACCGGGCTTCTAGACAGATTCTAAAGTCCATTCTTGAGTCAAGCAGACAGTTGTGCGAGTTCACCAAGCTGTGAGACGTGGTCAGCCACCTAACAGTGAGGGCTTCAGCTCCTTAAAACATGAAATCAAGGGCATCGCAATTATGTCATCTGCGCATGTTAGACGGTAACTTCCAGTTTAAAAAGGCCTACAGATTTGCTATGACTATAAACATGGCCTCTTACCGGTGCAGAAGTGTGTTTTGCTTTTTTATCTTTTCTCAGCGTGGGATGCCCACCACCTCCATTTGATGTTACATTCTCCCATACAAGCACGGTCTCGGGCGTCTTATTCACACCACAGCCCTAGCAGCAGTATAAGGAGCAGGCACATGTGCCTGGAGACGGAGTCCAGCACTATGTATCTATTTGTGCGCATGGAATGCCAGCCTGTTTCCTGTGATATGCCTTCTCTCTGAACCTACCTGGTTTCTTGGGGATCTAATTCACATCTTGGCATATGTTCATTTGTCATGTACCCAGTCCAGTACTAGCAGACCTGTCTCAATAGATGCTTGATGAGAGAGAATGAACAGATGACTGAGATTTTCTCAGCCTGCCAGGAAGGCTGGGACACCTGACAAGTGTCTGGGTAACTGATAAAATGCATAGACTCAGGGATGAAGGCCGCTGCTGAGAAGCTCAGAGAGACCTGCAGTTGGATTGAGGTGGCCGCAGCTCCTTGCCCACGTGGGCCACCAAGAGACCTAGCATGGAGAACTGGAATCGACAGGTTGCTCACCAGGAAATCCCCCCATTGCGAAGGTCGTCGGGCTTCCCGCCTCTGTTAATACCTGACATTATGCCTTCTATGCTGTCCAGTCCAGGAGATTAAAACTCTTCCTGGATCCCAGGGATTTGTTCCGTGGAAGCCAGTTCCTTTTAAACTACAGACTGTGATTTCATCCTCTAGAGATGCATGGCTAGCCAACCTCGGGTGTCCAAGATCCCTTTGTTCTGTGCCCCCCACATCTTCTAAATAAGGGTTTTTTTTGTGTTTTTTTTTTAGTGGAAGGTTCATTACTTATCATTCTGAAAGGAGACTGCAATAGCTCTCACCCTCACTGTTGTAAAGAGAGAGCCTCCACCATTATATGCCTGTGTTGCTACAATTGATCGCCGGGCTGCAACAAGAGGGAAGTAAATAAACCGAGTGGGTTAGTTTATGATGCACACTATTGAGACGCAGGGTGACATAAATATTTTCCAAGAGTAGAAGCCAAGAAAAAGAATTTTACTTTCAAACTTCACAGTGTACTATAAACTACAAAGGGAACATAGTATAAAAACCCATAAAATATCTCTTACTTAACCTCCAAACCTACATTAAGTTATTAATATTCAGAATCTGACAGTCCCAGAAAGAGAGGCAATGAAAAATAAGGTCATGTCGCCAATGACTTTCCTTTTTACAGAAGATCAGGACGATGAGGCCATGTCTTCCCGGTTTTCACCTGTGCTTTGTTTAGTCCTCCATCATACCACTTAATACTGATGAGTGTGTGTAAGTAGGGGTCTACAGACCTGCATTTGGTACCAAGTCCGTGCTCCTGAAGGACAGGTACTTCCCCGGCCTTAGTGACCTGCTCAAATCTCCAGTACTTGGCTCCTCTCACTATTTCTACACAGAAATGGGGGTGGGATAAGGGATCAGAGGTAATGAAAATGAAAAATGTGTACAAAATATCTGCATGAGCTAAAAGGATGGGCAGAACAAAATGTGTAAATAAGTCAATGAAGGTGATAAATTGAAGAAAGGAGAGTGGTAAATTGAAAAGAAGATGCTTTTGGTGAGGCATTTCTCGTAGGGTCTTTGTACAAATCATCCCAGAATCTGATTCTTAAGTAGGCTTACTGGATATTGTTATAATTCTTGGCCCTTGGCCTGGTGGTTCGAAGTGTGGGCTGGAAGTTAGAAGGACACGTCTTTGAATCCAGTCTCCAACACGACCACTGGTTCCTCTTGAGTAGTTACTTAGTTTTTCCTAAGGCTCATTTTCTTCATCTGTAAAATGGAGCTAGTAATATAATTTAGCTCTCACAGAATGTTGTTGCAAACATTAAATAAAATGATGCATTATGATGCGACTTGTTGCTGTGCTTTTCATACAAGGATGACTGGTTGGAAGGGCCTTTACAGTGGTGCCAGCCAGTTCTCTGTCTGGGGGGCAAGTGAGAGGTAGCTAGTCTGATGGTTAACAGCGTAACTACTGACAGGAGAACTGCTGGTTCCAACTCCCGGCTCATCCTCCACTCCCACGTACTAACTCTGTAATGGTGAAAAGACAGCATCACGTCTCTGTGCCTCAGTTTTCTCATCCATAAAACAGGGCAATAACCGCACCTACTATTATTACAGTGAGGCCTCAATAAATGAACACGTGTAAAGCACTTAGAGCGGCACCTGGTCTTCATGAGCTACAAGTCATCTAGGAGTAGATATTGTCAGTTTCGGGAAGACTGACTGATGGTACTCCTCTGAGTTTCATAAACAAAGGCGGTCAAGCACCTACTCCTTTAAGACCCTTTCTGGTGACATGATGAAGGCAGTCTTGCCGTCCCCTCTGCTAGCTGGATGGGCTGTAAGGCTGCAGGAAGGAGGCCTGAGTGGGGGAGATGGTGGGGCTGGGGCCCACTCAGGAAACAGGGCTGTGTAAATAAGAGCTACAGCCTTGGGAAAGGGGCCCCACAAGGAGGGCAGCCCCTATCGTCACTGGTCGGGGTGCAGCTGTCTGTGTTTCAACTAAGATGCACTAAGTGGCCCTGTCGAAAGGGCTGCTGTGGGAAACTGAGGCTGCTGGGGCACTCATCGTGCTTTCCAATTCTCCATGTGAGAAGCATCGTGGCCACATCGGATGCAGGGAGCTCCCTAAAATGTTCACCAGCTGAGGGGAAAGAGGGGCGGCCTGGGAAGCCACCCTACATCCTCCTCAGGCGCGTGCTTGAATGACTCCTATGAACAGTGAGCTATTACCTTCCTTGGCCCCCAACCATCTCCTCCATTAAACAAGTCCTACCAGGCACAGTATCATAATTTCCGGTAAATTTTGCACGGAGGGAAAATGTTTTTCTGTTTCTGATTGGAGGGCCCTCATTTCTAGCTTCAGTCAGTCCCGGGGAAAGACTGTTGCTATTTTTGGTCACACATGGGTCAGGCTCCAAGTGTGATTCTCGCATTCATTTCAATGCCTTCAAATGGAAGGGAGGGAGGAAGCAACACACTAATGAGCCCTAGACCAGGAAAAGAGCAGGGGCCATAAATTATACACCAGGATGCCTTGTACTGGTTCTAAGACTCAGCCTTTCATAAGGGTGCTACCGTGTGTGCCGACAGTAACATATATTTTTCCAAAATGTTTACAATTATTATGTCATCTGCTCTTACATCAACCCTGTGAGGTAAACAGAATAACTGCTATTCTCCTTCACATTTCAGACGAGGCAATTCATACAGAGGGTACAAGAACGCCCTTTGGAAGTGGGGAGTCAGGATGACAGCCCAGTTCTAACAGTATCCAGCATCTTCTTCATTATCTCACGTGTCACCATCCACGCTACTCGGTTGAGTTTTGATGTCCCACTCCCTCAGCCAAACCTGGAATTTCACATACTCTCACGGCTGAAATATTTCCGTTCTAGATCTAAGTCAAAATAAATTCTGAGAGCTAAAATGTCGAGGAGTTTCCAGATCCAAAGTATGGTAAAGTGGTGTTTCAGCTGTGCGAATACTACTAGGACATGTGACTAGTGTACCTTCACAGATTTTTATCATTTCAACGATCACTGACATTCACATTAAGGTAATGTGCAAAAGTAACGAGACATTGTGACCAACTGCCCGTCAGCACATCTTTCCCTCCAACTTTCCCTCAAAGGGTTTGCTGTCTTGTCCTGGAAACATGGTACCTGAAAGCATTAATAAGCTTTAGGGCACTGGAAATTCTACTCCTCCATCGATACTAGTGCACATGGACCTAACAAAGCTTTTGTACTTTCACTTTAGCCTCATTACAGAGTATCCTGATGGTCCAAATATTTACTTGCAGAAATTCTTGTCGGGTAAGAATGAATCATTTGCTTCTACTGTTTTGGTGAATCATACAGTTGCTGGGGTACTAGGTGGGCAGCTAGAATGTCAAAAAATTCCCTAGGGTTAGCTTTCCTGAAAGCATTCACCCTTGTTTTGGTCTTAGTTCTTTCTCCCTGTCCCTCCCTTCCATACTATTAGAAGGGAGT
This sequence comes from Rhinolophus ferrumequinum, assembly GCF_004115265.2. Classification (NCBI taxonomy): domain Eukaryota; kingdom Metazoa; phylum Chordata; class Mammalia; order Chiroptera; family Rhinolophidae; genus Rhinolophus; species Rhinolophus ferrumequinum. The sequence continues at coordinate 97,166,751 of NC_046290.1, read as the reverse complement.
GGTAAAGTCTAACGTGGCCATTACAATAGCCTCCGTCTTTGTGGCTCTATGAATCAATTGAGCACACTTTGCAAATGGTCAGCTGACATACACACGCCGATTGTTCTGATCATATACTGCTGATACACAGAGTAAGCACAAGCCTGCATGCCTACAAAGACCTGCTAAGGACTCTCTGCTCCTGGAGAATCTCCATTTAGAGAACTTTGTTGCAAATTAATGACACTAGCAATTTCTTCTTCTGCTCTAAACACAACTGATCTTGAAGGTTTCCTTAGGAAAATCTATCCAAGAAAATGTCTGACATGTATTACCTGTTTCTTGGCTTACCTCTGGACACTGGCATTCCTTTAGGAGCATACGTTTCCTTAGTGGGAACAGGGCACTGCTTTGAGGAGCAAAGATGCAATCACCCGAGGGCTAGGACTGTGCCCTCACCCTACCCACACAACATCACCATTTCTCTTAACACCTAGGGCAGCACTCTTAGGCCTTATTGGTGATGGATGGCCAATAAACAGTGGTCAGATCAATGAGTTAATGAATAAATGACCATACCTCTGCCAACTAAAACAGAAGAGAATGAAGGCATTATCTCAAAAATAAACTAAACTATAAACTCCTTTCCACAAACTGCCACCACTTTAGCTTTCACAGAATATAGAAACCCATCATCATAAGGCTAACAACACAGCACATACAAATTCTCTTGAAAACTGATTACTAATTAAAATATCACACCAACCATTGTGGCAGCTACTCTCTAAATGTGGCCTCCAATAATCCTGCATGTGCCTGTCATTCCTCCATGAGAAGGGGAGCACATCTCCTGTACCCTGGAACCTGGGCTGGACCTGTAACTGTTTCAACCAATAGAACATGGCGGAAGGGATGTTCTGGAATTTCAGAGCTTAGGTGTTGAGAAGGCCTGGCAACTTCTGCTTCCCTCCTCTTGGAACCTGGCCACCATGTTGTGAGGAAGCCCAAGCAGGCCAGCATGGAGACCACTTACGGCCTGGGGACAAAAGAGCTAGCGTGTTCCTAGGCAAAGCCACCAACAACTTGCCAGTCCTGAGAACTAATACATCCTGGGTAGGCTCCTTCAGCGCAGGGCTTGCCTGAGTGGATGCCGTGTGGAACAGAGAGAGCCTGTCTCTACAGAGCCCGGGCCAAACTGAAAACGTGTGAGAGCAAGTAAGTAATTGCTGTGTTTATGCTATTACATTGGTAGCTTGTTACAAAGCGATAGGTAACATCCATCTCGATCAGCTCCAACATTCAGAAGAAGGAAGCAGGTGAACACATGCCAGAGAGACAGACATCCACAAACATCGCCTTTTTGCTTTCTTGCCTTTGCAAGGGAATGACAAGCACCTTGAAGTTAGAGAACGAAGACCACTGAACTACAGATAAATCAAGGCAACCAAAACATCCAGAAATAAGAAAAATCTTTGCCAAAATAAGGAAAAGTTCTCTCCTTGATAACTGAGAAGAAAACTTGACAATGTTAATGAAAGAATAAATCTGATCGCCCCTTTCCTTTTGGAGACTGTGAATGTTTGCAAAACTAACAAGTCGTTAGTAATCCCTTCTTTTATCTAAAACAGATTGCTGTTTTAAGCACAGCCTCATGAAACTGCAGGTTCAAAGGAACCTGAAACCGAATTAGCATAAAATCTGGAATTCTCATTTCCACCAAATGCACAGCTGCCATCTGACAGCTCTTCTGTGATTTTGGTTTCAAATAGAAACAGAAAGTAGCTGAGGTGGCGGGCAGGGGCTCCATGCTTCTCTCCTCACGTCCTCCTCCATCCTTACACATTCAGGAGCGTCCTCCAGGCTTGCCTAAAACCTTCCGTGATGGACCCCCTATGTAGAATGCTGCCCTACAAAACCAGTGGGGGAAAACGCAAAGCCAGGGACAGTGTATAACTAAGGAGGGTTGGGGGTTGCCCATATGATATGAATAGTTTGCTAATAACAGTTTCAAGAAAAATATTTTTAAGTAAATTCACATACACGAAATAAAGCAAAATGAATCTTCCAGCACTGAGCTGGGGAGAGGCAGGGCACCCTTTCCCAGGTTTTGCATTACAAATGACAAGAAACCTACACTCCCCACAACAAAATGTAAACAGCAGGTATGCTCGTTCTCTTTCCTGATTCAATGAACACTCTCAGCTTTCTTCTCAGGTGATGACTCTAAGCAACTACGTTCAGTTCTGGATGACCCAAGATGGTTGCTGGATGCTGTGCCTGCTGCTGAAACATCATCACCTCTGGGACAAAAAATTACATGTCTTTGTATAGGGAAGAACAACAACAAAAAATATATCTGATCCCCCAGGAGTACCTGTGCTAGAAGCAGTGTTTCTCACCCCAGTAGAGAGGGTGGATTTGCCCAGGGCCATCCGAAACTTCATCCTCTGATCCCCAGAGATCAACTGCATGGCTTAAGTGACAGCTGGTGGGGGCACATCAATACCACATGAAAAGCAGGTTGTGCCCGCTAGGGAGCCAGAGGCATGGCCTTTCCTCCTTCTCTCACATGCTGCCCCCCCCGCCCCCACCAGGCCTGCGGATTCACCGGTCCCCCGCACCCCACTCAGAGACATCTGCTCCTGAAGTTAACTTAACATCCATCAGTGAGGCAAGAGACGGGGAGGGGCCGTGTGCGCCAAGTGTGGTGGGCCGAGAAATTCACGGGGGTGCAAGTCTGGGCCTTCAGGGGCTCACTCTCACCCAGGTTTGCACCTCCTTTGAAGTTCCTCTACTGTGAGGTTACAACTTTTCATATTCAACAGGAGAAAAAAAATTTAGTGAGCATCTGGTATTTATACAGAATCTTAGAGGGAGCTGACGGATTTAATTACAAGTGTTAGTACAACAGGAAAATTGTAGCCAGGCTTTCAGATAGCCACTCGCCTATAAGTAACAAGCCTTTCCTTTGTGCTGCTGGTAAAGAATGCAATCTTCTCCTAGCAATGAGTTTTCCTGGAGAAGGGAGGGCAAGCTGGTGAAAACAGTTGTTGGCTGGTAGCTTTTTAAAAAAATTTATGATGTTGTCCTTCTTATACAAAGATCGAGCTACAAACAACATTCTGGGAGGCTGTGTGTGCTGAGCTGGTTTTCCATTTGCACTAGTGGTGATGGATTTTCTCTGTTAGCAGTGCTCACTTACAGCTGACAACATGCATTTGTGAAATGACTGGCTGGGTTTGGAGGTACACCATACGGCCAGGAAAAGGAGTACAAATGACTGACCTATAGGACGATTAGAGAGTGACCTGAGCCTCGCTGGCAGCAGGCTATGGTGAGTTTTAAAACCTGGTTGCCAGGCTATCGCAGATCATGACAGGGATGACGAGGCACTGAGAGTACAGGGCCAGGTGAGCAAAATCCAGAGACCTGGGCTTAGATCAGGCCCAGTCCCCACAGTCTGGCTCTGGGTCAGTCACCAAGCCTTTCTGTCATCATGCAGATGCGCGAAGGTCAGGACGAACAATCTATCACTCTTTCCCATACATAAGCTCTTGTGGTTCTGAACGATCTATTATCTAGATTATACACAGAAGACAGTCACTGGGTTAGGAAATAACATTTTCCTCTTTCCTTTTTCTTGGAGTTCACGTTATTAATTTCTAAGTGGGGCATACTGGTTGACTCACTTTTTCGACCCCCCTTCCCCCCCACCCCCGTCCCCGGAATTTCCTAATAAATCAGTGTAAAGTCAGAAGCGTGCTATGGTTTGCATTTAATCCTTCCAATTGGTAAGTACACTTTAACTTCCTCATCAAAACAGTCAATACACATGTGAGCCTCTCAAGCTCTGTGCCTCTGTCACTTGGTACCACAGGCCCATTAAACACATTTGTCAGCTTTGTGTTTTAAAAGCAAAACCAAAAGGGTAAATGTGTCATCACGCACTCTTTAATCTGAAATCCACAGGGGAAGGACTTCAGAAAGAAAAGGGAAAAAAATACACATATCCTCTCTCAACTCCCCCCCAACACACACACACAAATCAGAACGCTGCTAAATTCAAAGCTGGGCTTTGTCTGAATCAGACCATCCCTAGCCAAGGCCATATGCGGGCCACATTGGGAACCAATTTAGTCATTTTTGACTTCTCAACAATCAAATAAAACAATAAATAGCCTGAACTGGGCTTGAAGGGGAAGAGGACCACATGTATTTCCTCTCAGGACTTTTTTTTTAACATGAAAGTTTGGCTTGAAAAGAACTTATTGCACAGACACATGTGGCCTCAATAGGATAGATCTTTAACTGATGAGACAGATTCCAGATTGAAGCACACAGTATCAGGATTTAAACCCCCAGAATTTGGTAATGGAAAGTTTGGGTCATATTAAAGGCTGCGGGATCCAGGGTAAGATTTAGTTTTCAATTGGCCTCTCGGGCAGGCTGAGTGTCCCCCTAAGAAGCGCCATATGTCTCAGATTCCACCTCCTTCCTTCTCCCTTGGCAATTCCCATTTGATAGGCCAGAAAATTCCTGGCTTCAGACCACTTCCCTCTGTATTCATTGTTGACTCCCACCCTTAGATTTACTTTTATTATGCACTCTTAAAATGTTTCCCAAGTTTCTATTTTGAAAAATCTCAAATGTATAGAAAAGATGAAATGCTGGTGTGAATAACATGTCAAACCCTTTACTCATATTCCTTGACTGGTTACATTTTGCCACCTTTATCTCTTCCTCTTGTTGAATTGTATCAAGACACACATACTGTGGAGTATCCTTTCATTGATCTACTCAGATTGCGTTGGTGTGGAGGGAAGGCAAACTCGCTCAGCTTTCCTTCTAGGGCTTTCTTCATGGGTGATAATCTAAGTGGTTAGCATGTAAGACCCTGGGCCATGTTTACTGGTGGACAGGGTCCCTGCACATTGAAAAACCACATGTGTGTTTAAAAAATCCACACATGCTTTGTTCTTCTTTCTGCTCCCAGAACTTGTGAGGACTAAGCTCAGCTAGGGGCCTCTGGAAGTTTCTCTGGGCTTGGTGGTCCATCAGTAGTAAAACTGGCCTGGGTGAAAAGGAGAGGACCTGCTTTCATGTGGGCGGCGGGGGGGGGGGTGGGAGGGACGGGGCGGGCAAAGGCAGTTGTACTAGCACAGATTGCAAAGAAGCTTGTTTGGGGTATTGGGCATTCACCCCACTGACAATAAAGCAATATTTGACTTTTGTGTAATTGTTTTTCATCTATAGAATGGAAAGTATAGGACAGTATAATGTACCTACCTCAGAGTTGTTGTGAGGATTAAATTAGTTAGAGCAGTCCCTAGCACAGTAGTACTGAATAAGCACTTGGTAGATATATCTATTATTAACACCGTGATTATTGTTCCTTCGGCCTCTTGCTCCCTCAGGTACCACTTTGAAGGAGAGCTGAGAGGGAAGGCAAGATCTGAACATACATTGGCCATGTTAGCCTCTTCGTCTCATCAAAACCTTTCTTTAACTTCCCTTGTGGCCTGTATGATTAATTCTTGCACAGTACACTAAAAGCCATTCATCCCGTCGGTAACGAAGGATACTTTTATTGAGTATGGACTATGTGCCAAAAAAAAAAAAAAAAGAAAAGAAAAAAGAAAATTAACAACGCCTGTTAACTGCGCTTAGGGAACTTAGAATTTAGGAGAGAAGACAAACGCTAGAACTAGAAGGCAGAATATGATAGTGGCCCTGGGAGGCGTCCAGAACAGTGACCTGGGAGAAAAGGTTCACACAACAGGAGAAGGCAGTTGAGGTGGTAAAGTAAGAATAGGCAAGGTGAGAAAAAATACCGGAGAGGCAAGGAAGCAAGGTAAAGTGGGGAGATGCTGAGATTTAGAGCTTGGGCAACTAGTTAAAATCAGGGACACTGAAGCAGGAAGGGCTGGCAGGGGAAGGTAAAGAAACTGCTGTGGACAAGATGACTCTAAAGAGCTGTGAGAAAGGCCCAGCCGCTATCAGCAATTCAGGACTGGCCCACAGGAGAGGGTGCTGAGCCGGGGACAGCAGAGGGTGTCCTCTGCAAGGAGGGGAGGGGCTATGACAGCCAAGGCAACACTGTGGAGTGGGGAGAAACAGAGCCACGGACAAAACCCACACAGCACTCCTCTTACTGGGTCAGGGAAGGACCACAGAGAGAGGGATGTGAAAGGGGGATTAAGAAAGTATCACTGTAGAACCAAGGAAGGGCAGAGTTCCAGAAGGAGGGGAACTCGAAAATGGCAGATGCCTCAGAGGTCTCGTAGGACAAGGGCTGAGAAGACAGACGGACTGGAGGAGAATGAAGTAGAAGCCAGATGACACATGAAAAGTTAGTCAGTATACAAAGTGGTAGGAAAATGGAGGCAGTAAACACAGACTATTTTTGAGAAGTGTAATGGAAAAGGACCGGAAAGAAATAGAAAAGTGAACATTTAGGCTGTGAGTCTGTTTTCAGTTGTTTGCAGTAGAGGGCAGTAAATATGGACAGCACCCTTCAAACCAGCATGTACAATTTAACTTCCTCCCTTCCTTCCTTCCTTCCTTCCTTCCTTCCTTCCTTCCTTCCTTCCTTCCTTCCTTCCTTCCTTCCTTCCTTCCTTCCTTCCTTCCTTCCTTCCTTCCTTCCTTCCTTCCTTCCTTCCTTCCATCCTTCCTCTATCTCCCTCCCTCCCCCCTTTCTTCATCTATCTATCTATCTATCTATCTATCTATCTATCTATCTATCTATCATCTATACCACACCTGAGATGCAGGGAGAATACACACACACACACACACACACACACACACACACACACCTTCATCCCATATATATATATATAAAAACATATATATATATATAAAAACATATATATATATATATATATAAAAACATATATATATGTTTTTAAGTAAAGAGTATTCATTATGCCAAATGAGAAGTAAAGAATCCAAATGTTACATACTTTACATTCACAGACCATTTTGTCCTTGGGAAGTAAATGAAAGCACGAGTGGAAAGAAACCTTAATAGAATTATGGTAGTTTTAAAACATGGCTGCACATCCTGTGACATTCTCCCATCTAGAAGTGTGTCTACATCTCTTCCCTTGAGTCTGGTGAGCTCGTGAGCACTTTGACTCAGCAGCAGCAGTGGCTCCATTCCAAGGCGAGGACAGAAGCTGCTTGCTGCTTGCTTCTGCCCCCATCTCTTGGAGTGCTTGCTTCCTGGAAGTGCCCCTTCAGGAAACTCCTCTCAGAACCCAGCTGCCATTCAGAGAAATGGGTGGTCCCAGCCAAGCTCAGCCTGGAGTCATCCCCGCCCAGGTGTGGGACATATAAGTGAAGACATCTCAGGTAATTCTAGCCTGGCCACTCAAGTCACCCAGACATCCTAGAGCAGAGACAAGCCGTTCCTGCTGTGCCTGTGCAAAGTCCTGACCCATTACCTCTGTGAGCATAATAAAGGGGCTGTTGCTTTACACCACGAGGATTTAGAGTAGATGACCGGAACAAACAGGTCTTAAACAAGGATTTTCTGCTTTGTCATGGGCGTTCTCCATAATAAAGTAGTGCATTTCAGAGGCTGTTTCCATGATGGGTGGCAGGATTAATTTGAAATACTTCTATAGCATAGGCCACACCTGAGGTGCAGGGAGAACTTAACAGGATAAAAACTGACAATCTGAATTGTGGGGTACAGCAGGTGTATCAAGTCACATACTGGCAGCTCTTACTAAGTCACTTTTGAGAGAATCAACAAATGCAAAAGAACTTGATAAATATTTTCCATAACAAAACACAATTGGTTGCAATGGGATCCAGCTCTGTTCCTCATTAGTTACCCTTCACTTGTCAGACAAGATCCGTATCTCACTGAAATCCATGGTGGGTTCTTTATAGTTTGTTGGGGAATGTGACCATGCATTTCCTTTCTACCGCATGCTTTCTTGAGCCTGCTTTTAAATCTAGAGTACATGCTTAGCTCCCTCTTCCCACAGGCAAAGGAGGTTCGGCTTCCAAAGACAGTTTTGTAGAAGCAGGTCACAACGGCTGCGTGTGAAGTGGCTATGGAGCAGAGGAGATGGAGAAGGCCAGGCTGCCATTATCAGGGGCTACCAGGTGCCCCGGGATCACGTTAGGTGATAAAACACTTGGCTGACACCAGAAAAAAGAATCATCACTCCTTCTCCTCTTCCCTACCCTCACTCCCTCGCTCCCTCTTCTTTCTTTTTTTTAAAAGAGGCTTTTTACCCTCATTAAATGAAACCTTATCTCTGAAAGACTGCAATCCTCAGCCAATGACAAGTGCGCCTAATCTCATTTTCTGACAAGTGATTCTGACAGCATCTTCCTTTTGATTTCTGAGACATGTAGTTAGACATATATTAATCTGTCAGTCATCATCTCTGAGAAGAAGGAGAAAAGAGAGAAAGAAAGAAATGAACATTTGCGATGATGAGGGCAAGACAAGAAGCCACGAGCGAGGACTCTCTTTTAACTGATGCATGCACATCCCTCTCTCAGGCACCCCCTCCTTCTCAGGCACCTGAACCGCCACAGAGGGGAGCTGGAAGCTGCGCAATCAAGGGGCCTGTGGGACGGTGCCCATGATGTCAGGTCACATGGTCCAGGGGAAAGAGCCCGGGCTCTGGTGTGGGGCAGATCAGGTTCAAGTGCCCATCCTAACTCATAACGGCTAGGTTGATTACATGAGATCTTTAATCTCTGCAGGGTTCTATCTGTAGGATGTGGCTCATAGCATCTATTTGCTATCAAGATTAGATCACCTTTATCTGACACATGTGCAGGCATACAGTAGGCACCTGATCCACAGAAACACCTCCTCCTACTGTTAATTCTAGGAAGGGGAGACTTTGTATCTGGGGAGCAGAAGGAAACAGAGACGTACCTCGTTCCCTAAGAGGTAATGTATGTATAGGTGTTCTAGAATTGTGTGGTAGCTCTCACAATGACTGCCAGGGAGAACCACATCAGAAGTGGTACCACACAACCATTTAAAACCCAGACTGTAATGTATTTGGCTCCTAAACCATGTTAAAGACCTGAGATACCTGCCGCCCCCCATTTCCTTGTTTATCACTTGAAAGTTGATTCTTAACTCTGTTACTGAGACATTTGTAAAGGGGAACGTGTGTGTGTGTGTGTGTGTGTGAGTGTGTGTGTGTGTGCTTTTTCTGAGGAGTGGAGGGGAGTCATGGGAACCAAATCTGTCTTGGGTCACTCCGGGGGTAACCAAGTCAATGGACCTGTTTGGTCTAATGAAAGTAGACCTCATATTCCTAATATCATTTATTAGTTAATTTCTGCATTGGGAGATGTGAGCAACGTACGTTGTTTCTTTTCACTCAGAGGGGCAAGGGCTTGTGAAACACAAATGCAAACGCCTTCCAGCTTTACCTCAGACTGAAAGGGCCTGAACACGTCCTTTCATGGGGATTCTCTTCTGAGAGCCACAGAAGATGACCGCTGAGGGAAAGCAGTCTGATGGCAAAGAGAGGCTCTTCTCCTCTGTCATTTGTTTTCAAGATCATGCAAAGGCTTGCCAACAGTTTCTGGAGTCACTGAGCCTGAAAACAGAATTTAGAGAGGTCTTCTCGAGCAGGAAACCACTCTAAGAGGTGAGCTTCTGGGCTGTATGCCTCAACTCCTCCACCCACCCCTACACACACCCAAATAAGACAAAACAAAACCACCTCACTCCTCTTGCAAGGCACTCAACTGCATCGATTCCATCTTCCGGGGCCTGAGATTAGATGGATGTACTTATTCTTGTGACAGAAGGCTCAGACAACAGAGGGATAAAGAAGGAAAAGGACAACTAAGGGTTTACGGAGGCATTTTCACTCATTTCGTAGTATTAAGTTTTGTTCCTTGAAAAAGTCACCTCCTATGACATCGCTATTTGTTTTTCTCCTCTCCCTCTTTTTTTTTCTAATCTTCTCTTCTGAGAGCTGCAGAAGATGACCGCTGATGGCAAGTGCTTGGCCATAGGCCTGTCTTTTATAGATAAGGAAATAAACAGAGATAGAAGCACAGTTATGCCTAATGTAAGAGCGGTGGGGACGGGCCAGACTGGGAGAATAAGAGAGCCATACTCGGGCAAAAATTACTGCACAGAATCAACAATGGGGGGAAACAAACTTCTTCCTACCTTCTCCACCTCCCTCACCCACTCACCCAGCACTGTGCTACGTGGATAGTAATGGGCTTCAAAGGAGGAGGAGTTTCAGCACAAGGGTGGAAACATAACTAAGGAAAAACCTTGGAGGAAAGGCAACAGACTTTTGGCTTTAGGAAAAATCAACTAGAAAGTCTCTAAACAATGGAAAACCTCCTTGAAGAAACCTGGCCTTTTTGTAAAATGCTCCACATTTGTTAACTAAGATTTTAATCACAAGGAAAATGGATCAAGAGAACAAATGAGCAGGCCCTTTGCAATCCATGTCACCTGTGGGGGCACGTGCCGTGTTAGGGCTCAGCAAACACAGCCTTGGAGTCAGAAGTCCTGGGTCGCGTTCTGACTGCCTGTCACTTCTCTGCTCTAGGCCTTATCAGTCAAGCGGGCTGTATAATACCAGCCCCTCTCGGAGTTTCTATGACGAGGATTGCATTTAAAAATATCTATGTATTTAAAAAGCACTACATCAACTCCAAAGGGAGTCTGGAGTACCTTATACGTATATAAATTAGATAACTTTGGTATATATTTATATGCCAAAAGGTTGGGTGTTACTATCATTGCTGTGTTCAAAGAGATGTCCCCCAAACCTGAGGGAAGGTTACTTTAGAAGAGAAAAGCTACAATTAAAAGTAATTAAAATATTGGGGTGGCCAGTTTGCTCAGTGGTTAGAGCTCATAACACCAAGGTCACTGGTTCGATTCCCACATGGGCCAGTGAGCTGCGCTCTCCACAACTAGACTGAAAACGACGACTTGACCTGCAGCTGAGCTGCGCCCCCCACAACTACATTGAAAACAAAGACTTGACATGGAGCTGATGGGTCCTGGAAAAACACAGTTTCCCAACATTCCCCAATAAAAAAAATAATTAAAATATAAAGGTTGAGATCGGCCAACTGCAGCAGTAGCCCAAGAAACTGTCCATCAATTCATGGCTGAAGAGGTCTAGGATGATCCCAATTCAACCCAAGTGACTTGAATGTAAACTCAGAGAGTCATGACCCAAATGTGATTAGCATTAAGGAAGCACAAATTGACTCACCTCTGTCTTATCCACCCAACTTTCCACGCAATCTTCTGTCTGAACATTTGCCCATCTGCCCCTCCTTCCCTCCCTCCCTCTCTCCATCAAATAAACAGCTACTCAGTGTCTAAAATATGACAAACACAGACTACTTTGCACCAGGGCACAAAGGTAAATAAGACATAGACTCTCCACTCAGAGAGCCCACAGTCCAGCCCTGGAAAATAGATATAATCAAAAAGTATAATAAAGAGCAATAGGTGTAATAGCAGAAGTCATTGTACACTACTGGTGTTCACACCGGATGGAACGGACAATTCTGTCTACACCTCCTGCTTTTACATTCCCAGTTCACCAAGTGACCTCCTGATTATAGTAATCTGGCTTCCTTTGGGGTTATCTTTCAGGAGCAAATGTTCCAACTAGTGCACATAAGTCATTCTGGTTGGGTTGGTGGTTATACTCCTCATTGGAAACAGAAAAATTTGTTATAATTTAATCAGTCTCCCCAGAGTCTGATTAATACGATCACCTGAGTTTCTTGGCTGGACTGACCCAATCAAGCAACCGCCCTTCTGTGAGGCTGGGCTATAACTGCCAGCTGAGCTCCCATCTCATTTTTGATCTTACTGTTCTACACATACCAGAAGGGGGCTGTTTGCACTGGTACGGGAGTTTCCTCTGTCCTTCTGCTGTTGAAAATCACGAGTCCCACTCTTTGCAGTAAGTCAATGACTGTTCCCTCTTCACTTTCCCTAAAGCTGTGCCACCAAAACAAAGGAGTGACACTGGCCTTTAGCTCACATGGGCTGTGGGCAAGGCCTCCTAATGAACACATCCAACGGCCCTCTCTGTGTCTGCAGAAGTGGCTGCTTCTCCTCTGCCTGCAATGAGAATGAACAATTACTGTCCTCTTATTTCCTCAAGTGACGGTGCCTTCTCTTGGTTCTCTTATTCTTTAATGGTGGGATTCTTCAAGGTCTCCCTTCAGTGTCTAGAAAGAAGGAAGGAGGAGACGCTTTTACCAGTTCCCAAGGTTCTACCATAATTTCTAAGCAGATAACTCCCAAAGCTTCAGTTTCCTATTTCTTCTGCATTTCAGACCCATATTTGCAACTCGTTTGTTTGGTGGTGACACTGAATGCCCCACAAGCACTTCAAAAATCAACATTTCTGAAAATGAACTCATCTGCATTTCCTGGGGGCTGTCAGTGGTCTCACACAGTCCGTCCTCCCACCCTCACTCCAAACCCAGTTCACCAAATCCTCTCTTTCCCAAGCCTCTCCTCATTTTCTCCCTTCCCTCACTATCATGGCTTCCATTCAGCTTCTCAGCCTGTTGGGATACTTCCCGTATACTGACTGTCTCTTCCCAGCTGAGTGTCTTCCACTGTCTCTTTTCACCCAAATCAAGGTTTCAAACAGGCCAGGCCCATTTTACATTCCCACGCCATCTGGTACTTCCTTTCAGGTTGACAAGACTAGGGGCCAGGTTAGACAGAGGCTGGCTTTCAAATGTCACCTCTGCCCCACCAAAGCCGTCCAGATCTTGAAAAAGGTATTTAAGCTCTTTGAATGCAGGTCCCTTTTCAGTCATGGGGGTGGGGAGTAGGGGGTGATTACTTGCTACACTCCAGGATGCTAGGAGGGGGCTGGGTACATGGTTTGGTGGAAAGCAGAGCCTTGAAATATGCTGGTATCTTTGCCGAAATAAAGGGAAATAGGAAAAGAAGACAATTTTATTTGTCTTGCTTGACCTGCGGTGCCTAGTCCAGTTTACTGTACATAGTAGGAACTCAAATATTTGCATTGCCTTCGAAATAAGGAACTCTATTTAGCAAGTCCCAAGGACAGGGAGATATTACTAAGGGCTAGGACCATCCTTTCAAGGGACAGATAATGCTTCCCTTCGTGCAGTTACCAGGATTGACAATCTTTCCCTTTGTCCATCACATCGAAGTCATTTTCTGAAGCCTGATAAATAGCTGCCTGCTGAACACCCAGCTGGGAAAGAAGTAGACCCAGCAAGGCCACAGGTCATCTCTGTGTGAGCCGATTTGTTTCTGATTCTCTACGAAGGCCCTTCAGGGTGGCTGCAATCACTCTGCAATCAATGGTGGGGCATGAAATAAATAGGTCAAAAATTTTTTTAATAGCATTGGAGTCGCAGAGGGTAGAAGAGGGCAGAAGTTTAAGGGAATGGGGTTGTTTATTCTCTTATCCTAAGGGCAACTCAATAACCACCCTTGAGAGTCTGAAAAGCTCCAAAGGTAGTGTCCTGATTTGTGGAGGCCAAGCATGTACATGATAAACTGGGTCTGCCCTGGGCTGTGCCTGGACACAGGGGAGGGACCCAGTGTCTCTCCCGGGTCACTTCCAGCTCTCTGTGAAACCTTGTCAACCCATGGGCTGTATAGCCAGGAATCAAGTACTCTGGGTGGATGGGTCTGAGACGCTTCCCTCTGCTTTAGTGGCTCAACTTGACAGCAAGAACTCAGCCCAATTTCTTTTCCTCACTTGATAATAAAGGTGACAAATCTTCTTCTCATTTAGATCACAATTTTCAGCCTTCGTACTCAACACGTGCTGTCGTGTGACACACGCACATGAGGATCAGGGCTTCTATGTGCGCGGAATCAATTACAATTTGATTAAGACAGAGCGGAAAAAAAGGAAGTAGTAACAATCATCGTTTCATTTAGAAAGCCTTCCTTCCTCACCCAGGCTTTTGGTGTGCTGAGAAGGCAATTAAAACAGGGTTCAATTAAAAATACCATAAAACAGAAATGAAATAAAATATTAAAAAGCCAAGTGCCATTATTAAATAAGTGTTTGTAAGAGGAGGTCCTCAGACAATAACGAAGAGTCTAGAGAGGGCAGGAAATCGTCTCCTGGCAGGGAGGACACACACTCAACACACACCTACAGTGAATGCCACTTGGTTTAGCGCCAAACCTGTGTTTTGCAGAAACATAAACGACAAGGCTCCCCTTGGCCACTCTACAACGGTGCAACCCGTACTCATTTTCCATTTCCAGTTCTGAAGCACCCTGTACCCCTCTCTCCCCGCTTTGCTTTAAGAAGGGACATCCCCCATTAAGGTGCATGGGAGGCGTCATGTGTGTATTAGAGTCTGCGACTTGTGTTTGCTCTCCTGCCCAGTACAGTGCTGATGTGTCCTTGGCATTCTTGTATCGAAGAAGAATCCAGTAAAAATCACATAGAAAATGCTGTTATTACGGCTCTTTATGAAATGACCTCATCACTCAAAGGAGGGATAAGAGATTGTCTACTTCTGATTGCGACTTTTATTAAGAATCTGGAAAGAAAAAACTTATCTGCAGGCCACAGAGAGATTTAGGGGCTCTCAGTCTCTAGGTTTTAGGCCTAGTTGTGTGACCCTGGGCAAGTCACTTCAATTCCCCTGAGTTTCAGTTCTGTCATGTACAAACTGAGGGGGCTGGGCTAGCTGTATGAAGTCCCTTTCAGCGCTAAAACACTCTGCTCCTCTATCTGTGTACACAGTGCCCAGGCATTTTCTCTGTTGAACTCTTCTGTAAAGTAGACGAAAGCCAGAGAAACAAGATCCTTAGAAGTACATAATCTGAATAACCAGAAGGGATGTAATTAAAACCCGGGTTCTGTTCCCACAAACACAGCCAAGGCTCTTCCCATAAAAACACGATGGTAATTAACGAACCTGCAAACCCCATGTAGCCGCCCTCTAGGCCCTGCCAGGCTTAGCTGCCAGACTGGCTCATGTCCTCCCCTCTCAGACAGCGAGCCTCGCTCCTGACTGCTCTTCGGGTGTGTTTTAGCCCATGGCTCTTCGTGAGAGAGGAGCATTTTCCAGTCATGCAGGGGCATGAATACATTTCTGGAATTTAAAAAATCATTAAAATGATGAAAAGAAAATACAAGGGGCCTGCTTGTATCAGAATATTCCCACCTCTGTACCAGAGCCTCCTCTCTTCTCTCTTTGTCTTCAAGAGATTGCCACAGAGCAGGTGCCAAATTAGTTCCTTGGGGACCTGGCTCTGGGAGGAGCCCTCCTCTCTCCTGAGCTGCTCTCCAGCCCCCACCCCAAGAGAAGCGGGCTTCGCTGCCCAAACCCTCCAGGGTTGGGGAGTTCCATGGGTAGGGCCAGCCCTGGAACTGTTCTGACGAGAATGAAATCTATTTTCAGAATTCTCCTCCACTTTTAACATCCTTATGTCATACGTTCACCCAGACTGGCCTTGCAGCCCACACATTATATTTGTCCTGCCAACTGGCTAACGTGATAAACCTAGTGGCCCGGCCAGGGAATGTGAGGTCACTTGGGGACAGCCAGGAAGGTCTGCTACAAGCAGAACACGCCTGTCAGGGGCTCTAGATAATATCAAGAAAGGTGTTCTCAATCACATTGCAAATGAGGTCCAGTAGGAGAAGCCAGAGAAAGACAACGAGTTCTCAGACATTTCTAGAATAAAGTCAGTAAGGGCAAGAAATGTGTCTGGTTATCTCTGTAACCTCCATGGGCTGGCCACAGGGGCCTGGCACTCTCGAGGGTCCTCTGCCTCTGATGCTCTGAATTCAACAACTGAACACTGACTTCAGAGTCTCTGTACAGCCCTGCTGCTCCGGGGGTGGTCCAGGGACCCGCAGCACATGTCCCTCCTGGGCATGTGTCAGGAAGGCAGTCTCGGGCCCATCGTGGACCTGCTCAGTCACATCTGCAGTAGAGTGAGCCCCAGTGACTGCGGCATGTGCACGCTTTAGAACTACTGCAAGGGGGCAGAGGCGGGAGCGTGAGCAAAACCAGCTGTGGCGCCACATTTGGAATGAACCAGGAGGGAGAAAGTGAGATAGGATTTGGGCTGCATTCAGATTTACAAATTGGATCATGTGAAATACAAAACCCAAAATATAAGCAGGAGCCCAAAGGTGTCAGGAACAGGTGTCCTCATTTACAAACTCAGCCATCTGTGTGAAGTCAGCAGAACTGCACTTCAAATTAGAAAATTGGATTCTAGTCTTCCCAGAGTTTTGAAGGAGCCTCAGCAATGGACCAACGCACTCTTGCCCCATTCCCTGGTGACCTGCCAGCTCATCGATTCTAGACACCAGCTTGTGCCTGGCCTAAGCCTGACTGGATTTTCTGCCCAGTATTTGTTAGAGAAAGGCTAAACAAGGAAAAGAAACATGAAGGTGTTTTCTCAGGGGGCCTCGTGCCCCTCTTCCAAAGGGAAAGGCCAGGCTTTCAAACAAGCACAGTGAGGGGCTTCGTTATCGGTTTTGCTCTTTAGGCTGGATTAATAAACCCTGGTTTCTTTCTCAGCACAGGTACATTTTTCATTTGCTGATGATGGTAGAAAGCCTCCTGCTCATATCTGTATTATAATAAATGCATTATAAGTGAGTAAGTAGAAAACAGTAAGGAAACGATGTTTTACTTTTAAATGCTAATTACGAAGCCCTGGTGCAGTTAATGTGCAGGGTGTTCTGTCAATTTTTAATGTTTATGCCAAGTGCAGTCTTCAATTTAACATGAGCTTTTAATCCTCTGAGCACTAAATTGCCTTTTAATGCTTGCAGAACAACACTGTGTTTGCACAAAGTCAGGTCTGAAAAACGTATTTAGTACAAGGTGTGTTGTGGGAAGGCGGTGGGGGGGGGGCGGGTAACTTTTTTTTTTTTTGAGAAGATGGTACTGGAGCACAGCAAAAGCAAAAGCACGCTGGTCCCTGCTCCCTTTCAGAACGTCATTTCCTATTCTTTCTGAGGTTGCCCTAGCGCTGCTCTCCTGCTGCTGAGTTAACCCTCCTGTGAAAGCTCCTACCTCCCAGGAAAACAGCCAGCCCCAGGATATACCTTGCACCATCAAAAAGACCACAGCAGAAACAGATTTGCAAAGGAGGGGTGCTGATGAGCTCTGACTGCCCTCCCAGCACACACCCAACTGGAAGGGAAAAGTGCTCTAGGTATCTTTGAGAGTGTGCAGAAGTTTCCTATAGCTCTACACATACAAAAAAAAAAAAAAGTATGATGAGAAAACATGTCCATTTCCTATAAGTAAAAAGACTAGGGGTGGCCAGATAGCTCAGTTGATTACAACACACTGTTCTTAACAACAAGGTTGCCGGGTTCGATCCCATATGGGCAACTGTGAGCTGCACCCTCCACAACTAGATTGAAACAACTACTTGACTCGGAGCTGATGGGTCCTGGAAAAATACACTTAAAGTTTAAAAGGAAAAAAAAAAAAAGGAAGAATCTCTCTTGCCACACCCCCATCCCCAATTAAAAAAAATAATAATAAAAATAAAAGGACTAAAGATTTTAAAACAGGAAGAGGGGCAGAAGAAAGCACAGAAAGGTAGGTAATGGGACAGAAAACAAAGCCAGGGGGTCTGAGGACTTTCTTGA
Organism: Rhinolophus ferrumequinum; assembly: GCF_004115265.2. Lineage (NCBI taxonomy): Eukaryota > Metazoa > Chordata > Mammalia > Chiroptera > Rhinolophidae > Rhinolophus > Rhinolophus ferrumequinum. The sequence continues at coordinate 97,149,136 of NC_046290.1, read as the reverse complement.
CTCTGAACACCATTCTCTAGGTGGGGGCGGGGCGTTGAGGGGCAGATGGGGGTGGCTGACCAACTCGTGGGCTTCTTCCAGTGGTGGGAACCATACCCAAATCACTGTCTGTCTTGTGATCTAACTCTCATCTTCCAGAACCTACTTCTCCTTCACTCCCAATACATCAGGCTAAATTCTCACTGCTCATCAAACATATTCAATGCCTCAGAGCTCTGCATAAAAGCAGCAATGACTTAGTATGGTGCAGGCATGGAGCTAAACACTTTACATATATTAACACATTTAATTCTGTCAGTGAGCTGTCATTCTGTTATTATTATCCTCATTCTGCAGATGAGGAAACTGGTGCCCAGAGAAGTTGAGTAACTTGCCTAAGCTCACACAGCCAGTAAGAGGTAGATCTAGGATTTGAACCTGATTCCAGGCTCGTATGTTCTCAACCAGCTGTCAGTGCTGCCTCCCCAATAGACCTCTAGTGAAATGTTCTTCCTGGCACCTTTTATCAACCAAGGCATCTCCCTCTTGTCAGCAGCTTCTGTTGAGATGTCATGTGCCCTCTGTGGAGCAATTCTTGACACTGACTTTCCTCTGTCAGCCACACTACCCTGGCACGTGGGTCACACTATGCTGTTATGCGCCTGAATTCACACTGTATCGAGTGCTTCTGCAGCTGGGTCTATGTCACCACATCAGAGATCCGTGATTCTGCTGATTCTTCGAGACCCTTAGGTGACTGGGTCAGAGGCCTTGGTACATCAGAAGTGGTGGGAGAAACGGGACAAAAGCCTCAGCAGAAACCCAGTTTAGTGGTAGTTTGAATTCAATGAAACTGCTGTTTTGAAGGACAAACATGGTTGAATATCAGCAATTTCATGTGGTCCAATGTATCCTTGGCTAGGCCTCCATGTGGGACCAGGAGTTCCAGAAGCACACCCATGTCTTCCCCTCTCCCTACCACTGACCGCCTCCCAACCTCCAAGTGCAAAGCGTTCCCAGCAGGAAAGCTTGTCGCTCTCTCCCGCTACTGGAAACCAGTTTCTGGAAGAAAGCGTTTGTTTTCAAATGTTTTCCTTTGGCGATCAGGCATTCAGAAAGAACAATGGCCTCAAATACACACTTAGTAAACAGCCTAATGATTAAATAATATATTATTAAAATTTGAATATAAAAAGGCCATCTTTACATGTGAAAGCTAATGGCCATGCTTGACAAACTTCAGTACAGCTGCTCAGACACAGACAGAACTACAAAGGGAGAGAAATTAGGAGGTTTCATCAGTTGATAAGTTCAACAACAACACAAAATACCACGTGGAGTCCCACAGTTGTCATTTACTCCAGGGCAAGTGCAGCATGAATGGCCGCCCTAAATACAGGTTTTTATGGCTATTTATTAAATGGTCAGCTAAATAATAATTTGATATAAAACTGTGTGTTAGCTTTCCAGGTACGAGTACAATGACTGAAGGGAAAAGGCAGGTCTAGAATTATGAAAAGACAATAAGCATCAAGGGGTTTTTAATTTCTTGTAAACAGAAGAGAGATTTTTGAGATCTAGTCTACTGCATGAACCAAAAATGTCAGTAAAGATAGAATGTCAGTCTGTCCATCTTGCTTTAGCTGGCTCCCCGTCCATTTACCCTCCAACACAACAATTTCCACCTCAGTGCAGTCCAAAACAACAACAAAAAACAACACAAAACAAAAAAACCACAGCTGGGGAAATTTGAGTTCAAGTCCCAGTCCCACAATTGACAGAGAGACTGAAGCCTAGAGCATGGATCTCTCCTGGTAAAATGGTGGTGCTCTCTCTGAGATGTGGCAGTGAATCATGATTGTCCACTAAGTACCCCCCAAACTCATGATCCTTCTTCTACAGCACAGAGGTGTCCCGGTTAAGCAATTATCTAGCAAAGGACTACGTTTCTTGGCCATGCCCAGGTCCTTTGCAACGCATTCAAGCCACATGACTAGTTCTTGGCAATGGTCCATAAGCAGAGGACATATATGTCAAACTGGGAAACTGGGTCTCTTTTTCCTTGGCCAGGTAGATGTAGAAAAGAAGGAGGCTTAGAAAATGGCAAAGCCACAAGACAAAAAGAGCTGGGTCCCTGAATCACTGCATAGAGAAAAGGCATGTGCCGATCAGAATATCCATGTGAAGACTGTCAGAAGGATGAGAAATAGGTACCAGTATTTAAGCCTGTGTGTATTTCAGGTCCCACTTGCAACAGGAGCTGACTTTATCCTAATGGGTATATAGAACCTCCAGTTATTCTGAAAAAAGCCCTATATTGTTCCATAGAACTTACTATCCTCTACCTGTCAAATGAGGATACTTGTTTGAAAATTACTAGAGCTTAAGTAGCAGAGAGAAGCGAGTAATAGCAAAAGCCAGCAATCTCATCGTCCATAACGAGGCTCACGACTCAATATTTAGGGGAAAAAACTGATGTCAACTCACTTTATCCAAACTAACAAACTGACGAAGTGGAGAGCCCCATCTAAGGCCTTCCCCATTACTCCCTCTGACTGCCAAGTCCCTGCCCTGCTGTGGGCAGGCAAGGGAGAGGAGAGGCAGAGCTGGGAAAGAGCTTGCTTACACCCATCTCTCACCAAAGTACAGCCCAGAAAGAGTTCTGAAACACCTGCCTACCTTCTCCATCACAGAACTTTCTCCCAGGAAAAGGCTGGTGGAAAACGACATTATTATTTCTTCATTTGGGATAAATGGCTACAGGCTTAGATATGCAGGCAGCGGTGCCAGAGGAGTGATTTATGAAGTCCTGTTTCTCTCTCCCAGCCCTGAGATGCAGCTATAGCTCTTGCTGTAACATCGGGGATTCCAGCTTTCTAATGAATCACGGCCACACATTATCTGCCAGGTGACCTGCTGGGTTTGGAAATGAGGACTGTTTCTGAGGCAGTAATTAGGATTTCTCTTTCCTTCCTTCAAGATTGCTCTGCCTCTCTAGGACCCATGTCCACAGCTTGGCTCTGGGAAAGGCTGGGCGATGCTGCCTGCCCTAGGAGAAAGCTTATCTTAGAGCCTACCCACATTTCTAAGGAGGCTAGTACCCAGCCCCCAGCGCACAGCTGTCCAAGCTCCCCCCACCCTCATCCCTCAGCAATGAACACACAGCATTCTGCTGTGGGGCGGGCTGGGAGAGCAATGCAGCCCTTCCCACTCGGGCCAGCTTTCAAAAGGCAGCTGTGTCAGCGAGCTGCTTGGGCACGTGGGAGGGGCCCACGTCTCCTGCTCAGGTGTCCGCCTCCCAATGGTCTGCTCTCACTTTCAATCTGGTTCAGGCAAATGCTCGGTGGAACTGCAAGAGAAGCGTCCAACCTTTCCCCCCAAGAACCGAAGCTGTTATTTGTAGTGATGGACTGGCTTTCTGAGTGGTTGTTAGACTCCATGTTTTAACGACAGGAAAAGGTCAGCCAGCAGATGCTGGAGGCCAGTCGCATGCCTCACATAAGGGTTAAGCCTTGAGTCGGCACCGTAGCCTCTGCAGCCAGCCTGGGTGCACATCCCCGGCCTCGCAGATGAAAACTGCTCCACGCCAACATTTATCGACTTCTTGATGCATACAGAGCAATGTCTCGTTTGATTCTCACCAAAGAGAAGATATTATTATTCCCATTTTATGGATGAAGTGAAGGAAGATGCCCAAGGTTACAAAGTCATCAGTGGTAGAACTATAGCTCCAACCAAGATGAGTCCTTCCTGGAAATGTGTCTGCCCTCAGGACCTCCTCCCACTGCCGCCCTCCTTCTGCTCCAAGGGCCAGCAAAACGAACCATTCCCTATTCAATTCCCAAGTCTTCCTGGACGTTCTCTACTTCCACCTTCCTGTAAGCATTTTCCAGTGTATGCCTTCCTCTGGTCCCTGCAACGTAATTCCACTCGGGGCCCACCCACTCTGCAAAGCCCATCCCAGAAATGCTTTCCTGGAGGAGGCGGCTGCAGGCGCCATCAAGCAGAGTTTGTGCGTCTCTTCTGGTACACCCTACATTCTGCCTGGCTTTTCACTTACTTCTGTCTTGTTTTAGTTCCCCTGTCAGATTACGAGGTGGCACACCCGAGTGCCAGCTGACCTGGGGTCAAACAGCAGCTCAGAGTAAGAACAGAGAGTCCACTCTTTGTACAAGTAAACAAATAGATAAGCAAGGCAACTGCAGATTGTAGGCTGTGTCATCAGTGCCAAACTGAGGCAGGGATGGTCAGGGGAGTGACCAGGTGCTACTTGAGCAGAAGGATGACAAGGGACCATGTCTCCACAAGTATGGAGAATGAGCCTCAGGGAAAGCTTTCTGAGCAGAGGGAAGGAGTCTGTCTTGGCTCAGAAACAGAAAGTGTGGCCGGAATATAAGGAGAAAGGGGGAGAGAGACTGGAGAAGAGGTAGCAGGGGCCAGCAGGAGCTGGGGCCATGTGGGCAGAGTCTGGACTTTATTCAAGATTGTTGGGAAACCTCTGGACAGTTCAAGCAGGAAGACGCCTTGACTTGGTTTCTCCTTTTTGTTTAAAATGCTGCTGAGTCCTGTGTAGAGAATGGGTTGGGCAGGAGAGGAGGCAGAGAGTGATATGGGGATCAGTGATTTAATGATTCGATGCCAGTCTCTGGCACACAGTAGGCCTTCCCCATGCATGCGGGATCCCTCAAGGAGAGAGAATACTGCAGGCTAAGAGGAAAGACTTTTCCACATACCTGCTGTGCAGCCGGGTGTGACAGGAACAAGTAATCACATGGCAAGGTCCCAGCTCCCTCCAATGCAAAGCAGGGTGAAAAACCCAATGCCTGCTTCACCCGTGAGGACACAGGAGAGGATGCATTAGCCTGGTGCCCTCCTGTGGGGAATGCTAATGACGGTGTGGACATGAGTAGAAGAAACTATGGCAGCCGTGGTGTAGGAGGTAAGGGAGGAGGTGAGGCTTCCTCCCATTTCCTCCTTGTGCTCTGAACAGTTCCTGAGGGGCTGCAGGGGATTCACACCAATCTGCTGTCCTGGGTCAGTGACACGCGGGACTACTCTCCTTCTCTGAGCCTCAGTTCACTGAGAAACTGCACGGAGCAGGCTCCACATGCACCACACAGACAGCCACCAGCCAGCGTGGCAGCACAGAGTCTGGGGCCTGTCTTCGGGGAGCTTCTAACCTCTTTGGCAAGACATCGCACTGATAGCTCATGTATCTGGAGTGATGTGGCAGGAAGGGTGATACCTAAGAATCACCAAGGACTCTCCACAGTTGCTACGCTGTGAAAAGCCAGGTCCCGCCTCACTGCCTGGGCGTCGCCCCTGCCACTTGCCATCCCCCGTTATCTGTCCTCCTAGCACGACCACTATTGGGCAGTTTAGTAGATCTCGGTCGGTTTGTTTGTTCTCACACCGCCTCCACAAAGGCAGAGCCTCTGGGCTACCTTCCCTCCCCGGCCAGAGAGACAGAGCTCTGCAACCTAAGGAGCCATGGGCTTACCACCCACGTCTTGAAGTGGGAAACGACGAGGGTGTAAACCTGTGCTGACGTGGAATCACCTAGACGGAGGCGGAAAGTGTAAGAATCTTAGTGCCCAGGCCACACCCAGCCCAGTGAGACCAGATTGTGAGAGGGGCCCAGGGCCAGGGCTTTCAAAGTTTTCCACATGAGTCCAGTGTGCATGTCTTGAGAGTGACATCAGCAAGTGCTCGGGAATTAGAGGAGGGGATACAAGGGTGGCCGGGGAGCAAATCCTCCAAGAAGACCACTAGCAAACCTGACAGTGAACCTTCCTCCTCATCCATGCCTACCTCCCACTGAGAACCCCCAGGAATCCCACCCTTTGCCCTGCGGTCAGTGACAAGGGACCTGGTCTGCCCTGAAAGCACCAGCAGCCAGGATGCCCCCGAAGCTTTAGGGATGTACAACAGCACTGTGACAACCCCGCAGCCCACCAGGGAGCAGCCTGGAAAACCAGTTTAGATTCGCAAAGGAGCTGGTATTAAAATTGCTGAGAGATCCCTGGCTCCGGCGGCCACGCATGTTAGGGCCTGTGAATAATAAAAGGGGAGCTTGTAATTCTACTAAAAAATGAAATTTCCCCATTTCTGCAGAATAAACAAAAACAAAATAATACATTAGCTCTGCAATATGTCTGTGCTTCAGGGCCTCAGATTGTCATTAAAGTTGGATTTTATCCATGACAGATTTCTTTACTCCCCTTGCACCCCAAGTAAGAAAACACGCAACCTCACGATGAATTTCCTTTTCTTCCCATTTTCTATCTGCATGTGGTTTATCCATACTAAACTGTGGAGGAAGCTGCCCAGACACTGGGCTCTTGTTTGCAATTCTTTGCCTTTCAGCCCTGAAGCATCTCCCAAGGCGTTCTTAAGAATCCCATAGGATAACATTGAAGCAAGCACCCCTCACAATTTAGGGAAGATAAAAAGACACCGCCCCCCCAGCCTTGGTTGTGAGAGGTAACTCAGAGAGAGTTACAGAGGGGCTGCTGGCCCTGGGTTCAAAGCGATCAGCCCGCGAGCAGCTGGATTCAGCAGAGAGATGGATCAAAGGCTCCTGTAGGAGGCCACAGCCAGCACCAAGGTGGCAGCAGAGCTTTGAAGCCCTTATCTGAAGAGACCTGGTATCTACTTCCTCTGAGCAGGAGCGCGTGCACAAGGGGATGTTTTGGGGTGACTGGAGGCGGGAGGGCTTTCACCACTAGCACAGGTGCCCCAGACAGATCCCCAGGGTCTCCGCCAACAGGACAATCCTCAGGCGGGAGACCAAGACATTCCCTCAAGTGCCTGTCGCCCTACTTTCCAAAGGAGCTCTACCATGTCCACCATGTCCGTCGTAGGCACTGACGGAGCTTACTTAGTGTTCAGCCGTCCGGGGCGACTGGGGGACCGGGAGAGCCGTGGCGAACGGAAGATGCATTACAGTCTCACCACTCTCATCTGTGCTTTAGCAGAAGTGGATATGCAAAGCAAGCATGCCTTTCATGGTTCCCCAAGCCCCTCTTCCTCTGTTGGGCAGACAGAGTATGATGCCTCAAACATACCTGTGCTAAGGGGGCAAAGAAAACTAAAGAGGCTGGGATGTGCCACACACCGGGAAACGAGTCACTTGCAAAATCCGGGGCTCGGTGGGAGCAATCCTCCAAGGGCCTCGAGGGGATCAAGTTCTCGAGTTCCTTGCCACCTGTCCCCAGAGACACGAGGTTCCTTGTTCACACATGGCCAAGTACTGCGGGGAGGACTGGAATACCAACTTAGCTACTTCATGGCGGGATCCCTTACCACAACGGGAATGGAAACAAGGCCCGATGACAGCTATGGGTTAGGTTACATAGCCCGGATCCCTAGTGAAGCAGCAGCAGCTGGGGAAAAAATAGCAGCGAATTAGGCACCAGGTAATATTCCAGAGATGCCTCCACAAGTGGCCTGGGCTGACAGAACAACTCACATCTAGTTTTGATGTCTTAATAGGTTTTTAACAAATTCTCCTTCAGTTATCCAGCTGCTTAGCTTATCAGATACTATTATTACCTCCTTTGTGCCTCCCTTCCCTGCTCTCTTTCTGTTTATCAGGCCTGCCTTGCTGTAAAAGAATCTCCATAATGATCCCTACCGAAATATTTCACTTCTAATACAAAGCCATGCGTTTTGCATCCCGGAGAGACTCTCCAGCTTACTCTGCTAAGAAGTCGCTCCCCTGCCTATCTGGCACAGATCTCGGTGGCACTTTCTGCACCATGCACCTCAGCATGCAAGGCTGGGTAGGCAGACGGCAGGACTGCGGGTTAACTCCAGCCCCCACACACTGTGGACGTCTGCGATGAACACCCACTGGCAACCACATCCTGCTCATCTGGGGCTTTGTCCTGACATCCAAAAACCAGAAAGGACATTTGGGCAAACCTCAGAAGGCCATCAGAAAGCCACAGAGAAACCATCAGAGGGGGTGGGGGAAACACCTGTGGGGAACTTGAGAGGTGTAATCAGCAGGGCGTGGCATTCTGCCTCCGTGTTCTCATCCCTAAGAACGTTCCTGGGGGTCTCTCTCTGATTTTTAAAAATACAGATATAACCTAGTCCCAGCACGAAACACACGCCTGTTTACAGGACGTGAACAAATCTGGGTCTGGAAAGTCAGCAAATGGGTGGGGTGCTTCTCATCCCCAATGTTGTCATTCAGAGCAGTCTCCCGAGGGTACAATGTCACTTATTCTGATGTGACAACCAAGTGGGGTCACTAGCAGGAAGGCATGGCCAAATACCCCGGGGCATTAAGGAGCTCTGCCCGAGATCTTTCGTGAGCAGTCCAACAGATCTGTGACATGGGGTTGCCTGACGACGGGCATATCCAATGGAACCATACCATGTTCCTGCTCAAAGGAGTCTGATAAGTTCCCATCACAGTGGCAATGAATTCCAGCCCCCTTCCTGTGGTCTGCCAGGCTCTATGGATCTACCGTGGCTTTGCCACCCACCATGCTCCCATGCTCCCGGGGCGCACGCTGCTGCAGCTCCAGCTCTTGCCTGTCTGCATAGCTCTTGGACACATCATGTATTTGCCTTTTCACTTGCTGTGCCCTCTGCCTAGCACATTTCTGCCTCCAGACATTACTGTGGCTCAGTCCTTCACATCCTTCACCTGCAGTTCTCACCTGCTGAGAGAATCCTTCCTTGACCATTCTAAGAGCAACCCCTCTTGCCTTCACCACAATGTTTTTCCCAGTTACATCACTAGTACCTACACCAGTGACTGATAACTAGTCAATGTTTAATAAGGTATCTATTGAATGAATGAATGGATGAATGAATAAATAGTAATTTCAGATGCCTTTCACAGAGGATGCCACTATAGTCACTATGGTTTCCTAATGTAATTTCCGGCCACGTTTTTTGCTTCTTTTGCATACTTTTTTCTGCAAGCTCTTGTGGTAGTCTCCTATTAACTGTTCTTCTCCATTTCTTCCATGTCACTAGAATTTTTATCTCATGTGGCAGTCCAAAACAAAAACTACATTTCCCAGTCTTCCTTGAAGCTAAGAGCAGCTGTGTGGCAGGATTCTGGCAGTTTCTAGGCACCCAACTTTTGGTCCTGGTCCCTAGCCCTCTTCCTCCTTTGCCCCTTCCCCCTAGACCTATCCTGCTGCCTGGAAAGGTCAATGTCTGGCTGGAGCTCCATTTTGGAGCATGAGAAGAGAGCCACATGCAGCACAAATCTAGAACACAGGGTCCCAGGAAGCTCTGAACAACAGGGCTCTGCCCTGTTTACTTCCAGACATTTACGTAAGAAAGAAACTTGTTTTTCTAGCCACTGTTATTTTAACGTTTTGGTCACTTATAGCTGAACCTTTATTCCTACTTTTCTTGCATTTATTATTTCTTAGTGGAAATTCCATCCAAGGAAAGAAAGGAAATCTCTGATGAAGTCTGGCAGAGTAGCGGAGGTTGGAACGAGCAGATAGCATGGCTGGGCCATCTGTGGATATGAATGGCCTTCTTTAATCCTACTGCATAAAGCCCTGGAGACTGGAATTTCTGCAGCACAAAAAGGAAAGTATCTCATAGATAGACTCGGAAGGGTCAGCCCCAGTACCAACTATGTGAAGAGTGGTAAGACCTGACAAAGTCACCTTCGTTCTTCATCTGTAAGATGGGGACAGTAGTTATGCAAAGTATTATAACACGTGTGAAAGTGCTTTGTAAACTATCAAACTCTAAAAATACAAGGTATTTAAGAATTAGCTCTATTTGGCATCTCACAGATTAAATTAATTCTTAGAGTTCTTAAACAACTTCCTACAGTTTTATATATGTAATATCAAAGAAACCAAGAGCCAATAGTTTAAATCATGGAATTAAATAAACTTTTAAACTATTCCATGAAATTAGATTGTCACAGGAGGAACCTTCAAATGTATTTGAGTTTCCAGAATCTTATCTATTACTTAAAAGTAGTCTATTAAACAATACCAACTCGTGTCTTTTTGTGCTGCAGTGGGACAAAAGGCAGACGTTGTATGATCTTATTATGAAAAATGAAATTACTTTTCTGTAAGGCATTAAGGGTCCCAAAGTGGCTTATCCACATCCCAGAAGGGATAGACCAGTGTGCAGAGGACCAACAAACATCTGCTGGGTGGATAAGACATAGTATCCAAAAGACTCAGCAAGCTCAGATCCTAATAGGTATCATGAAGTCCTGCCAGGTAGCAAACACACTGATGGGGAATCCAGATGTCTGCTAATGATCAGGAGTCAGGAAAGACTTGCTGGCGATAATTCCAGAGAACTATCCAAGGATACTAGACTCTTGGCAAGGCTTTGATTCATGAGTCAAAGCAAAAGGTGCTCTTGCTATCAACTGGGGGGTTAGGTCAGGTGCAGCAGACACAACTGGCTGCTTACCTAATAGCCACTCCCCTTTCTTCTCTGCCAATAGAACCATCAGTGTGGTATGTATCCAGTGCCACGGGAGGCGGTGATTGGTCTGAGCCAGCCACAGCAATCTCCTTCCCCTACACTAGAAGGCAAGGGATGCTGTTTCAGCGAGCAAGCCCCCAAGGGAAAACCACCGGAGGCTTCTGGGAACACAACTCCCTGCTGAAAGAGAACAGCATAAGGAAAAGCCATTCATTTTTATCCGCCTTTCTTCCTTCTTGCGTGGCACGGTCGCACATGAGGATGCGACATCACACTTGGATCAGCAGCCATCTTGCATCTGTGACGGAGCTCATTCCCGAAACACTGAGACTGGCAGTGTGGAAAGACTGAGAGTGCCTAGGTCCTCTTTGACAACACTGAGCCTCTACATCATGCTTAGTATCACCTATCTCTAGACTTCTTGTAACTGAAGATAGGATCTTTATTTGTTAAGCCACATTCCATATATCAGCCCTGCTGATATAACAGGGCTGAAGTCCTAGTCGGACTAAGGGGCCAATTGAGATGCCAGTCGCTCAGCGGGTGTCAGCATGGGATGAGATGCCTGTGATGTGATGAAAATGTGGGGGTGCCAGCTTCCTTCTTAGAGCTCCCCAGCTTAGGTCTGACCAACAGCAGAGAGACCTGGCATGAGACTGAGAAGAGCCCCTGGAGCTGGACCTGGTCTTGGCCCTGTACTGCAGAGGGGTTCAGTCACACCCAGTGCTCGGGTTCACACTCGTCCGTCAGAGTGAGTGCTGCAGAGGGCCTGAGCTTTGAGGGGGCTGCTACATCAAAGCCCAGGAAGGGGACAGAGTCCCTGTACAAGCACTGACAAATAACGCTACGGTGTATGACGTCCCAAGTGCATGGGACTCTGCTGTTGGGATGGTTTTCCACCACAGGCTGTGACAGTCATTTCTGAATCCGAGTTATAAGACACACATTGTAGGTGTCCAAACTCCAGAGACTAATTATTTCAAGTGAACCTGCAGGGTACTTGGGGCCCTGTTTCAAGTTTATTTCATATGGTTGCATTTATTGGCCTTTTGACTATCAAGAAGAAAGGCTATTACTCCATGCAGTAATTTAAAAAAAGAAGTGACAATTTTTCAAGTAATTATCAGCAAAAATGCCAAACAGGAAGGTAGAGTCTGAACATCCCACTGAGAGAAACTACCAAGACAGAAAATAATGTGCCATAGATAATATTGCAAAAGCAAACCTCTTGGCAGACAAGGTGCTTTATCATATCATACTCACCTTTCTTTAATGAACTGCCCTCTGCAGCTGTGTTTAAATCATAAACAGAATTTAATCTAATTTCTTATGCTGACAAAGACTAGAGACCATTAACCCTGCAATATATAATACAGTATATTCTTGTAAATAGGTAAACAAGTTTACTATCCCCTCATTTTTCTTTCTTTGCAGGAACTCCTTACAAAGGAAGTAGAATGAACGTGATTAATACCATTTTTAAAAAGTGACCAGAATCATTTACACTCCCATGTGTACTCTATGCCTTAGAGCAGACCTGAAGGCCAAATCTTGCCCAATGTCTGTTTTTGTAAATAAAGTTTTTATTGGAACACAGTGACATCCATTCATTCATGAACCGTCCTTGGCTGCTTTTGCATTACCAGCAGAGATGGGTAGCTGCCTAAAGACAGTACTGGCTCTCAAAGTCCCAGATGCTTCCTATCTGGACCTTTACAGAAAGAGTTTGTTGACCCTGGTTTACAGTAATGGTTATTCTTTCCTCCAAATTGACAGATAATGTTCATTTTGACAATGCCCCCAAATCCTGCAGAACAGTAAAGCACTAAGGTAATTCCATAGTTCCATAACCATTAACAGTGATTTCTAGTGTATTATGAGCATTGGGACAGAGAAAAATAGAGTGTGGATCACATACAGTTTCCTGGGTCTTGACTCTAATTCTACTCGTTTTTTTCCATTCAAGAAACAAATCACAGCACAAGGAAGAAAGTCATATTGACGAATTAAATAACACTGAAGGATGATGATATTCTTATCATCATTAAAGGATATTACTGAAGGGAATCATTCCAATTTATAAAAACAGTAAACAGTTTGCAAATTTGCAAGCCCTAACACTTATTAATAACAAATAACTACAACATAGTTAAAACTGATTGCAAGGCCCCAGTAGGCCCGACACCGTGATTTTAAAAAAACAAATACATTCAATGATCTCAAGATTGATTCATTAATTCATCCTTTCCACACTGAGGGCTTATTGTGGGCAAGCTCTGTGCTGAGCATTCTGGAGCACAAAGACAATGGAAAGTACTACAGATACAACCCTGGCTCTCAAGGAGTGCACACTTCAGGAGGACAAGAAATAATGTCGGTGGATTATTGCCCGTTTGAGGGAAATGAAAAGGAAGTAAACCAAGGAGAGCTTCAGGAAGTAGCATTTGAACTGGGCCTTGAGAGAGGGACAGGATTTGAACTGGCAATGGTGGGAGACCACTCAGGGAAGGGGAGTCTGCAGGGGCCAGGGAGTCAGAGCTTAACACACTGCACCCAAGCTCCCAACAGGAATTAGGACAAGCACCCGGGTCTTCAGTGTGAAGCATTTTTTTCAAAAGTCATTTACAAGGGTATTTGAAATACACTGAGTGGTAAGATTTTCAAGGAGGAAATATAAAAGTATGAGAGATAATGTTACTTTTAAAATTTTAACCATTTTATTTAGTAAGAGGCAAAGGTTGTTATACAACCTATACTAGGAAAAGGAAACTATACTACAAAGGAAATTATACCAGGAAAAGGATATCAAGCCAGACAAAATCAATCAACCAGCAAAAAACCCCACCTTTGTCAAGAGTCAAAAAAGATCTGAAAACCTAAGAGTAAACTATAGTTTCCCTTTAGCTTACAGTAGTGAAAATAACCACCAATGAGACCATCCTTGAAATTCAGAGCTACCCCAGTTTTCTGTGAGTTGGCTCATTTTCCAATTGGGGATGTCTCTCTCTCAGTGTAGCCTTCTATATTTACTTGGGTACTTGATATTTAGGAGAAATGGTGACCTAAGACCTTATTATATTCGTTAACTTTCGTGTTTAGACGATGTCAATTCCCTTCCCTCTAGCTGCCAAGTAAATCCCATTTTAACATTTAAATGGTATAAATTGTTTAACCCTAAAAAAAAAAAAAAGGCGCAGGAAGAAGGCCAAGGTAATGTGTTGTGACTTAATTACATATGGCACACTGCAGAGTAACCAAGTCCTTCAGCATTCATCTCAAAATGGAGGTGGTTCAGAGCACTGGTTACTATCATCCCATGTTGAATCCTACTCAGTGAAACACTGGGACATATATTGAAGGCAGTCAACTACCACTCAGTCAATCATAACTAATTGGGCCTTGAAGCTTTCCCAATAAACATCTGATCACGTGGGATCAGGGCAGTGTGCAATTACGAAGGCATGTGCAATATATTATATGATCATAAGAATCTGGTGATGTCTTTACTGCGTATAGATACACTCAAACATCCCTTACTTCCAAAATGGAGGGAAAAAAGTATGAGGGAGAAGCCATATTCGATGTTGCATGTGTTCTTTGTGTTATATGTGTTTGCCAGTGTTTTCTGGGATCCAGATGGCCAGGCGAAGTTCTGAGCACTTCTGAACTTAGTGAAAACTTTCCCTACCTTATCTCCATGACATCTTGCTATAAATCCGCCCCTCAGCGAAATCAATACATAGGTAGTCCCCTCACAAAGCCTTGAACTCCCTTATCTTTTATCTAGTTTGCTCACGTTAAGCGAGGCTGAGCACAAGTGAAGACCGTGCATCACGTTCCCTGGGTCCAGCTTTACCATTTACTAACTGCATGGCTTTAGTGAGCTGGTTAACCTCTCTAGATCTCATTATCCTTACATTTAAAGTTTAAGTAATAAGAAAACAAACTCCATCTTATAGGGTGGCTTTTAGAGGACAAAATAAGTTAAACCATGTCAAGTGCTCAGAACTTTGTCTTGAAAGCAGTGAATGCTCAATAAATGTTGTGATCGGTACTGTCTCATCCCACTCCTCCCTCGTCTCTGTTGGCCGAACCCCCTCCTCAGACCTCAGCCGTGCACCCAACACGATTCTTCCTTCCCCTGGTTTGAACTCAGGCTGATCTATCAATCAGCTGGAACTACTGATTGATGTGTAATTGTCATGGGCACAGGAAGAGTTTTCTTATCTAGACCGGAAACTTTTTGAGGATAAGGACTTCCGTGTACATTGGCTTTGCCTGCAGAATGAATCTGATAAAATGGCTGGTTAATGGTCATAGAAGCTAGACAGGGGCATCTTGATGTGAATGTGCATAGTTCTTATTTTTAAACAACATTCTAGGTAGCAATTGACAAGATAGCTATTAGTGGTAGTAGAATCAACCGAAATGTGCAACTATTATCTGTTTGATGTTGAGAATTTGAAAAGGAAAATAATACCAGGAGACACTGGAGTGGGGATGAGAGTAAGAGTAAGAGGAAACAGATTCTAGTTCTGTATCTACGACTACTTCACGTTCTTTGAGACTCAGAGGTTAAACCACTGGCCGATTCCTCATCTACAAAGTAGTAGGTCAGAACCATTGACTTTTAAGGTCTCAGACGGACCCTGTTGGCTGCCCCAGTCAAAAGCCTTTGAGTTTGCTGAATCCAGATTTTGTCTGGGGACTTGCAGCCATGTTCTAGGCAAATATCATCGGACTTCGCAGTGATTGTTTGACGATCAGGAATAGGACCCAGTTCTAGACAATGGGACCTAAGGGATATTTGTTGTGGGGCTTCTGGAAAAGAATCTCCACTTGAATAAAAGAGTGGTACATGAGGAACCCCTGACGCAAGCTTCCTGTCTGTGAGTGTGACTTTTTGAGGAAAGGGTGACTGATAACTGCAGTGTCATCTTGAAAGTATGAAGAAAAAGCTAAGAGAATGGTAGAAAATTCAATACAGTGCTCCAATATAGTTACCAAGTTGACTTAAACAGCCCGTTTTGGAAATAATAACTCCCCCTATTGCGTAAGCCATTTTAGTTCTGTTACTTGTGCCTAAAAAATTTCTGACTGACAACACGCTAAGAACCCAGGCACCACACAACTGAGGCACATTGTTAAACTACGGGAAATCTGACACACAGATAGATAATCTCTGGTGACTCACAAAATCCCCTCTGGGACAGTCTTAGATGAATGTTGTAATGGCTGAGCCCTGTGATCCGGAAGACCACTGTTTATGTTTCTATGTAATCGATGTTTATTCATCTCACTTTGACATGTGGGCTTCTCTTTGTAAGCTGAGGCTGACATACACACATATTCAGAGATTAAGGTTAATAGGAAAAGGTATGTCCTAATCTTAAAACAGATTTAAACTCTATTTTCCGCAAGAAGTCTTTTAATCCTTTATCCAGTGGGATTATTTTAATAAGCTCATTTTTGCACAGTTACTATTGATTCTTTACAAAAGTTCCTTACATTTGTGTCGATGATTTCCTAGTTTGTCTATCATATTGCTAATCTAACCATTCTACTATGCTCAATGATCTAAGTGTATAAATTCCATTCAAGGTCACAAAACTCTCATGGGCGCATGCACACGTAACAGCAACTTGCAAACTCGTCACAGCACTTCAGAAACTGTCAGAAGAGAGAGCACTGCTGCGAGGCTCAGCCCTACCCCGGCCCTTATGCTGCAGATGAGGAGCCTGAGGTCTGGAGAGGAGGCATACTTCGGTGAAGGTGACACAGTGAGCTGGTGGCATCACGGAGTGCAGGAAACTGTGGCAGTTTGGTGGAAGTGATTACAGTGACATGAGTGTAACAACAGCAACTCCATTCGTACTGGGCTAAGGACAGAGAAGGAGCTATTCTAGGTTCTTCATAAGTTTTCATCCATTTAACTCTTGCCAGAGCCCCAGAAGAGGTAGGTACGGTACTATCATTATTTCCACAATATAAATGAGAAAACTGAGACAAGAGCAAGGTAAGTACTTGCTCCAGGCTAACCAGTGCTCAGTGCACATGCAATTATCATTCGGCCATTTCTCGTCTCCTCACACTACACTGGTCCACGGGGTGACATTTCCTGAATGGCTACTGTTGGTAGGTCAGTGGTTTGAATTGTGATGAAATAATAAGTACAATGGATTTCTCGAATCCTGATTTTCATCACATTATTTGTAGCTGGGGCACATAAGATGATCTGAGTTCCAAAAAGAGGCCAATGTTTCATTCCCAATGTGGCAGCACAGTCCTCTATCGTCAGCGTCACTTGATTTCCTAGCATCCTAACAAAAGGGAATAAGAAGGGGGAAAGAGAGGCTGGTGGGCAGGCGGCAGATGGGCCGGGGGGAGAGGGCACCTGGATGATAAAGTTGGCCTCCCTCCCAATCAGTAGTCCTTGCCTGCTATCAAAGTGCAAGTCCCAGGAAACAAACCGCAGAGAAGAGAAGAGACTTGCTGTGACCCAAATGCCTTGTCCTAAGTTTGTGGAGAGAATAAGGGAGAAGGCATTCTAAAGGCAGCATCATTTTTCAAGGAGCCATCACTATTTCTCACTTAAAAGCAGAGCTGGCCAAGCTGACGTAATTTCTTCTCTGGGTTTTTATTGTATTTCAAAGCAAACATAAGCATGGATGAAAACATGAACAACTGGAATGGCCTCTCACGGTGACCTCATCGAAGCATGGTCCATGGACGCAGAGGGAAGCAAGCCAAGGCCCAGAGGAGTTCAGTGGTGTAGCCTGGTCATCAGGCCTGCACAGCCACCCCGAGTCCCTCACTATGATGTGTTGGCACCGAGGGCGATGATCTCTGTTCTGAAGTAGAAGGGAGCATTGGAAAGGGCAACGAGGGGGTCTGAACATGATTCCCAACATGGAACCCCAGTCAAATAGTAAGGGATCCAATCAGCTGCTGAACCAAACAAACCCCTGTTCTGGGTCTTGTCTGACTTCTCTAGGAGACTGTCCAAGGCTGGACAAGGCCAGGGTCAGGCTAAGACCTTGCAGCTCATCTCAGACACAGAGGCGGCAGGATCAGCCCTGAGTCCCAAACCACTCAGCCAGCCTGACAGCTCATCACAGCCTGAGCAGACAGCCTCCAGAACGGGCAAAAGAAGTAAACTGGCAGAGCCTCCTCTGATCAGACTGTTGGGCCTGGACCAGCCCGAGCCACGGCCCTGTGGCCCCGAGCCAGGGCTGTCGCACTAATGCAGGCCTGGAGCAGCGGCCTTGCATGGCACACATCTCTGGCACTGTGTCTGAGTCAGTCTTGCCTACAGCTGTCAGCGGCACAGTCTGTCTGATGCTACATGGATGGCAGCGATTCAGTCATTCCGGGGACGCTTCCAGCGCAGTGTTCTTGGGAAGGGGAAAAGAGAATGCCCTGGGGGGCCAGAGGCAGTGGGCTGCACTGCCAGCGGGCTGGCTGATGCCCATCGAAACACCGTCAGAAGCCTGCCAGGGTGGTTGTCTTGAAAGCTGGCAGTTGAATAGCCCCTGACATTTGACTCGGGCCCATCCAGGTGACCTATTAAGTGAGATGTACTCTTGATGGCTAACCTTGGCGGATGTGATGGCAAGCTCAGGCCTGCTCTAAATAATAAAAATCCTTCCTGTCAGTATTTAGGCAGAGAGGGAAATGGCCCCTTTGGTGAAACCCCACGGATTCTGCCTTCACCTCACTGCAGTGGGCTGCTGATGCAAAGGCTGGTATTTGCCTGCAATCTTTCCCTGGGAAGTAATTAGTTTCCATTTAGAGGGATGACAAATTGATCAGGCAGGAGTCGCACTGAGCTCTGAATTGAAGCTAAACTGTGATGGCTGTGGCTCTGGCAAGTCAGGTTTGTAGGTCTGTCGATGCATTTTACAGTTTCAAAATTCAATCACCCAACAGCAGGAGAGGAAAGACACTGCCCTGAAAAGAGAACCAAAGCCTGCATTTCTTCTGCAAGTTCATTATCGCCTCGCTAAAGCATGACGGTGGTGTGAAATGGGTTAGACGCACGGATGCTTCTGTTAACGGCCAAAGAAAAAAAAGTCGCACATCATTAGGAATGGAATAAACGATACTGAGGCACAGAGCAGAAATGATTTGATTAGTAATTTCCAGTTTTGAAAAGACCTGGAAAAGTACCAAATGACTATACAGAAGGTGTGATGGAGTTCTTAATTGCTATAACTGCTCTGGGAGACTTGATGATTTGTGACATAGAATACAGCACAGTACGCTAACGCTAATAACCGTTAATTAAATGCAGCAATGATATACTCTCAAAATGCACATACAAGTTACCATAATTTCTAGATTAAAAGCTGCACTGTCAGAAGCCAAAGGCAAAGAAAGGTGGAGGGAGCAAGAGACCTCTCTCCTGCCTCCGTGAGCAGGCCCCACGGCCTGCCCAGAACAGAGTGGGCAGAAAACACTATGGGAAAAAAACACACTTCGCTGGAAAATGTGAAACGGTTCCTGAATGAAGCTGGCCCTCTGGAGGGAGAGTTATTAATTCCGAAAGGCTGTTGCGGCACCAGACCATCTGGCGGCGTGGGGAGAGTTCAGTGTGGTGCAGCTTCCATTTGAATCTGCCTCGTGCCCCCTGTGGCATCTCCCACCTGAACTGTCATCATGCCAGGTCCAAGATGTTTGGAGCGGAAGGGGGAAGAGGGAAGAGAGCAACCTGTGAGATCCTGGGGTTCGACAGTTTTAGCTGCTCTCCTTTTCCTGTCCAGCCCCTAACAAATGAGGGAGGGGGCGTGTGATTCACAGGAAAGGCTCGTTTGAATGGAAGACAAAAGAAGTCAATTAATGTCCCTCCCTTTCAGTGAAGAATGCTTGTGAGCCTGAAGCAAGGAAGATGAAGGAGATGCTACCACTTCCAACTCAATTATCTTGATAATGGCACACAGAGGAAGCTAGGACCATCCAGAGAAATCTAGAGACAATTCAAAGACCCCAGTTTAGGCCATGGCCTTGACTTTCTCACTTAGTTATTAATAAAACCACCAGCATTTAGGAATCACAAGAGACCTGAGTCTGGGAGGGGTTAAGGAGCAAGAGAAACGCTTTTTGCCTGCTATTCAACCAACGTCCAATGCACTGTCACTGGAATACAGAACTGAGTCAGGCAAGCCATATACAAGGGAGCCATGTCATAAGGTTGTGTGATACTTTTGGGGATAAACGTTCCTGCAATGAGGAGGAAGAGATTTTAAGTGGAAGAACTGCGCAAAGTTTCGTGGAGGAGGTGGAAACTAAGCAAATCCGGAGTAAGTCATAGCATCTGGACCTGAGGCAAACGGGAAGGCACTCGAGGAGAGGAGCAGCACAGTGGCTGGTGGGCAGGAACAGGAAAGGTCAGCAGAGCGAGCTGGGAGAGGTCAGGGCAGCCTCGGTGTGGAATGAATGAATGGAATGGTGAGTGGGAGACAGTTCACAGAGAGCCAGAAGGACAGTCAGACATGGCGGACTTTTGTTCTGTAAGGGGAGTGAGCCAGTCAGGACAGTGGTACCTAGAAGAACCTGCAGTACCTCTGTTTGAGACTCTCTCTTCGGGTACCTGCTCAAATGCTTCCTAAACAGAAAGCGAGCCTCTCCCCATCCTCACTCTTCCATCCCTTCAACCTCCTTGGGTTTCCCTTAGCATTGATACCTACCCATCCTATTATCCGTTAATGTGTTCCTTGTCTGCCTCCCCCGCCCTTTTCCATGCGTGACTTTATTTTGTTCCCTGCTGAATCACAGCTCTGGAACATCGCCAGCACTGCTGCTCAAGAACTACTTGCTGAAGGAGTCCATGGGTGGACGGACGGGCGGTCAGCGGAAGCAGTGGTTCTCAAAGTGCTGTGCCCCTGGCAGCCTCAGTGCCACCTGGGCATTGGTGACAAAGGCAAATTCTCAGGCTCCACTCCAGATTAAATGAGTGAGAAACTCCAGGGTGGTGCCCAGTGACCTGTGCTTTAGTAAACTCTCCAGGTGGTTGATGCACGCGTAAGGGTGAGACCACCAGGTTAGAAGGCGGTGGAGACAGGGAGGCCGTCAGGAGTGCCTCCCGCACAGGCTGTTTGCATAGGAAGGAAGAGGGTACAATGGGCAACCTTCTGAGAAGTGACATACACAGCACCTGGCCAAGGAAGAGTGTACAGGGGTACCTCAGTTTTCGGACGTCTCCGTTGATGAGCATTTTGGTTTACGAACGCTGTACATTTTATGGATCTATAGTATCATTAGATAGTAAAAGTCATGCTAACTTTGCAGTTTTAGGGGTTGATTTTAAAGGTCTGGAACAGATTAATCCATTTTGCATTAGTTTCTATGGGGAAACCACAGCTCGGTTTTCCAACGTTTCAGAACTCCAACGGTCTTCCGAAATGGATTATGTTCAAAAACCGAGGTACCACATAGAGATTTCTCGATTTCTGGCTTTGGTAACTGGCTGAACTGTGAGCGTGTGAACACAGGAGCAGAAAAAAGTTTGGGCAGGGTTGGGGAGACAGAGCTCAGAGATGATACCTTCAATTACTACTTGATAATAAACTGACTTCCTTGCACGTCAAAGGCAGTCTCCAGGTGATTGATGCACACGAATTTTTCTGGAGAAAAATTCCCAGGATCCCATCGTAGGGCACTGGTGGTGTCATTTAAAACAGAGAATCAGCAGAGGATAATAGATAGGACAATAGTCTGGCACACTTTTAATTTTAGGTGCCCAAGAGACATTCATAGCAGAGGTGGAGAGATGGCATGTTGGCTGTAAGCATACGGATCTGAAAGGTCACTTAAGGAGATCTGGGAGTTGTTAGATATGACCAAGATAAGGAGAAAAAATGTTACAAGGAAACAAAAAGAAAAAAAATCAGAACGGTAGTTGTCAAGTTTCCAATGCCTTTCAGTGATGCGTGCAGGAACCTGTCAGCAGGGGAAGCCTGACGAGTGCAGATCACTGAGGCCTCTGTGAGGACTGGTCAGTGCCACTGCAGTGCAGAGACACTGCCAGCTGTTGCGACAGCGAGACAAGTGAACGGGGCTAGGGGACAAAGAGCCTGAGGGAGAAGAGCTAGGAGTGCAGGCGAGAGAACATCTTCATGTGTTAGTGGGAGACACAGAAGCCTGTTTCTATGCTGAAAGGGAGACAGAGCTTACCAGAGAGGAGAGATCACTGGGGAGGAAGAATGGGATGGGAGGTGGGGCTCAGGGCGCACAAGGCTTGAGCTTAGACAAGTAGAGTCTCCCACTGGAAGGAACCTCGTTCACTGAAAGTGGACAGAAGGACTGTAATCAATACGGTCACATGGAAGCGGGCCAGCCAGGTTAAGGCTGGGCAAAGTTGAGTCTTCAATGGTGAACATAGCTTTGCTTCCAAGAACTCAAATCTGATTGAGGACATGGACAGAGATAAATTCAAGACGAACTCTGGCAAATGGTACAAAGTTTTACAGGATGAATTAAAGACCTGAAAGTGAAAAGTAAAACTATGAAGCTAATAAGAGAAAATGTAGAATGATATCTGTAGACTAGGGACAGAAAAAGATTTCTTAAACCAGACCTTCCAGAACTTAAGTGAGACCAAAAAAATACATGCATGTCGCTATAGGGAAATTAAGGATATTTTAACAAAGGTCACTACAGACAGTTAACAGATACAGATTAGAAGATGATATTTGAGTGTCTAAAAATAACAAATGACCCATAGTTAGGATATACAAAAAACTATTGCAAATCAATAAGAAGTCAGAAACTCAGAAAAATGGTCAATCCCGGTAACACTTTATACTGTTAAATGGCAAACACTAGAAATGTGGATAACAGCGAGTACTGGCGAGGACTTCTGGAGATGAGAATTCTGCACTGCAGGCAGGTGGCGACATTCAGAGCACTTCTGAAAAGCAGTCAGCAGTATGTACTGAAATCCATTTGTATTTGCTTTGTGACTCAGTAGTACCTCCTGGGATGTATCTCAGAGCAATGACTGTCGAGTTTCGTACATGGACACATTTCAGGGATAACTGTGGTGGTCACGTTTGTCCTGGGACAAGGTGAAGGCAACCTTAGGTATCCTTTCCTAGGGGACTGCATGTTATGGGTCTTTGGCAGCACCGAGAAGCAACAAACACGTGTGCCCCAGCAGCCTGGACAGACACTAAAGATGTGGTGTAGTGTGACAAGAATCAGGACTAAGATTTATAGCACATGACCACTTGAGTAAGCCACACATACCCACAGGGTAACACTACCTATGTGACAAAGTTACATAACCAGATGGTGAGGACCAAAATAATGGGGGAAATTGAGACAGGCCTCACAGGGATCTGGGGTGATGGTGTACTCTGGATTGAGGAGTATGATAATCCAATGATCTGCCCTAAAGCTCATATTTATGTTTATTTATAAAATAATCAAAACAGATTTATGGGAGAGATGCATTTCAAGCAGATGTCTGGTATACCTTCCTGAGGTGGTAGGGTTTGTGGTGTGCCTTAAAAGGATGGGGACAGGACTTCACTTTGAGGTAACAGACATGCTGAGCCAGGAGGATGGCTTGACTGGAGATGGGGAAGTACTGGGTATGACTGAAAACGGACTGCTGTGACTGGAGCCAAGGGCAGTGGGCAGTGGCACCCTTCCTTACCTGGGTGAGGATGATACAAAATTACTCATGGATGACTTTGGACGCTCGGCCTGGAAGCCTGGGAAAGATGGGCCACCCTGGCTGCTGCATGGGACGGGGAGGCGGTGAGAGCAGGTGGGAAGGTCTGGGAGGAGTAGGGGTAGGAAGTGACCACAGCTCGAGATGCAGCAGTGGGAAGCGGAGCCGGCAGGGCCTGCCTGGTGCACACCTACAAAATTCCGCGGTAGCACAGCTACAGCCCACATACAACTTAACGATGACTTTCTCCAAAAACAAATTGTCCCTGTGGCTGCAGAAAAGTGTGTTACTGTTCCGGGCCCACACTCCTAGCTGGCCAAGGGGACCGAGCCTTCTTTCAGTGCCCACACACATCACCACTGGTATCAATGAAAGCCTCTGTGTCTCAGTTAGCTGGTCTGTCTCTTACGCGTGCATGCACACACGCACACATGCACACACACACAGTTAGTTGTGTACTAATCAGAGAAGTAAACAGTGTGCCACTGTAGCACATCCTGGGATTTCTGCATCCACTTCCGATTTCTATTAGGTAAGCAAGCCAGTCCCTTCACCTTATGCAGGTTTTTTCTTTCTTTCCCTGTGAGTTTATTTTCCAGAGTTTCATTTAGCTTAGTCTAAATTAGTCAAGAGTTGGGGCTCTAACTTTTTCCCTTGAGAGAATTATGACTACTCGGAAAAATTTCTTCTTTCATCCTAAGCTGTCTTCCTACCATCCGGGCCACCACCAGCCATTTATTTTTCTTTCAGGCACCAAGAAAAATGTTTTCAAGTATATTTTCTAAAGAGATGAATGTCATGAGACATATACTTCCGTGTACGGTTCATGTCACAGCCTCCCCAGAAAAGGATGCCTCCAACAGGCCTCCCAGGGGATTCTGTCTGCTCCAAGTTAGAGAACAAACATCTTTTTCTTCTTTGCTTTTTGGCCTGGCAGCCTTAATACCTTTAAAAAGGCTCCAGCATCATTACAAAAGAGGACATATTATACTTAAGGTTTTCAAGCTCTGCTCTAAAACACAGGAAAACCACTCAGAAGAGCACAAGGGAAACTCCGAAACCTCTGTCACTTGCAACTGCACGGACAGTACTGGATTCAGTATGCAGTCCCATCAGCAAGGGGCCGGTAGGCTTTCTCCCCTTCCCGTTTGCAACCAGGAAACTGAGGCAGGTATGGGTACAGCTGTTAGGACTGACCTAACGGCCTGTCTGCAAAGTCCAACTGGGGATGATTGATTTCATATTTCTCTGTGAGCTGGTCTTAGAGGGAGAGGGAAAAAGGTTTAAATCCTCCGGGGGTCAGCTCATTGGCTCCCAACTCAAAAGCAATTACGTAGTCCCTTCTCAATGCTGAGAAGACGGTATTTCATTTGGTTTTATCTAAAACACAGATTTTTTATTTTCTTTCCTCTAGTGGAAGGGCTATAAAAGAAACAAGGATTTTGGTGTGGTGGCGGCCGCAGGGAGTGGTGGTTGGGAGAGACGCATGAAAAATTATACTTTGACATATATTATGCGCTTAATCTTTTGTGGCAACTTTTGTACATTTGTAAGAGTTATGGATTTTAAAAGTCAGGGCTAAGATGGCTTAATGAGCATTCACCCCCCGGAAGTAGAAGTAGGGCTGATGTGTGTTAGTCAGCTGTTAGCTTTATGGCCTCTCTTCTGTACTAAAAGTGACAAGTTGAACACATTATAGAGAGCTCAGATGTGTTATGCAGATGAAGCCTGCAGCAATATCTGCCTGCTCTCTATTATTTATGATGTCTATATACTACAATGGACTGAGATTTAAGCCATTGTGATGCAGTTTGTTTTCCAGGGTGCTAAAGTACAGAACATTTTACAGAGAATTGCATCTCTGTTACATATTAATCAAATCCATCTTACATGCAGCTCTTACACTGTAAACTAAAGGGAAAAAAAGATTAAAGCGCTTGGCTTTTCCTCAGCTGTCAAGGACTGGCAATAAAATAATAATAAGGGCTTCTAAATAATGTGTGTGTGACAGGCCTGCGCCGGCTTGCACAGTCCTTTATGGAGGTTAACTACAAAATAAGTTCCAGTGAGTGATCGGGAACAGGCGTGTGTGCAAGACTGTAATGCCAACGACGGCATAATTCTTGAAAAGTTCATTTGCAGAAAATTCTCTGACTTGATGAGGCAAAGTTTGGCCTCCTGAATCATTCTGCCATGGTGTGCGGCATTTGTAGAGTTGTTCTGAAGTTTACAGCCCTCGCACTTTTGAACTTGCTTCAGCTGCAGTCCATTAAAAACTGAAAGCTCCCTTCCCTGGTACCCAGGCAGGGGTTTACCATCCGGGAAGTCATGGGAAAATGGTTTTACGACGGGGCACGTACAAAGGCTGCAGTGTTCTGTGGTCTGGGCAGGATTGGGGGATTATTGTGTTTAGAACAGGAAGATGGTGGAGCCTCAACTGTTACTCTGGACTCGGGAGGAAGATGGTGAATCTTGGTAACGGAAGTCCAGCTCTCTGGAAGTTCTGAAGGTGGCTCCCCCAGGCCGTCACCCAGGAAAGCTCCACACGGTAACTCCTGAGACTTACGTGCCTTTACGTTTAACTTTACAGACCCTTGGAAAAAAGGATGGAGGTAACAAGTGTCATCACTGCTTCTCATTCTTCCATTCCTTAGGAATGGAAACCGCCTGCATGCCAACTTGTGCCTGACTCACTTCCAGCTCAAGGTGATTTTGAAAGAAAGGAGGGAAGGGAAATGGCACTTGGAAGTGCTCACTCAGCCTGCCAGGGAGTTAACAAAGGGCCTGAATTGACTCTTTTGTGTTAGGCTGGTGCAAAAGTAATTGCGGTTTAAAAGTTAAAAATAATTGGAAAAACCGCAATTACTTTTGCACCAGCCTAAAAGAAATCAGCAGATAGGACACAATGGTTTCCAAAGCTGCCTTTCTACCCAAAACCTCAAAGTACAAAATCTGCATTATTATCCCCCTGCCCCCATCTATATAAACCAACCCCCAAACAGCCCTACTTAAGGAAATCACTCAGCCCCCCAGGGGTCTGCTTTTCTCCCTCTCACACAGGAAGAAAAAGGCCCAGTTCTTCCTATCTCCTAGGCCTCACAGGAGGAATTCTAGAATGGGGAACATTATATTGCTTCAGTTTCCTGTGTCCTTCAACTTTCCTCAAATGAATATTTGTTATCTGAATTATAAAAATTGCATTGAATATGACTTTTAAACTACTTAATTCATTTCACAAATCTAATAAGCATTTATCGAGTACCCATGGTTTCCAAACCTCTCTGTCACATACTTAGATCTTATGTGTCCCTGAATATCCAGCAACTCTTCTGAGACGTAATAGTGGAGGTAGATATGCAACACACAGTGTTTTTCAACCTTATCTACACATTGCAAATATCCAGAGTACTTTTAAAGAAACATTAATGGCTAAGCCCCACCTCAAGCGAGTGGACTCAAAAGCTCAGTATTTTTGAAAGCCCCGCTGGCAATGGTTTCACCGAGGTTGATAACCTGCACAAAGCATAATGGTTAAGAGCACAGACTCCTAATGAAACTTCAAAGCCACCATGGAACGAAGCTGAACTGGATTACATGTCCTGCCCTGCCAAGTTATTTAAACTCGAAGCCTCAGTTTTCTCTCGTGAAAACTGGGATAATAAGAGAATAACATGATACGTAGGAATCACTTACTGCTGTTTGGAAGACGGTAAGTGCTCAATAGATATAAGCTATCATTTTTTTCTGAACTTTCTGCAAATTGGAAACCATGACACCACCTTCTGTATGAAACACTGTAGGTTAACTCCATACTTTTAAGGGCATTAATTTAACTTTATCCCCACAAAAACCATGCAAGGGATGCATGATGATGACAGTTTTTACAGATGAAGAAACTAGCCCCAAAGCGTTCGGTGCTTCTCCAAGGCCCCACAGAGGTAAATGGAAGAGGAAGACGTGAACCAGATTCCTCGATGCCTACCGCCTCCACCTCACGTGGCTGCCAGGATTCAGTACACTGTCAGTGGCTGTGCGCTGTCTTCACGGCAGTCAACAGGAACGTGCCGCTTAGAGCAGTGCTTCTCAGAGCATGTCAGTGGCACCCGGGGGCAGTGTAAACCATACATTGCTGGGCCCCACTCCCAGCTGTGTGATTCGGGAGGTCTGGGTGAGGGCTGAGAGTGTGCATGTGTAACAGGTTCCCAGGTGGGGTCCACGCAGCTTGGTGGGGCCACACTTGGAGAATATCCTGCTCTCGAGTTTGTGAAAAGAGGCGAAGAGCCACCTCACAGCCCGCCTGGGCCACGTCTTTGTGACTGGGCCTCCCCCACCTATCTCCATGGTGCCTAGGTCCTACTAGCCCAGGTCGTATCTCATCTTTTGGTTCCTTCCTTAAGAGTTTCTATCTGAGGAGCTCTGGGGGCGTGACAGACCTAAGTCTATTTGGCCAAATCCGTCCAGATGAAGGAGTGAGCCCTGGCACAATCCCTGCAGGGCGGCTAGGACCACTCTGCCACCTGGACGGCATTTGCAGACTAACTGATGGCAGCGCCTGAGTGCTCTGCATTTCAACTTCCAGCTACCGGGCACATCACCAACCACGCCTCAAAATTCTCTCCTAGCCTCCATCTTGGGACTAGAGTCACCTGACAGCATGGATAGGTCCTTCTGCCCAGAGTCATTTTAGGCAGGAAAAGTAAAATCTGCCAATACTGAAAGAACACAGTTTACCGTTTCCAGAGGATTCAGAACCACTTTCTAGCAGGAGTCCTTAGAGAGAACCTAAGAATTAAACAATGCTCTTTTTACCTCCCTCCTCCCTACTACCTGCCACATTATTCCTTCCACTTCCCTCACGTGTTCATGGATGTGTACACTCACAGGACTCACTTCAACACTTTTCCTGCATTCAAAGCCCCAGCTGGATTCTCCAGAATGACCCAGCTAGGAGCTTCTAAGCCCCGTTTCATCTCCTTCTCTGTGTAGTCCTTGCCAAGTGTGCTCTGGGAGAGCTGAGGAAGCCAGTCCTTCAGGTCTGAGAGGAAATTCCCTTGAAAGCCTGAGATACATGCTGAGGAGAGGAGCTGGTCCCTCACCATGGTCCTGAAGATATGCAAGAGCTAACCTATCTCCTCTAGAAGGCAGCACAATTTCCTGAGAATATTGACCTCGGTGAAATCCTGCCTTCATGACATCACCAGGAGTCAAGAAGGTAAGTCACAGTGTTGGGTGGACACACGGAAGAGGCACCTCCCTGGAAAGGGCCCATGTCCGTGTGGTGTAGATATGCAAGAAGTTCACGAAAGCTGCCCCGTCAAGCCAGGCCTGGCCACCACGTATCTCCAACACGGCGTGAAAGACACTGAAGCACCACCCAGTTTGGGGAGAAATGGAATCCATAAGGTACTCGGTAGTCTGCATCTGAGGATCACACTCTGTTAGGGCCAGATGAAACCGCAGAGGCCACTGACTCCTAACTGCCGCTTTACAGATAGTGGAGGGAGAGGTGTGAGGCCCAGTGACCCGCTCAACGGTTCAGCCACTCAGCAGCAGAGCAGCGAGCAGCTGCCAAGTTGGCTGACTCCAGGCCACAGAGCTAAGCTGCCCGAGACCTGGAGTGTCGCGAGAGCAAACAGACTTTCTGTGATGTGCCGTTCATAATTTGCCTCCATACACATTTATCTCGTTATACTGCAATAGCTTTGGGAGGAAGCTGCAACTTACTCCCATTTCACAGATGAGGAAGCCAGAGGCTCCAAAAAGCCGAGTGGTTGGCTGAAGTCACCAAGCTGAACGAGAAGGGAGGGTGGACCACCTGGGCCCAAGTCCTCATGGGCTTTATGATTCTTAGCCTGGTGCTCCCCCTTTTCCCCGGGGCCGGAATGATCATGGTGGGGACAGAAGGACACAGTGGATGACAAACGTGAAGGGGCCAGGCCAACAGTTCTGAAATGTTCATACTCTACAGATCATAGGATCCCCAGAGGTGCTGCTTGGGCAGCTTAACCCCAAAGGTCTCCCTCAACTACACAGAGTCATTACCAAGGCCGGGCTCACCACACAGCAAGTGAGCGAACTAAATGCCCACCTGGTGGCCCAGCAGCCAGCCAGTACTTTCCACTCCTGTTGGCTGTCCCCTCCGCCTCGAGTACTCTGCAGGCTCCCTCCCTTAGTTCCTTAGAGTCCTGTCTCACATGTCCCCTTCTCAGTGGGGTCTACCCCTCACCTACTTCAGATGGTACCCTTCCACTGCAGCACTCCCAGTTCCCCGACCAGCCTCCTAACATACCATGTTTATGCACTGTCTATGCTGCTGTCTGTGTCCTACTACCAGCAGGTGAGCCCCACGAGGGCTGGGGGCCCCGTGAGGGCAGGGGGCCTGGCGAGGGCAGGGACCTTGCCTGTTTTCTCATGGCTGACATGTCTAGTACCCAGAATAATCCTGGCACACAGCAGACACTTCATAAGTTTTTTCCCATATGTTTTACTTTGAAAATATTTTAAACCTACAGAAAAATAGAAATACTATAGTGTATCCCCATCACCCTTCCCCTAGAGCCAATACTTATTCATATTTTGCCACATTAGCTTTATCTCTCTGTATGTGTGTGATACGTACGTATTTACACTCACACATACATTTCTTTTTGGTAAACTAAAGGAAACCAAGTATTTCCTAAGAATACGAACATTATCACACCCACAGATTTCAACTGATACATTATCTAATATACAGTCCACATTCAAATCTCCTCAGTGGCCCCAAAATATCCTTTAAAATAAGTTTTTAAAAATGTTAGACCTAGGGCTCAGTCAGGGATCAGGCACTGCTTTTGTTCCCACGTCTCCTTAGCTGCCTTTGACCTGGAGTTGCTCAATCAACGTCTGGCGACTAAATGAATGAGTCAATGGGACAGTGAGCCACACTGTGATGGAATCCTCCAGAGATCTGCTAGCAGACCAGTCGGGGCGCAGGGGGTCCTCACCCCAAATTTTCTCTGTACCTCTCTCTTCTACAGTAGGACAGGGTGTTTCCCTGCCTGCCCCCCCCGCCCCGCCCCGCAAAGGTGCCTGGACTGCCGTTTTCTTGCCACCTACCCCATGGGCATGCGATGCTGCCTCTGAAGCCCTCAACCCAGGGGAGTTTCCGTCATCTTCCAGGACAGGCTTTTTTTCTCAAGGTGCAGGGCTTTTTCTACTGTTCTGGGCTCACATTTTTAAAAACACAAATACAGACAGCTGAGTGTGTGGCCTCCCTGGTGGAACTCTTAACAGGGCCAGCTTGAAACTGCCTACAGGGCAGAGGGGACACTGGCTGCTTGAAGGAAGTGTGTTTTGAGTCACCAGCAGGGCTGCGTGTCCTTGCTGGCCCACAGAAGGCTGTTTGTTCCGTCAGAGCCAACCATGGTTATTATGAAGCCATTAATGGAGTGAGCCGTGGGATGTGCAAAACACAGGAAAAGTGCTCGGGGAGAGGGCAGGATGAAGAACCCAGGAGAGACATAAAAAAGCAATAGGATTTAGAGAGCGCTCTTAGGAGAGAGGAGGGTGATGGATGGAGTGGCGCGGGTGAAAGGAGGGGGACACATGCGAGTGGGGAGGACACAAGCTGGAGATGGGAGCGGGGGCAGCAGGGAGTCAGAAGCTAAGGTGCACCGGACAGCGGCTCAACGGGAGGCAGACATGCCAGACGGCAGCAGCCCCAGGACAGGCCTGGGGGGGAGCAGGAAGAGTTCTAGGAGGTCAGAGAGCAGACTCAGAGAGTTAGAAGTCCACGGCTGCTCCGTCCGGGGTGAACAGGCAAGGGCAGCGGGCTTTAACTGGAAACCAGCAGGGCTTGCTCCTGTCTCCTTGGTGAAACGTGGGGCCCTGGTTAGGAACCAAGGGGAAACCAAATCCCCTGGCTGCCCTCCCCTTCCCGCCCGCTGTTCCTCTCAGACCTCGGCACTAATCACTGCCTCAGCGCCGTCCTGACAATGGATCCTCTCCATGGCTTCCCAGTCTGCCTGCACATTCTGAATCACGTCTGCCTAGCAACGTCTGCCGCCCCTTTCCCAGTGTCACTGGGGCCTGGACTTGGTTACAACCTCCACTGTGGGTACTGACCATCTAATTTCCTAGTCTCCTAGGGGCTCTAAATCCAACCTCCTCTGACCTGCCAGCAGGACAGATGACCTCACATTTGTCCTGCTTATCACTGGTAATAACCATTAGGGACAATGGCAGGCAGTCACACCTGCTGCCTGCTAGGATGGCAGATCGGGTCTCCACAGGAGGCCAGAGATGCAAATCTCCTAGTCTTTTTCATCCCAGGGTCACTCCCAGGCACTCTCCCACATGGACACCACCAAACCAAGGCATGCCAGGAGAATTAAGCCTCAGAGACAGAGTGTGTCCCGTCCCCGTCCCCTCTCCCCCAGCAAGTCAGCAGACACTGGTCCAGGGGCTTACAAGATGCTGTAAGCCTCAGTGTTGACTAACAGACCTCTGGCTGCAGACCCCCTTTGCCGAGGTCCCCCTGAGTGCAAGGGCTAAGGCTTGGGACACGAGACTCGTGCTGCCGAACGCATTCTCTGCTCAGCCCTTTCTTTGTTACGACTGATTTTCTGCACTTGCTCATTTTCACGGCTGCTCTCATTGTCCCTGAAATGGTGCCGTGAACATGTGGGACAGAACCTGTGGCCCTCGGGTCACCACGGGAACAGCATTCTACACCCACACTCAAGGCTCACGACTCCCTTCCTTGCCCACCATCCCCCATGACAGAGACACCGACTCCCCACCCTGAACTGCTCACTGGGCTCATCCTCCCCACAGACCAGCGCCCACGGCCCCCGGACGCCCAGGCGTGCATGGCCAGCCCTGCCCTCGCATTCTTTCTGAGGCGGCCAGCAGCCCCAGCAGCCAGCAGCAAGCCAGGCCCCAGCCCTGCTGTAAAGTATTAACTCATACTGAACACAGTTTGTCTCCGAGGACCCTCTTGGCCCCTTCGTCATCCTGTGCTGACATTTTAATCGTGCTTTTGTGGGAGCTGGCTGGCAGTTTGTCATCAGGAATGGCGCGGCGAGGGGCCAGAGCCGGTTGCTGGCTGTGGCTGCTGCTGAGGGAAGCTGCCCATTCTGACAGACTGAGCAATAATCTGAACTTACTGCGCCGAGCCTGTGGGACACCAGCCGGGCCGCTTTATCTTCTTCATTAAAGTGCGCTCAAAAAAAAAATCCATTTTCCTTTAAAGTCTCAGGAACAGATGGAGTAAAATTAATTGCGCCATTAAGTCCCGATAGACAATACCAGAGTGGTTTTCTTTCAACTGTGCATGTGTGTTACAAAGTGCTCTTCGTAAAAGGCAATTACTGCAACATTTGCCATAAAATAAAGGTTGCTTTAATGGGCAATAAACACAGGCTTCAAATTTTGTATGAAATGGGTCTCCAAAGGGCGCTGTTAGAGGCGGCTCAAAGGCACCACTGACTTCAGTGCTTCTGCTCCGGCTTCAGCTCAGCCAGTTCCGAGAACAATGATTCCCCACCCTTGGATGTATTCTGATAGAATTATGTCTGTGATGCTCACTCACTGCACGGGCCTCTCCAGCCAGATTGTTCTGGGCAGCAAATGGCAGGCAGGAGACAGGGAGGGAGAGGCGTTCACCAGGGCGGCCGGGGCAGTACCTGCTGCCTGCGGAAGGAGCCAGTTAAAGCGGCAGGCCCAGCTCATCGCCGTTGGAGAACACGATTTACTCGTTTTCCCTCTCAGAGGTCTGGTGAGGGTTTCTAGTTGATTCCTGGAAGACGGGCTCAGGGAAAATCTATATTTATGTATATTTAGAGCCCTTTAGGACAGAGATTTGGCAAAGGCAGGAAACAGGCTGTGTTTTGCAACCGAGACAAAAATGATGATGAAGGTTTGTCACAGATTGATGAGCAGGCGATCCTGCGGGGGCTCGGCTTTCTGCTCCTCCGAGGGCAGTCCTGCAGCCCCGGGCAAGCGAACCCAAAGAGCATGGAGGGAAACAAATCCCTAACAGCACAGTGGAGGAAGCATCGGTTCTGAACCCCTGCCTCTTTCCTTTGCAAACCCCACATATAAATCTTCCCCTTTCAGGGAGCCAAGCCGCTCAGAACTGGCTGCCTGGGACAGCACTGCAAAGACCAGAAATTCATTCCACTCCACTGTATTTCTACATTTCAGTAATTACAAAGTTAGCATGACATATAAATGATCCATTAATTGAAATATGGACTACACCAACTCCAATATTTATGGTATAAATCTATATTTCATTAAACAAATCCAATAAGCAAATATATCAAGGAGAACAGGAGAGCATTTTTAAGTATGAGATCAGGAACTAAAAGGACCATTTTCTGTCCAAAACAGAGCCCTACAGTTTATAAAAAAAAAGAATCCTTAGAAGATCTGAAATTCATTGGGGGTTGGTGAGACAGAGAAGCTGATGGTGATGAAAATTAACCTCAAGTAAATCCAGGGTCAGCTTGTATGGTCGGGGCACACGGCAGCCCTGGGAGCCCCAACGGCCACCAGCTGCCACGACACAAGAGGCTCTGGTCTTTGCTCAGACTACAAGGGGGCGGAAGGAGGCCACATGGTACGCTCTGGCTGCTCTGAGAACAGCACGACAGGCTTTCAGCTATGTTTTAGAAGAAGGGTATGCATGCGCTGAGCCATCCAGGCTGTTGCCTGACCTCTTCTTTGCATCAGGAATTTCCAACTCACAGAGGCAGTGGGGTGAGGTCTGTGGAAGCACAGCAAACCTGACAGCCTCAGGACACATCTGAACCTGCCACCGGGACCTCAGCCCTTAGCTAAATGCATCCTCTGCTGGCTGTCCCGCAGGTACTTCCTTGCTTCCAACTGTGATGGTCACCTGCCCCCTAATACCTGCCTTTCCTCCTGTGTTCTCCCAGGTCAAGTGAAGATACCACCATTTCCCCAGCTGCCCAGCTCAGAAGTCTGGGAATTGTCTTCAGACCCCTCACCTCCTCCTACTTCATCCCCGCCACTCGGCCTGAAGAGTCCCCCTCCCCGCTCGGCCTTCTCTATCCCTGTCTTAGCTCAGCCCTCCTCGTCTCATCTGGACATCACAGCATCCTAACTGGTCCTCCCATTGCAGCCTTTGCCCTCCTCTCGTCGCTTCTCTAGGTTACTCACCAAATGGCTCAAATGAGTTTTCATACACGGGGCTATTAGCTTGGGGAAGGGGAATGCTACTAGTATAGTCTTACTCTCAAAGTATCCCAGTTTGGGTGACACATTATAGTCCCAGGTGACTCACAGTACTCCCCTTCTTCAGTAACTCCTGTGAATTTCAGGAAAGCTCTAAGGTCCTTTAGCTTTAGCTCCAAGCTTATACGATTGTGTGTGTGTGTGTGGGGGGGGAGGATATTGAAGGAAAAGAATACAAAATATAAAATCATAAAAATTTACCTTAACTGTCTCTTTGCAAAATTTTAAAAAGGAACAAAAACAGAACAACATCCAACATATATATGGCCATGTGAAGACACTGCTGGAGCCCTGGCAGTGCAGGGAGGGCCCTGCAGCTTAATCTTCAAGAGCCTCACGGTCAATGCGGCCAAACACGGCTACGGGCACGTCTGTGACCCGGCCTTGGTCTACGTCTTCAGGTTCCCCTTGGACATTGCCGCACCCCTTCCCGTGTTTCAGCCACCAAAACCGCGTATACTTAGATCTATGCGCTTGCAATTCTGTGTCTGTGCATGTGCTGTTCCATCACCCGTGCACGGGACGAGGGGGTGTCCAGGGGGTGCAAATGTCTATGCAACTTTTTAGAACTCAGTTCTAATATTCTAATCTTTTTAGAACTCAGTTCTAAGTCTCTAGGGGGACTTGTCCGACTCCAGGCAGGACTCAGTACCTTCCTTTGAAGCTTCCATGACATCCTGTCCACCTTTATCTCAGCCTTGATCGCACAACACAAAAATTGACTGTCCTCTCCATCACTGAGTGTGTGGTAAATGCTAAATACATGTCTAATGAATGAATAAGCAAACGTGAGATCAAAGTACCCCTTTTCCAGTGTCATGTGGGATCCCTGCTATGGTTAAACACTTAGGCTGAACACTTTGCTTGGAATGGAATGGGGAAATGACAGGAACTGGAGCCAGTCCTACACCATGAAATCTGAACTCTGTCCTCTGTGAATCAGGGCAGTTACCGGACTAGAGCAAATTGTGACTGGAGGTTGGCAGGGATGGAATGAGAGCTGGTGCTGATTAACACCCGAAGACTAGGTGGGTAGTTCTCCACTATATTTGCACAGTAAAACATCTAAGGTATTAAAACATGTATTTCGTTGGCTGCTACCTAGCCCCAGAGATTACTTTTTTTTCCTGTGGAGGTATCCAGTCATCAATACTTTTGAAAAGCTCTCCAGATGATTCTAATGCTATAAAACAATGACCTACCCAATCTACTATCAGTCAAAACCTGCCACTTCATATATTTTTATTCACATTTGGATATGGTCACAGTTACCAACCTATCTGTAGCCACAATTGTCATTTACTCCGGACGAATGAGTGCCGTTGTTAAATATCTGTGTAGAGAAAGAGATGATGACTTGGCACTTCCCACCATCTCACTGGTTCCATCAACACACGCTTTGTCAGTGTTTGATGAAAAGCACTCACAGGAAATACACACAGGTAAGACTTAGCCCTTATCCTCAAGGAGCTTACAATATTTGAGGCCGAATCCCATTAAAAGTTGATAGCAGAAGAACATTCAAAAGCCTGCAGCTAACCAAGTGCCATATGAGTGCTAGTGGTAAATGCTCTGTGTAACGATGTCCCTCCCTGGCACGGCTGTGACTGCCAAGCCAAGTATTCTGTGAATCCCAAGATGTTGAATTCATGGAGGAAGTAGCAGCTCCCACAGCTTTCAGTCAGGAAATAACTCTAAAGTCAAACTGGACACTTACTCATTCATTCCTTCTACTTATGACCATAAATACATATCAAATACTTATTCCATGAAACACACAACGGTGGGTTCCAGATATGCAGGGGTGCTGAAGATGAAGGCGACCCCCTAGACTAATGGAATATGGTATGAAAAAGACAATCATTTTTTAGGCACAGATGTCCTCAATTGCCACTGAGGTTAGTGCAATGAAGGGAAAGTCCAGGGTGCCACGATGTGAAAGATTTTAAGTCAAGGCCCACAGAGATCGATGTCCCAAGAACACAGGAGGTAATGTGCTGAACTTCGATGGTACACCAGGCTGCTGGCTTTGGAGCGGAGGGTTGGAACAGCCTTGAAAGGAAGTGGGTTAGCTGAGGCGAGCTCAGGCTTGTCCTCCTTGCTGGACAAAATTCTCTCTCACTGGCAGAGAAATAATCTATGGGGACTCACACGGTGACATGCGCAGATGGGGTTTAATGAATGTGGTGATGATAATGATGATAATTATTCAAATTCTTTCCTATCTCTACACCCCAGGGAGGTCAGTGCTGCCTTTTGTCATCTGACTAAATTTGAGAGGTGACCCTTCTTCCTCAGTTTATTCTGTAATGTCTTACCACGCATGGTGAAGTGTTTCTCCGCCTTTACATCACTCAAATCAGCATATGCTCTGCAGTGTGCCAGATACTCGGGAGTTTGCAAAAGAAAAATGAGATTGTCAGGAGAGACCTGGGCCATCCTGACATTGATGCCAGGGCCAGAGGTTGGGGTTTGCATAGGGAACACCTTAAAACAGGAAGTGTCAGGTGTGGGGACCAGATAATAGTTTGTATTCATTTGTTTATACTTTACCTCTTTCGGAAAAAAAATTACTGAGAGTTAAAATAAACAGACACAATAAAGTTAAAAAAGAGAAAGCAAAATTACAACCATGGGGAGTTATAAAGTGAATATGAGTGGGCACTGAATATAAGTCTGGCGTTTCCAAGAGATGGGCAAAAGAGAAAGAACAGGCCACATAGTTTGCACTACCCACTGGAAGAAGGCCGAAAAGATCCTGAGTGCTATGTAACACCTTATGCGAATGGCCCTCATCTTTAATAACGAAGGAATGATTTTCACAGCACATGCAAGTTGTCTTCATATTCGTTTTTTAAATTGTCAATAAACCCAAGGTATAAACATTAAAGGATGATCTATCAAAGATCGTTCAATTGAGGAAGATAAGCTAATACCCTTCAAGTATCTGCTTTCCTGGCGATCTAACTTGATGAAAGGAGGGAAGGGGGTGACCCGGGGTGGGGGCGTGTCCCTTGACTGATCTTCAGTGCCATCACTTTTCTTTCTTGATTTCCAGGAAGAGCGGGAGAGTAGCGGTCCAAGAAACACAGGGCTCAGAGGCTCACCCCTATTTGGGAAGCCCAGGATGGCTGACAATCTGACCAGAGACAAAACTGAGAGGCCCGTTCAGTGTTCTGACCAGACCGAATGCTGCCCTTCTCCAGGTGGTGACAAGGCCCTGGGGTACCTTCAGGAAACAAGATGTCCCTCAATGGAGTGGTTTCGGGCCCAGTGACTCCCTGCACAAGTGGTATGTGAGGACTCTAGGGTGCCGTCGTCCAACACTAGCCACTATTTGTCACACGTGGCATCGGGCTCTTGAAAAATGTGCTACTGAGGAACTGACGTTCAGATTATATTTAACACTAACTCATTAAAATGTAAAGTTAAATACCCACATGTGGCTAGTGGCTACTGGACTGGACGGGGCAACCCTGAAGATCCACAAAGCGGAACTGAGCAAAGGTACCAATGGTTCGCAAAGCTTCAGAGCAGACATTACTCGTAACCTACCCTGGATGTGGATGACCTCAGAGATGCCCTCGAGGGCCTCTCAGGATAAGGCAGAATTCCAAGACTCCTGCAGGCACTTGAATAAGCTGGTCTACTCACTGAAACTATCTAGTAGTGGCCAAATTCGGGAGAATGTTTGCGAAACACAACGGTTGAAGTCCTCACAAATCTGGGGTTGGGCCATCCTGATACTGGGTGACTATGAGGACCAAATGCTTCCCCAAGCCATTTCTAATTCCCACATAATCCATGGCCATAAAACACAGCCAAGCACATAAGCAGCCACTCTCTTCCTAATTGCTGTGGCCGGAGGGCTCACAGAGTTCATGTGAATTTGGTAATTAACTCCCACCTTAATGGTCTAGAATAAAACACATCTCTGTTTTCAGCACCTGTGATTAAGATCGCACATGTCTGGATATCGTTTCGGCTTACCCCAAACTCCTACAGTGGTAATAAAATACAACTTTCAAAAAGGTATCAATGGCCAGTGATTTTGGTTAAGTTTGGCCCTTAGCTGCCTTCAGCCCACAAAGGAAAAGGGCAATGAAAGATGCATGAAATCTGCCAACTGTTCTGGATCCATTTTTCCATAAGTTGAAAGAGCACACTCGTTATATAAAATGTTTAGAAATGTGAGTTAAGTTTTGTCATAATGCATTAAGGCTGATTTCAGAAAAGAAGTTACAAACCCTTTTCTAGTCTTGTATATAATAACAAACATAACTTTGAATTAAAGGACATTCTTGGCAAGAGTGAACGAAGGGATTATGGAATAGAAGCCTGGGGACTTGACTAGAGGGAGTTTTGATTCTAAGGAAGTCTGGGAGTTGGCGGGAGCAGCATGACCGAGGGCCAAGCGGCCACCGTGGGGGTGATGGGTGCCATGCAAGCTGGATGAACACCACGCTCTGCTCAGTGAAAACGTGCTCCCTAAAGAACAATGGAGCATTACCCCAAACAAATGCCAGGTCCCGCTGGCAGACGGGGGTCAGACTTCGGGAGCAGAAGACAATGGCAGCCCCTGAGGCCTGAGGGGATACAAGTCCAAAGATGAGTTTAAAAAGAACTGGGAGAAAGGATTTGGTGAGAGACAGAAGCATGGCAATCAAGTTGCCTGAACATCTCCACTGTCAGGTTGCCTGAGGAACTTGGTCTAAACACAGTTTTAAAAACACTATGCAAAAGTCAGTCTGCCGATGTCACAGCATTATGCAATACTTGGTAAATTTGTGAGTTGGTTCGCTGTCTGCCATGGTCCATTCTAGGCCTTCTTCCTTACTTGTTACTTTTGCTCTGCTCCAATTCTGACATAAGTGTATGTCCGAAAATGATGAGCTGAAAGTGTTTGCAGGTTTGTGTCTCCCAATCTAATAATACTCTACATGCGGAGCTATCCCGTATCCCCCACTTCCAAAAAACCAATCTGGCAGAAGATGGACAAACCACAGTCAGAAATACTAAGGGGTCTGTAATTTTGAGGAAGGAAAGGGCTACACTTTGGGTGAATGCAGAGAAGCCTGGAAATGAGGAGAAAATCCCTGGGAATAGTGTAACAATAGCTGGGCTCAGCATCCAGAAAAGGATTTCAAAGTGGTGCAGGTGGCATGGCATCTCTTCCATGTTATCATCATTCTGCAGTGGCCAGTCCACTGAGATGTGGACGAAAGCAAGGAGAGTTGCCAGTGAGAGAGTCAGTAATCCTGGACTGGAGAAAGTGGGGGGAGCCCAGGCATCCCCACGGAACATGTGCCCCAGCTCACGGTGAGACCGCACTGGGGGCAACGACATGGGGCCCCATGCCTTCGATGTGCCCTCACAGTCTCAGGGGAAGGGAAGGGAAAGGAAGAAGAGACGTTTGCCAATAGGAGCTATTCCCGTGTCTTCCCAGATTCAGCAAGCATCAGCTCTTTGCTCCCTTGTCCTGGCACTGCTGCCTCTCCTCCGTCAGCCATCACACCTCTGGTCTCTGCCTCACCGCCAAGCACACTTTCTGCTCAGCTGCTGACTGGTCTTCTAGTCATGCCTCGTCCTACACCCCCTCTTCTGACAATACTTCCCTAAAACTCCCCAGTGCCCCTCCCTGCCCCTTTGCCCAGTAACAGAAGGGATGAGTAGCAAAAACCAAAACACAACAGAGGCCATGAAGCAGGGCTAGCAAGCAAAGCGTGGCGGAGATGGAGCCCAGTGGGGTACTTCTCCCTAAAGGAAAATTAAAGACAGATGCACGATCACCTCGCTCCCAGAAGTTCTGCCTAGGGCACAAATGAAATAAATGAAAAGGGTGGAAAATCCTAATGAAACCACCAGTCCAAACAGCACAATGACCTGAGGACACAGAGGGTTAAGGGCAGGACATTCAGCGGGAAGCAGTCAGGGTATGGCTGCACCACACGGGGTAGGGGTCTTGACCTTTCTTTCCGTGGCTCGTGGCTCACGGCTCACATGGCACACCCACGACCGCTGCGTGCCTACTGCCGGTGGGCTCACAAGGAGAGCAACGCACTCCTTGAACAGGTAAATCGGGTGAGCAGGTAAATCGGGTGAACAGGTGCTGCGTTAAAGGATTTCTCATTTTATAAAAGGAGCTGTGAGTTCAGGTTCTGATACCAGCAAGTAAACAGGGTGTCCTTATGCTTTCTGCTTCATTTTGACTGGCTCCAAACAGGATTCTACCCGCCCAAATTCCGTGCACACCCAATGTTTCAGGAGTGGTCTCTTCTATAAATGGAGCTGCACCAGTACCATGTGTTCAGGAGTGGAGAAGAGGGTAGGAGAAGTCTCAAAGAAAGCCAGCCCCTGCCCTTGGTCCACAGTCACTCCAGGCTGGTGGAGAGGTTGGTGGGACCCACACCCTTACCGGAGCCTTGCCGAGGCAGGCAGCGTGCTAAGTAAGCCCTTCTCAGCAGCTGTGCTGTGCAGAGGGCCCCACCACTGTCTGTACCTTCTGTCTTTCCTTCCAGCTCTGCAGCTGGGACCCGAGTACCGAGATGAATGGGCCCTGGGGGTGAGCCCCGGGTCTGAGGCAACACCAACAGGGTCCTCCCTTAGCAACTGAGTCAGAGAAAGAGGGAAAGAGAGAAAGCAATGAAACAGGAGAATTTTCGAAACACGGACACATGCAAATTCCCTCCTCTATATGCTACATCGGGGTCCAATGCTCTGAACAGGCTGTTCCCCTCACCAACTTCCAGGCAGCCACTGCTCAAATGCTAATTATTCCATAAGACTCCAATGGCAGCCAGGACAAAACAACCTCTTAAAAAACAAAATGCCAGGGTTTCACAATATATTTTTCCCTTCGTGGATTTTTCTTTTTCACCTTGACCGGCACTTCTAATTATTTTAGAGGGAAGATAGGAAATCAAAAGATCTGGTTCAAAACACAGCTTTCTTCCTCCTCTCCTGGGGTGAGCTCGTCTCCTGTGAGATAATAAGCGTGGAGTGGATGGCAGGCTGCAGGCACTCCCCACACAATGGCCAGGGACAAAAAGGAAGCCGCCAGCACGCAGGAGCTGGCAACCTGCTGTCAGCAAAGGGTTAAAGCCGCAGCAGCCTCCAGCTCACGTCTGCCTTTCCATAAAGAACACAAGGCTCAGTGGGGCAGGCAGGAAACTCCCACAGGGTCCCTATTAAAACAGATCAAGTCACACATGTCGATATCCCCATTTCATAGATGCTATAATTTGTCTGACAGGAGTGAATCCTGCTGATCCAAGTCAGGACAAGGAAAAAAAAAGGTTTGCTAGAGAGGAAGACCCACAGAGAGCATGGTGTTTTCTGTATCTGGCCTTTGTAAGAAACCCTCAGGTCTGCAGCAGTGCTTTGAAAACAGGGTGTGTCCCAAGGAGACCGCGGTGTGTGTGTACGTACACACACACACACACACACGCACACACGCTGCATTGTTCTCATCTAACTGGGAGATGTTAAGAAGGTACAATGAAACCTCTCCCTCTCCCAGAGGAGCACAGGATCAAGCCAGCTCTCCCTCCGCTAGGCCTGATAAAATGCAGTGCCTGTGTTCTAACAAAACTCGGGGCCGTGGGGAGAGCGCCTTTCTCTCACGCCTGTTCTCCTTTTGTGTTTCTCTTTTTTTCTCTCCCTTCCTGTCTTTCCTTCCCTCTGTCTGTCTCTGTCCCTTGCCAGAGGCATTAAAAAGAGATGAGAACCACTCCACCAAGCGTGGGGGCCGCGGGAGGGGGGCGCTGCTAATTCGCTGGCCCTGCTTTGCTGGGAAAGCAGGTTTTGAACAAGGCCCCTGGCACGAAGGAGCTGAGCTTAGTGATCGCAGTTTAATTCTTAACGGGGCACAGTGTGCTGTGTGGGTATGAAACATACAAGATGGGGCAATGGAGTCCTTTTTGGAACTGATTTTTCCTCTTGGTTAATGAGGGCCAAGGGATAATGAAGGAACAAACTGAGACACTGAACACAAGCGGGGAGGCGACCTCTCCAGGGAGACACTGCTGGAGAGAGGCCAGGGCCATTGCCTTTACCTTCTGTCCTCCCCTCCCTGTCCCTGGGGTCTGGAATCAGGAAGGCTGAGAGGGGCTCAGGAGCTAAAAGGGGCTCCTGAGACCCGCCCCGCCTCCCCACAGAGGAAGGGATCTGCCCAAGGTGGCAGCAAAAGCCCAGGGCCACCACCTGGCTTCTCGAGAGGTCCCCTGGGCCCAGCCCGTCACCACTAGCCTAGTTAATGCCTCATTCTCTTAACCAGTAAGGTCGTAACGGTAACTGGAAAAAGAGTGTGTTGATAGGTGTTCAGGGCTAGTCTAAGAGAGAGGAAAGGACGCATACTTGTTCACCTCAGGACTCCCTTGGAAGGCTCTCCACAGACCTTAGGTGGAGTTGCTTTTGCCTATG
The DNA here is from genome assembly GCF_004115265.2 of Rhinolophus ferrumequinum. NCBI lineage: Eukaryota > Metazoa > Chordata > Mammalia > Chiroptera > Rhinolophidae > Rhinolophus > Rhinolophus ferrumequinum. Next base: position 97,106,376 of record NC_046290.1, on the reverse strand, counting down.
TCTGTTTCCCGATTTCCAAGTTAAGTTGTCACAAGGAATAAATTTTCTGGAGATCTGAAGTAGGGAAACAATCATTTAAAATGGAGATATTGGGCAAAATAGCTGCTCATACTGAGGAGAATCCTTTCTGTTACGTGTAATGTTGTATTTCCTTTGGAGAGGGGTGTGGAGATAGAAGAAAGCAAGAAGAGGACATAAACTTCGGCAAAAGTAAATTTCACAAAACTATAGTGCCCACTTAAAGTTCTAGTAGCTCACAGGTGAGGAATCTAATGTTCCCTATTCTCTCTTTCTCCTCACTCCCATTCACTGAGTTTCCTGGGACTCCCCCACAAACTTTTTATCCCTCACAAAGCCGCAGCCCAGCTGAGGCTATGACCCCGCTCACCCTTGCATTTGGCTGCAATGCCTGCACGATAAGTAGTGGTCTGGTCGCAGTCACCTCCCAGCAGCAGGGGTGGCAGCATGCAGTCTGACCTCTCAGCACCTTGCTTCCTTCCTCGGCAGAGGCTAAACACTCACTCTCCCACCCTCCTTGCAGTTCTGGCCAGCAAGAGCGATCTAAGCCAGAGCCGGGGGGCACGCTCCTGTTTTTCAGGTAAAAAAGGATGAACAAGGACTCCTCCTTGAATGCAGACATGATGCCAGGAGTTGCAATAGCCATAGACATCAGGAAAAGGCCAGAAAGGTCTCCAACCAAGATGTTGGTCTCGATTGCTGAGCCACTGAACCAATGACAGAGGCCACCTATCTGTGGCTTCCTTGCAAACATGTGGAAAAAGCAATCCTTCATTGTATCAGGCACTGCTAGTGAAGGCCTCTGCTACTTGCTGCTGAAAGTACTCCTAAGTGATACAAAGCCCAAGACTACTGACTGGAGCCTTTTTTTCCTCCCTTCACCTCTGGTCTCTAAGGAGGAAGTGCCCTCTTTTTTGTTAGTAAAAATTCTTCTCTGCTCTTAACCCTGTCACTTAACATCTCCTCTGGGACCTCCCTCCATCAATAATCCCAGATTCTCTCTTCAATACGTCCTACTGCTCATGCTCAAGTTTCTGCCATCTTAAAAAGTTTCATTTTACATACTATTTTGAGGATAACATCTTTGGGTTGGAAAAGCATGTTTACATGCTCTAAAGACATGCCCTTTTAACCCTGAACACTCACTGTTCACTGTTCATGTGGCAGCTATGTATTGAGCAGACAGCTGGGCAGGGCATCCTGTAAGACACTGGGGACTCGATGGCAGGAAACATGGGCCAGACCTTGCCCTTGTGGCGCTCAGAGACATCAGATCATCCCACATCACTGCAAAATGCCAGCTGCAGTCCACAGTGGTGCACACGGTGCCCCGGGTGGCCACGCCAGCCCCATCAAGCGGTGAGAGCTGACTGGTACTTCACTGGTCACCTGTGGACGAGTGTGGTCTTCAGGCTGGACCCTTGGTCCTCCCTGTGGTAGCTAAGTAATGCTCAGAAGAGGCTCTGAACCACTGTCCTCACGTCACATGGGGTTGATGCCCGTACCTCCCTTCCTGCACTGTCCCCAGGATGACACACCACCAGTGGCAGGAGTTCCACACAGTGTCTAGCACAGAGAATGTGCCCGCTATGGAATAGCAATACTGACTGGAGTTATTTGTCTCGCTTCTCGGTGGACTCGGATTAACAGGGCAGGGAAATGTGAAGAAGATGCACAGAAGGCATTGCATTCAGGTCCTCATGTTTTCCTTCCTGGAGGAATCTCTGCATTAAATACTTTCTGGTACAAGAAAACTTTCTAACAAAACATTTTGCCCTTTTGCCTCCTCCTAATCCCTTATCAATGAGGACAACTGTACACGTGAAAAACAGCCCCGCCAACTTCTGTCTATGCCAATGGGGGCCACACGCATCAGTGTCTGGATGGCTCCTAAGCATGCTTTTCACATGTTTCTCCTAAAAACCCACAAACCTTGCAGGCCATACTTTTTGCAGTCTAGGCAGGAAAATCCTAAACCTGAGAATCCTAAATTGTCCTAAGTCCTATCAGCTGAGCACACTCTAGACTCCATGTGAACCGTGGTGAGGGGACCACAGGAGCTCTCAGGTCCTGCTGCCTTGCTGCAGGATTCCGGTTCAAGTGAGGGAATTCTTCCCTCTGCCATGAGTGTGCTGGGAAGGTACGCTCAGGTGGGAGGCCCGTGAGTCTGGGATCTGAAGAGGTTTCAGCAGGATTGTTCCCTCAGGGCATTTTCTAACACGGGTGCACACACACATCTAAAATTCCCAGTTCCCCGAACTCCACCCCTCCTATCCCTGCCACCTACTACCCACCCTGTCATCCAAGGCAGACGTACAAGCTCCTTTCCAACTACAGGGGACTGAACTCGCAAGGAATTTCCCTTCTGTCACTGACCTAGAGCTGGGAAAACAGAAAGACGGAGGGGAAGCGGTCCCAAATTAACCCTCAGTGTAGCCGACAGCCAGTTGTGCCTCATCCAGCACTCGGTGCTTTTTATTTCTGAAGAGCCACACGGGCGGCAGTGACTAAGCTGTGAGTTCAGCCAGTGTCCAGTCTGGAAGGCAGTGTACAGTGCGTGTGATCCAGAGCTGGGCGGCCGGGGGCACTGGTGCAGACCGGCCCTGCAGCCGCCGGCCTCTGGGTCCCCTGCCAGCCAGGCTGCTGGCTGCCAGGGGAAGAGAATGTGCTCAGCACAGAGTGCCAGCTGGCCGGGCTGTCTCCCCAGGGGGAGGCTGTAAGCACAGATTACCAGAGACTTTGTTCAGGGCCGCTGCCGTGCTCCCCGAGGAGAGGAACATCAGAGCTCAGCATCAATACTAATAGGCTCTGATGTGCCAGAGCGGGGCTGAGAGGCCAGCGCCACGGGGTGCGGCAGAGGGGACAAAGACCACACCTTCAGAGGCAACGATTGGCTCGGCGCCTGACAAGGACACTCTCTGGGCAGCATATCCCGGCGCCTGCCCGGGCGGCCTGGAGGAATAATTTCCTCACTCCCCCACTCTGCTGTCCACACCAAAACACAGCCTCCACTTAACCCCATCGTGGGAGCCCCCGGAGTCCACTAAATGACGGGAGAGAAACTAAACTTTCCTTTGCTTCATTTCAAGAGCCTGTGACTGTGAAGTCACATGAGCCACCACAGCCAAGGAGTTGTCATGGAGACAGTGGTGGTAGCATAACTGACGCTGGTCTCCACTTTCATTTAAAAAAAAAAAAAGTAATTTAAAATTTTACATATAAGACCAGTTCATTAGACTGAGAAATTAAATTGATAATTTCTTACTTTTCCTCCCAGAGGGATTTCTGAGGAGAGCTGCAAACTAACTTCTGTAAGTTTGCTAGGATTTCGGCCATAGAATGTGCACCCACGGAGGGTATGTGCCAGTGGCAGGTCTGACTTGAAACTGGCTTATCCCAAGAATCAAAGGTGGCTCCTTCCTGGCTTCACTTCCCTGTTCCCATTCAGTGGCCATCCCCCATCCCAGCCCTTGTTTCAGGTGTGGTGGAGCTCGCCTGGAGCCCAGCAAAGCGCCTTGTGCCATTTGTGTCACTTGTTGGCACCATTTGCACACTAACCTAAACCCGTGTGTGTGTGTGTGTGTGTGTGTGTGTGTGTGTGTGGATATGAACGTGTGTCTGTGAAACCACAGGCAGGTGGCCAGCAAAGCTCAGTTTTCCTACTGGGTGATCAACTGGTCACGCTGCCCTGACTGGAGCACTCCAGTGAGCTGGAGACACCTCTCCAATTCATCCTTCTGCTTGCACGTAGGGATCTCGGCTTTGTTTCCTTCCCTTTCCAGCCCCCTTCTGTTTGGGGGCCTATGAGAGACCCCCTCTCTCTGACTGATATCCAGGCACCTACAGCCTCTGGGTTCAGCAAAGAAACCCTCCCTGCTGTCCTCCTCTCCATCCCTGGGGTTAACATGGTCATAATGGGACTTACTGAGCCACTGCCCTCGCCAGCCCTCCTCCGGGCCCTCCGGTGGCTGCCTCTGAAGTCGCCGGCCTGGGAGGAGGGAGACGTAATGAGCTCTCACCAGGTCAGTCCCTAACAAAATACACCTAACACAATACCGTCCTCATCTCCTTTCATAATATGTAGGCAAGCTGTCATCAGAATCTACTGTGACACTCCCGAAAATCTAATATTACTTGCAAAAGAGCATTCCATATTCTCGGTGGAAATGTCTCTACAGCCTTGATTTCAGTGGTTCAATCAGAAGTAGATGATGTACTTTTGAGGCAAAAATATATTACACACATGTATATATGCTTCTCCATCCTCTTTTCCTCTTGCTATTCTGGGGCTTGTCTTTAATGAGCAGCTCGAAATGACAGCTTTAATCACTGCCTCTGGCCTCTGAAAGGGGCCGCTAATGATAGGAAAGGACACAGGGCCATTTGCATCAATCAGCTCCCGTCTAAATCACTTTTTATGATAATGCGCCCAAGCGAAGAAGAAAGTCTCTGATGTCCCCGCAGGATGATGTGCCACCATGCCACCATGCCGTCTGCCCGCTCCACAACCACATCAATCTCTTAAAGACGCATGCACCCCACCCTGGACTGCCCAGGACTGCCCTCATTTTCTGCACCATTGATGATCTGCACCAGGGCAGAATCATGAGGGGCCAAGCAATCTGTCCCTTCAGTTCTCCGTCTTGGGGATGCACCCTCTGTTAAGACATAAGTAAATCGAAAGGTATGGAAGAAGAAATAAATCCTGACCCGCTTAGAAGAGACTTGGTTATGATACCATTCATTTTGCTGGTCTTCTAACCTTTCAAACAAAATAAAGGTGGAGACACTGCCAAACTTGGTATTTGCCAGTCCCTGAAATGCAAGGCCATGTTGTATGATGTCAAGAACAGTGGGAGAGAATGCTGAGGTCTGGATTCCAGCCTGTACTGCACCCAGTCCATGTGATCTTGGGCAGATTGGTGGGATCCCTGGGCCTCAGTTTCCCCAACTGAAAGGGCAATACTAGATCATCTCCAAGGTTCTGACTCTCAGACTGCTAGGACAGGTGATGTCTACATCTAGAACCCCATTCTGCTGGGAAGGAGGCGGACCGTTCTCTTCCTGGACCAGGGGTCTGAGCAGCCCCAGCTACAGACATCAGATATGCAGCACTCTCCACAGGGCTCCCAATAAGACAGAAGCCTGGAGATGCCTTCTACGAAGTAATTATTATACAATGGCATCGTCAATTCTGACGCTGAGATGGTTCAAACACAAGGATTTTCTAGTCATGTACTCTATGTAGAATTGAGAAGCCTGTGGTACTCTTCCCCTCCCCCCCAAACTACAAAGGTCTATTAGCAGCTGATCACCTGGGTCACCTGTGCCCTTGGGATAGTCAGGAGCAGATATTTCCTGCTACTTTAAGTGTAACAACCAATACACACACACACACATACACATACACACATGTACATGTATACTCGGGAGTTTCCCATTTCTTCTGTGTATTTGGAGAAATGCTGAAAAAAAGCCCATTTGTAAGTCTCCCTTTGTAGAAAATGTCACTGCTCTACTGGATGTGCCCCTCAGTACATCCCAGAAGTCTGCTTTGGTCTGCTTGCCCACGTGAGAGTGATTAGTACTGTTTTCATTAAGCACAAGGCCATGAGTGGTGTTTGGGTAAAGCCCATTACAGCACATTCTAGTGAGTGAGTACATAGACGATCTCTATTCCTGTGCTCCTAGCACCTTGCCACACACTGCATGAAGTGTAGGTACTTCCCGATTGCGAGTGTGTCATTGCAACAAAAAGACATATAAGAAATGATGTCCAAATGTTAGAAACTTAGAAAGGTGAGTGATATCTCCTTTCAGAGTCGTTTCCCCACTGGGTCAGTTAGGAGTAAGTCTGGCTGCAACTGATAGACACCTGAAATAAAAGTCGCTTAAACAAGAGTTCTTGTTCTCAACATCCCAAGGTAGGGCAGTTTAGGCCTAGTATGGAACTCTGTAATGTCAGGGACATGGGGTCCTTCTAGACAGGCCGTTGTTTCTGCCTGTATTACGCTCCATTCCCAAAGCCACATCATGACCCAGGACAACGGCTGAGCCGCGAACCCAAGCCCACATTGGAGATGGGCATTTAAGGATATGCTTTGCAGGCAGCACTTCATTCTTTCATTATCAGCCATTGGCCAAAACTCAGTTATATGAGAGCACCTTGCTGCAAGGGAGGCTACGAAATACAGTCTTAATTCTATGAAGTCGGGCCATTTACCCAACTGAAAATCAGTAGTTCTATTAACGAGGAAGAAGAAAGGAGAACAGATGTTAGAAGTCAACTACCATTCTCTGCCACCCATGCACTTCCCCACAAAGAAAGATACGAGGAAGCGAATCCCCATCACTGGGACCCATCGCAGAGGACCCCAATTACACAATCCCCCTGGGATGTGGGGGCAGGGGAGCTCTAAGACACTTCTCTCTTCTCAGGGTGTCACATCTGGGGATGCTTCCTGATAACTTTTAACTTTCCTAAGAGGGTCCCTGTGAGAAAGTTACTTAAAAGGAAACTAGAAAACGGAGTGTGTTCTTCTAGAAAAGGGTCAGAGAATCATTTCCACACTATGGGAAGCAACATTTTAAAACCTCCCAGACAAAAAACCAGGACACTAGTTTTTGTCTGTCAAATTGTCGAAGAATAACTAACAAAGGGAAAGTGCTCAGAGCTGGCCAGGGTTTGGGGAAGAAGATATCCTTGCATGCTGCGCTGGAGCTGCAAATGCTCTTACGCATGTCTTCACAGGGTCATGCTAAGTAACTATAGAAGTAAAGGCTTTTAACTTATTAGCACAACACATTGACCACTAATATTTTACATGTGGAATTTCTTCCTGGACGTGACTAACTTCTAACTTTAAGTGAATGTAGATAGCAGCAGACCTCCTACAAACTTCTACAATGCATAAGCATCTTTCCTTTTGCTGTTTCTATATTTTTCTAAATACACAGAGTGCCAAAAAAAGTACATACATTTTAAGAAAGGAAAAAACTGTATTAAAATTGTAATACAACGAATGACACCAGCGTTCATTTGATTAACCATCTTTTGAGAGAATGTCATACTACATACACATTGCTACCATAATTCAATTTAACTTCAAAAACTAACACATAGATAACATCTCTTAAAATGTGTACATTTTTTTGGCACCCCCAGTAAAAGTATCTGATGAAGGAATTAAAGCAATTAATAGATCTTTAGAAGAATAATCGTATATATTTCACATAAACTTAATTATTTGGGCGATGCCATGTGTCCTGTCCATCTCCATGTGACATGCATGGCGGTTTACTGCCCGCTGCTCTTCTGCATCCCCAGACTGGAGAACAGGCCTGGAGGAGACGGCATGGAAACTGCACACCAGGGAAGGCGGTAATCACGCTCACGGGTGAAAATAGCCCTGTGTCCACTGTCTTTTCCACCTCCTAAAGTTCCCCAGACTCTTCTCTCACATCTTCGCTGTGGGGAGCTGTGAGGCACCTCCTTTAGACGGGGCCTTTCTAATACCTGGCACCTGACTGCTCCGTATCTTCCACATCACCCATCACCAGCAGTTTAGTTTTCTCCCCAGGTTTCTGTCAATGGATTTTACCCAAGGGCCTCAGCTCATCATACATTCTGACACAGAGATATGCATATTTTAAAGACAGAGCATTCCATCAGCATTAAGGAGTTCACGACTACACTCCTTGGTCTTCCACGGGGGAGCTCCATGCGGCTAAGGGAACTCTAGCCCGGGAGAGTACTGCTGAGAGCAATATTTCCTCACTTTACTTACAAAGTAGACCAACTGCAGAAGGGCGATGGACCTAACCGAGAATGACCAGTGTACGTGTATAAGGACCTACGAACGACAAGTTGCAACAAAGACTACTCAAGTAATCGAAGATTTTCCGAAAAGCTTACGTACGCTGCACTACATGACGTAAGCTTCGCCACTATGTATCTTCAGTTCCTAATACACTGCCTACACGTAGCAGGCGCTCAGTAAATGTTTGCTGCCTGAATATATGAATGAAGCTTTAAAACCAAGAACCAAGTTATACCACAAACATAATTATTTATAGGTTGCAAAAGTAATTTGTTTTCTTTTAAGACACAAAGATGACTGGAGTGGCAGGGGCTCTCCCAGACCCTACATGTAGTTAGTCCCATAGGCTCCCAGGAGAACTGTCAAGTTATCAGACCTGGATGAGACTCACTGTTAAAGGTATGGAGGTGGTATAATCACCTCTTCTGATAATCGTACCCAGTGCCCAATAAGCTTGTATGAGAAAGCTGACCTCAGACAACCTCTAAGTTTCCACTATTTACTAGAAATGTTTCAGATACGGTATATGAAGTAGATTTCGATGGGAGTTTTTATGTTTACATAAATGAAGGAAGGAAGGAAGAAAGGGAGGGAGAAAGGAAAGAGAGAGGAAGAAAAAAGAAAGGAAAGGAAAAGAAAGAATAAACTGCACCTCACGGTGTGCAGTGCAGGGGCGCCAGGAAGTAAACACGATGACTACAACGGCTGTGCAGTTACACGTTTTTCCGAGTCAGACCCTAGCCCAGTGCCTGCTGGCTTATTTGGCCTGTGAACATCAACACCACATTATTTCGGTTCTCAGGTCATTATGTCCATTCCTCTCATTTAGCGATAGCTGGTTAGACATGTCGAGAACCAAGAACAGGCAACCACTTCCCAGCATTTCCAAGGGACACAAAGCTGAGCACGGTGCAAAGGCAAATGCTTTTCCTTTTTCTGCCAGGAGAGCTAACATTTGCAGTCCTCTCCTACAGCACCCACTGTGTGTGCAGGCTCTGTGGGAGGCACTGGCAGAGACTGCTGAATGCATCCCTGGACGGCAGCAGCTTCCCTGTGCGAAGTGCCTGCCCTACGCCATCGCCTCAGCATTTCTAAGTCTGGGGAGCAGGGGTTCAGGAGGGTCCAGTGCAGAGATGCGTGGAGCCTTCAAGGGACTATTCTCCAGACTGAAGCACTTCCCCTTGTGTTCACGCACCCATCAGCCTCTTCAAAGGTGTGGCTCTTTCAGTCGGGATCATACAGTGGAGGCTGGTGTCTGGCACCAAGACACGGGGCAGAGAGTAGGTGAGGGGTTTTCACGGCAAAACTCTTACCCCAGAGAATACTGAGCAACTGGCTGATCGTCTCTCTCTGCCTGCTTGGCATTATAAAAGAAAAAAAGGAAAGAAAATCGGGTAACGGGGCAAAGTACCACTTTTGCCTGTCCTTCCCCCTCCAATCGGTGTCTGTGATTCCCAAGAGCTTTTACATGTCTGTTCTTCACGTGTGGAAGTATTCTATACAGATATAACTGGCTTTAAAAACTAAGTAGGTAAAATTTCTGATCGACAGTAGAAACGAATGGTTAGAGGCAGAATAATTTATTTCACAACACAGTGCTTTGTTTTTTCAGGGGATTCGCTTTTACTGAGCACGTGAATTTAAACACAGCCTCAAACGACGGAAACCTGACTGACACACGACTTTTTAGGACACATCATTATCTTAGACAAGGCACATTTGCAAGAGCTCAGCTGGGGACAAATGAAGGAAAGTCATGATCCTGTGTGTGGGCTATTAGTACACACACATTCTGGCCCACTCTTGAATTCTGCAGTGCCAGGGTTTTATGCTGTTTGTGTTCAAGCAACAGTGACTCAAACATTCTATTATCCAGCCAACTGAAGGCTCCTGGAAAAAAGCTGAGAACTGAAGTCCATTCAGGAAATACCCTGATGTCTCAACCTCTTTGCATACCTTTGAGACACTTCTTCCATGACACCAAGGGTGACCTCAGAGCATTTGGAATGTATTACTACAATGGGACACACACAGCGACAACACCAAACAAACACGAATGCTGGTATCATGAGACCCTGAACCTCCTGGGAACTGATCCACTTATAGAGAACAAGGACCAAAACATCCCATCCCATCATCAGTCCTTAGCAACCTGTGAAATGAAACTCACAGACAAGGACATTGGGCCAGGTGTTGATGGACCAGAGGTGAAGTCCTGGTCAGGCCATCGGCTAACCTTCATCCTAAGTTACGTCTCGGAGGTTGGGTTTCCTCACCTTGAGGCTGAGGGAGCACTTGGGTAAGTTAGAGGGTTGGGCACAGGGTAGGTACTGTTCTCATCATTACCTGTACGAGGCCTTTCTGGGTGACAGGAAGACAAAGGCTCTGCTTTCAACACCTCTGTCAAGAAATTCTGTTGCTCCAATATCCCGTACTCCAGGTGTATTGCAACAGTAAAGAGAAACTGACTGGAAGCCCTGAGGTCTCGCCTGATGGTCTCAGGGACCTTGAAAAAGGTGCCCGCCCTGGGGGGTTGGGAGAGACCTGGCACTGCTACCGTGAGATTGGCTAACAGGGAATTGGAGACTGTTTAGGGATGTTGCAAACTTTGTTCTCACTGTGATATAACCCCACTATGCACACACTTACTCACAGAGTATTATAACCAATCTTTACAACCCCTGATAAATAGGGAAGGCAAGTGGTCTTTTCCCAGATGAAGGACAGAATCGCTTCACCTCCCCGTCCCCTTTCGTCTACTCTTCCCTTGTCCTCCCAACACCTTCAGTCTTCCAGGAGTCCGCAGCCTCTACGAAACCTCCCCACCACTGCCACTCACACTCTCTCCCAACAACCCACACAGCAGACGTCCTGAGGGCTTCCGTAAGCAGTGAAAGGCTGCTGTACAAAGGATCTGAACAGACATTTCTCCAAAGTGGAGACACACATGGCCAATGAGGACATGAAAGATGCTCAAAGTCATTAGTCAACAGGGAAACGCAAATCAGAACCACAGTGAGACACCACTTCACACCCACTGGGATGCTTATAATAAAACGACACATAATAAATGTTGGCAAGGCAATAGAGAAATTGGAACTCTGATACACTGCTGGTAGAAATGTAAAATGGTGTAGCTACTTTGGAAAACAGTTTGGAAGCTCCTCAAAAAGCTAAACACGGAGTTACCATAACAACTCAGCAATTCTACTCCTAATAAAATTGAAAAAATATGTCCACACGAAACCATATACATGAACGTTCATAGTGGCATTGTTCACAAGAGTCAAAAAGCAGATAACTGAAATGTTCACTTATAAACACAACGTGGTATGTCATACAATGCAACACTGTTTAACCATTTTTAAAAGATGAAGCACCGATACATACTACTATATAGATGAACCTCAAAAACATTATGCTCAGTGGAAGAGAAGAGACACAGAAGGTCACATATTTTATGGTTCTATTTGTATGAACTGTCCAGTACAGGCAAATGCACAGAGAGAAAAAGGAGATTAATGGCTGCCAGACTTGGGAGAAGGCTGTAAAGAGTGACTAATAATGGGTACTGGGTTTCTTTCTGGGGTAATGAAAATGTTCTGGAATTAGTGGGGATGGTTGCATAACCTTGAGAATACACTGAAAATCACTGACTTGTACGCTTTAAAATGGTGAATTTTATTATCGCGATACAATGTGAATCATATCTCAGTAAAGCCATTATTAAAAATCTAAACAAAAAAAGCTACCTTAGAGCAGTGGTTCTCAGACTTGAACTATCACCTATAGAACTTGTTTAAACGCAAGTTTCTGGGTGCCACCCTTCCTGCTTTCGCTTCAGCAGGTCTGGGGCGGGGCTCGGGAATTTGCATGTCTACCCAGCCCCCTTGGTAGAGGTGGTCTAGAGCCATCTCTAGAAGGAACTGCTGGTCTAGAGCCATGTGTTGAGAACCCCTGGCTTCTGCCAACTTGGATGCGGGGGTGGGTACCATCCAGCGAAGGCCGTGTTGCCCAGCTGCTAGGAGTGCTGTCAGCAGGGCATATAAAGGTCTGGCCACTGCCTCAGAAGACCAGTCTAGCCTGGAGCTCCCACGTATTAGTTCAGCCTGCTGGGCCTGTGGCACAGCCTGTCTTCTCCTCTACCTACCTGCCACCTCCCTCCCGCAGGTGCTGATCCTAAGGGCAGTCCTGAACAAACACTGTGCTTGCCACACCATCTCAGATCTGCATCGTGGGAGAGCCCAACCAGGCACAGTGCATACGGCTCATCTGGGCATCTTGTTAAAATGCAGATTCTGATGAAAATATCAGGGGGCGGATCTGAGGTTCAGCATTTCTAACAAGCTCCTAGGTGATGCATATGCTGTTGATCCCTTGTGAGGACCCTGAAGTCCTCTTCTGAATCCATGATGGGAAGACATCTATGAGCCACCAGGTTGTATAAATGGAGAAGACACTGCATTTTATAGGTCAACAAAAGGCAGTGACATTACCCTGTCCTTGAGATCCAGGCCAAGGAACTGGATTATAGGTGAGTGCATTTCAGCAAGGCCTTTCAGGTGCTTCCAGTAGCTAATCCCCTTGGACAGGGGCCAAGAGCAACTTGAGGGTTACTTTCCTTTCTTCTGTGCTCTATTGTTACAGGATGGCTTCAGGGCGGTACTTGGCAGAAGTGAGTAACCTGCATTGTGCAATGAGCAGACAAGTGCTAACTGACACCCCCTACACAACCTCTTCAGGGAACCCAAGACTGAGTGGGAAGGAAGATGAAAAGGGCGAGGCACAGGTTGTGACTGCTGTCTTTTCCAGCGCTTTTGCCCTCAAAGTAACAGTGTATTCTAAGAGCCTCCAGCCAGTTTGTTTCTTGTTTCCAAGTTGGATCATTTGATTAAGACTTTGGAATCTGTTTTTGACTTGAATCTGTTCCTAATTTGCTGGGAGCCCCATAACCTGTCTCTCCATTTTTCTATCTGAGATTAGATTAATGTATGGGTATCACACTCAGCAGATTATAAAAAGGAAGGGAATCTGGGACCAAATCTTAGAGATGCTATCACAGAAAGAAACTTTCATGCAACTGTACCAAACACCCGCTGGTCAGAAACTCCTGGGGTAAGCTAAACCCGGTCAGCGTTTCTGAGAGGACGGCCATCTTTGATCCTGTCTCTCATGCTATCTGGCTGTTGTAACAGTTAACAGGCAGGTGTGTGAAGGATGTGCAAATGCTTAGGAAAGGGCGACCATATGACCTTGTGATCTTTCATAATTCAGTCTTATGAAAAGCTATGAAACTTGGCAAGTTGTCATTCTTGAATGTTACAAGTCTCAAACTTCCATCCATGAGTGTACTCAAGAATCTGCCCGTTGTATAATTTAATGAAAAATAAAAGGAGTCTGCTGTGCCTTGGGAAAAACACAAAAAAGGAGCAGCAAACCAGTAAGGTAAGCCTGCATTAAGAAGCCATAGTCCTGCCAGGGCACAGTGCAGGTATTTGCAACAGTTTTGTTAGATTTTCATAGCAGTAATGACAAAACAGGGTTAGGGGACAGGAAAAACCAGAGTAGGGAAGTTCTTAAAATTCTGGACAGTAGCATCCGCATAACCTCAAGTCACCTCCCTGCTGTCCCCAGGCACCTGCTGAGCACCTGGGAGGGCTGAGGCCAAGGCACACCTACAGGAAACGTCCTTCTGTACCTGCTTTCCTGCTCAACAATGGCGGTCATAATAGGTTTCCAAAGTGCTTCGCAAAGTGTAAAACCCATGGAATATTAAAGATGCACTGCTCCATCCCTGTCTCTGGCTGTCTCTTCTGGAGTGAAATGCATCTTTAATAGTGCTCCTGAGCCCACTTTGTGATGCAGGAGTTTTCCGGAGACCGGAGTCCCTGCCCATCTTCTCAGAAAATCCAGACGTTGTAAGCAAGGGAAAAAAAAGTCAAGGTACAAATAAATACTGTTATTTGAAGTGCTGACTATTCACTGGTAGACTCGAAACTTACTGATTTCCAAATCTGCTGGAGCCTCTTACAGAAATACACACACGAATCCCAACTCAGGGTTAAAGGGATTCCCAAGAACCGACACCAAAAATCCAAGAAAATTATCCTCTGGGAAGGGATTTCTCTCCAGTTTCACCACTTCCCACAAGGGGAACAATTTCATGAGAACATAATAGTACAGGAAACAATATGCCACCAAAGAGGAAAACAACATCTTTATAATTACAGATTAGTTCTCAAACAAATTTCACACCTACACACTTGCTCTGCTTTGAGGCTGCGTAACTTCAGCAAAGCTCTCCCAACCCCTTCAGCTATCCACATTTACAGCTTAACAGCTCAATCACGAGATTTTCGATACAGAAACCCCAGATAGCAAAACACTCTCAAATGACCCATTCATTTCATTCTTGGGGAATGAGGAAAGAAAGCACAGTTACCGAAAGCACAGATCAGAGCTAATCCCACTGCAGGGAGTGCTGAGCTTGGCTGTCCAGATGCCAATGTCAGAGATTACCTAATAATTTCTAAACATTTCAGATTTGTATCAGGCAGGAATTGGCATCCAACAGAAATTCCTGCTTGGCCCAAGCTGGCACATCCCTTTATCAGGAATCCATCTAGGTTCACGCTACTTGAGCAAGGCACCCACATTTATTTCAACCCACTGGTTACTTATCCATTACATGGGTTTCTTAACCATCACAGTGGTTATTTAATTCCTACCCCATGGCTCCCCCAAGAAATAAAAAGCACACTATAATTATATAAACTCTTAATTAAACCGAAGAATTCAGTGTTGCCATTACCCGTCAGTAATTCCACTCAATTAGGACAATGGACTTCCAGTTATTACTGAACTCCTAATTGCCACTTATTTTCCTGGTTAGTAATTGCCAATGCTATCAGACCATGTGCTGCTTAAAGAAAATCCTGCCATGACATTCTGTCTGCGCGTCAGAGGAAAGGTGGAACCAGAGCGCCCTTACTTGGTCAGGAGCTGAGTCCTCTTCTCCAGCCCCAGGCGACTCCAGGCTGGGGATCTGAAAGGAGGATGCATGCGCCCCGGGTTGGATACTTGTGCTGCGATCCACTGGAGACTTACTCACCAAGGAAAAGTCGTATCCAGGTAGCCAGAGAATCCCAAAGCCAAAGCCCAAATGAAGACACAAAAACAAAACCACCGCCGCGGTCTCTGGATTTCCAGAAGTTCAGAGCCTCCAGGAAAGGCGCGTCTGAGGTCTGCAGGCAGGCGGCAGGGGCAGCCTTTGCTGCATCCCGGTCCGAGGGGGGCAGCCGCGCGGCACCCCGCCCGAGGCCAGCCAGCGTTGGCGTCTCCCGGGTCCGGCTGGCTGCCGAGATCGCGGCGCCCTGGGATGCAGCCTGCACGGGGCTGGCAGCGGCTCCAGGGGAGCAGCCTAGCGGCGGACTGCGGCGGCCTCGACCCCTGGCAAACGTGCAGCCGGCCCCCACCTCGCTCCGGCCAGCGGAGCGCTCAAGCCCTCCGCGACGCTCATGCCCGCTCTCCTAATTAGCCAGAAAGAGTGAAACCCGCGGCAGGTAACTTGACAATTTATTCCCAGCCCAGGGGAGGTCACCCGCAGAGCACGCGCGGATTGGCTGCGGCGAGAGCCCAGGCGCCAGCGCGGGGTGTGGCACGCAGAGGAAGAGAGCTAGCTGGTTCTGAGGACTGGGTCCCGGCCAGGCAGGGACAAGCGGGGACAGGGCCCGGGGTGTCCAGACAACCCCAAAGCAACCTGATGCTTGGGGCGGCGTGACAGGGCACTTGGGGTGCCTGGAACCACAAAAGTGCCCCACCCATCCGGACTGGGTGGTTTGAAAGAAACACCCCTTGCTGTTTGCGTTTTTGGACAGCACAGTCTCAGAGTTTTCCCGTTCACGATGGGCTCCAACCCTTGTAGCCAGGAGACGTTCCGACGGGAATATTTACTCCAACTCCGTGGTACAGAGGCGGAAACGGAAGATGAAAGGATGAAGGGGGCTGTGAAGGTGAGTGGGTGGGAAAGCCAGGCCAGGCCTCCAGCCTCCTCCTCCCAGGAGGTCTGCAGGGCACCAGGGCTGTCCTTGTGGCTGCCTGCCTTGAAGACAGCCCTAACGTCAGAGAAGCGCTCCAGAATGCACAGCAGAACACCGCGTATGTGCAGTTAGGTCCATCCCACAGTCTGAGAGGTTGATAAATCAGAGAGCATCATCTCCATTTCCTTCATTAAGAAATGAGGCTTGGCATGGTTCCAAAAGCTCCTTGTCCCTGAGCTAGTAAGTGACCAGAGAGGGCACACAAACCCAAGCTTCTACTTTCTGGGTTTCCGCCACACACCTCAATGCTCCTTAACCAAGGATGTGTGCCGAAGAGGGGCCAGCCAGGAACAAACGGCTGAGGATGACAGTCCTGCAAATAATGCCAGCCCCCTAAAGGGGGCTGCTTCAATGCCAGCTTTGCACATCTGCTCAGACCCCAGCTAGCAATACTTCTTACTGCCCACCCCATTTTGGTGGTTCTGGGCATACTGATCCCTAACTAAAGTCAATGCACCCCCACTACCCACTCTGTTCATTGTGTCTAGTCTGGCCTTTACAAACTCCATCCACAGAAATGGAAGGAAACTTGTAGGGTAGAGAGAAGCAACAAGCTGCAGAGAGTTTTCCTTGGGTGCTGGACCAGAGAACTGCTAAGCTTCTCTAAAGTACAGTGAAGAAGGGGTGCTAGCTCGGTTGTCCCATTGTGGAATTTGAATTTGCAGAGCACAGCATCTGAACCACCCTGTCGTGTTCCAGAGCAGGGAGGAAGCATGGCTAACCAGTGCTGTCCACAGAAAGCTTCTGAAAGTGTGGTTTCTGGGCCAGCATCAGCCAGGAACTTGTTAGCAATGCAAGTAACTGGGCCCAACTCCAGACCTGCTGAATCAGGAACTCCGGGGTGGGGGCAGCAGTCTGTTTTTACAGGTCCTCATACACCGTGGGAGAGCAGCACTACCAGGAAAACCTGCATGTCGATGATGCTCAAGGCTGAGCAACCTGCCGTACCATCTGCGTCAACGGCAGGTCCTCGTCTGGTGATTATGGGATTGGACACTCGTGTCCAGTACCATTTGTAGCACAGCCCTTAGTTACTGGAGATTTTTGAGGGTGGGGAGATCAACACGTCCCCTATTTTTTCAGCAATGCTTTATTTTCTCTCCCAAACACAATGTGCTCGTTAGTCCCCACAACACCTAGGAAAGCAAGGGGGACTGTTTTCCACTGAGTGGAAGGGAAAGCTGAGTTTCCCTGATGGGATTGGTGAATCATCTGCTCAGTGGCCAGATCAGGGTGAGAGAAGTGGGGCCAGCAATATAGCCTTGCAGCACGTGTGGACTACAAATGTGCTGCAAGTGGGGGGAGCGTGCGTAAAGGTCCTGGGCATTTAAGGAGACAGTGGGTCATCCTGTTGCCAGGAGCCAAGGCTTCCAGTCAAAGAGTGGGCAGGTGTGGGTCTCAGAACTTTTCTTCTTCCCCAGTGAAGGGGAATAGCACGTCCTATGAACCAAAAGCTTCTAGTGGGCAACAACAAGCTGAGTCTGTTATACCACATCTGGTGGAGCCCGGAACACGGTCACATCCAGGGGCACCCAGTTGTTCTCATCTGCCTCGGCACTCTTACCAGTGGGGTGGGGGGCAGAGCAGGTGGTATCACTCTGTCTGAGCCTTACAGAAGCAGACACACCTACTCAAGTCATGGTACAGTCACCCAGGACTAGCTCCAGTATCTCCTAGGTCTTAGTTCAGTGTTCTCTTACCACCCAGTGTTGCCAATCTAGGTGAATTTGTAAATCTGGGTGAGGAAACATTAACTGCAATCCCTTTAACTCTGCATCAAGTCAAATAAAAACAATTTAGTAGGCACTCCTAAAGTGTTATAAATATCCATACGATGAAACTAAACTCATAAAGCTCCGCACAGAAAAGCTACCCACATGAGGAAAGCTACATGGTACAAAACACATTTTGCTTACTACTAGAAGAGTTTTAAGTTCACAGTACAAGCATGTTTGTTACCAACCAGGAAATCTGTTTATGTTTAGTTGACAACTCAGAAACGATTTCTCCATTTCTGCCACATCACTGGGAGATTTCGGCGCCCAAGGACAAAATGCTTTCATGTGTTTAGTCACAAGGGCTTCTGTATTTATGACTTAACAGAAATTTCTTTTCAGTCGTAAAAGTATGATGACTGGATCAAAGGTCTGGAGAGACAAGCTTAGGGCCGAGGAAATCACCTTATCACACAATGCTACCCTTCTATTCAAAACAAATCCTTATGGCAGCCGCCATCACTGTTGTGCTTCTAGCTTGAGTCCCTAAACTCAGGGAACAGTGTGTCCCAAAGCAGTTCTCCACTTAGGGAGACAGGAGACTGTAGGAACAAGCAATTCAGACTTGGAAGCTCTGAGGTGAGCCCACTGGGCCACCAGCCCTGTGAACTCGGCCAATCACTCGCCCTCCCTAGGCCTCGGTGTCCTGCATGCGAGTAATAAATGAGGCAGCGTCGTCATAGCTCCTTGCGAGGGTGACAGCAGTTCCAAAGAATTGCTTTCTAGCCCGAGGGGGTCGTCAGTACTTCTTGGGGCGCACTCTTCCCTCATCTTAGGGGCTCTTAACATACGCAGATGTAACAATAAGCCCCTGGCCACTATTTGGTAGGTCTATTAACCTGAGTGCAGCCATTTGAGACGGAGGTCAGGGCGCGGTCTGAACATAAATCGCAGTGGCCCCTATGGCCTTGCCTATGCAGACTGCTCTCACTCCTTTCTGGGGAGGAAAGACACGTTGCTGGGCTCTGAGTGAGCGGATGGAGCCACTGTTCTGGCAGGGAGCAGCTGAGGAGGGAACTGGAGGGGAAGATGCTTTTGTGCGAGGCTTTGTCAGAAGCCTGAGAACCACTCTCCTTCCTCCCAGAGCCCCCTAGAGGGGGATGAGCTCTGTGACAGAAGCTGAACAGAAACTATCAATCATATACCCACGACTTTCTGAGTCATTTTTTCAACGGGGTTTTACACACACACGGCCTGGCTTTTGATTATTCTCCCTGTGAACCCGGGATGCCCCTGGGTTCTCACCCATGCTCTGTCCATAGTGGAAGAGCCGTCGTTTATTAGTTCTCCCATGGGAAAATCCATCCCCCAGACCCAGTTTTCCTGAGGCTCGAAGGAGTGGTTGTCTAGCGGTGCAGCTACCACTCCACCCCCCTGGGACGCTAGGGCCAGAGAGGGCCCTCACTGCGGAAGTGCCCGCCTTTTTCCTGTCACAGCTCCTGTAGGAAATGCTCTAAAGGGATTTTGGAGGACATGGGGTGTCCAACGAATGTTTCAAAGTAGATGCTTCACTTTCAGTGAACATAAGCTTTGTAACCTCTGATATACAGATTGCGGTCTGAATATGCTTAGATCTCGGAATGGAAGGATTCCTAAAGAAAAACTCCAGAAATATCTGAATTCAGATGTAAAGAAAAAAAAAAGTGTGAGAATCAAGAACAAAGCCAGTGAAAGCAGAGGGAGTGAATAACCTTTCACTTCAAGCCGCTTTCCCCACTAGAGACACTCACGATCTGCGTAGCGCGATTTGATGCAAATGCCTCTCAGAAAAGAGCCAGTGGATAATAGATAAAAAGATTATCTGTGACATTATGAGAAATGAAAGTTTAAAAATGGCTACAAGTCCCATAGAAAAAACCCTAAACTTAATATTCAGTCTTGTTGAAAGGCACTAGTGGAGCTGTGTTTTGTTCAGCCCCTGGGGCCCTGCCTCTCCCGCCATTATTCTAATGCCTTCCCCCAGTTCATCAGGTCTCAAAAATCTTTCCTGCTGGTTTCCCTTCACTGGAAACATTAGGTCCAAGAAGCTATCACAGCCCTGTTTCTTTGTCCTAACTTGACTCTGATGCTGAAATCTAAGTGCTACGGCTCCTGCCCCTCTCTCCTGCCTTCCCTGCTGTCCCCCTCTGTGCTAACCCACCGGCTGCACACTTGATTTAACAGATGAATTACAGATTCCAGGCATGGGTTTCCAGGGCAGGAAAGAGTCTGATTTTTGTCCACGTCTCTCTTGATTGGCTCAGCACGGAAGTCTTTCATTTAATGGGCCAGGTCCTGCTGAGAACACCTCTGCTGGCACCACACCGATTTCTTTCTTTGCTGGAGAGAGGAGCAGAGATTCGAGAGAGATTTTCCACCTTCCAGACTGCTGCTGCTCTCACCAAATATCATTCTTTTTAAACAGAGCATCACGAACATAACCTGAGACTCCAGGGAACGTTTAATTCATTTGACCAGCCATCTTTGATCTCCAAGTTGGCTGTGGTATGGAAGAACCGATCTGAACATCTAAGCCTTGAAAACATGCCTTTGTCTTTCACCCAAGGAGGCAGCGCCCTGCCCTGGGTCTGCACGAACGTCTGGAGTTGGACTAATTGATTCAAATCCCGGCTCTGCCACCTGCTAGCGGGGAGAAATGTCTGAATTTCTCCATTTGCAAAACGATTATTAGATTGAATCATATAAAGTTGCTGATATCTGACTGTATTTTTATACAGTAAGATTATTAGATTGAGCCAAAATTGCCAACATTGGACTGGTTTTGACATACAAAAATGGCAATTTCATATGACTCCTCCAAAGATATACAAGGTCAGGCAATTAAGTTTGCGAACTCATCCTAGAAAATGTGCTACCTACCTCACTGCTGAATATCACTACGGTCACCTTTGAAATTCTCCCCTTGGGAAGCTATGCACCGATGCCAGCACCTAGTCCACCCTTCAAAGCAATTTTGGAACTCTTTTTCTGGAATGGCCTTCAGAGCTGTTCACTATATTACCCTTGATGTCCTGAGTGTCCTCAAAATGTCTTCCTTTCAATATTTCCTTTATCTTTGAGTAAAGAAGTTATTGGGGGCCAGATCAGGTGAGTAGGGAGGGTGTTCCAATACAGTTATTTATTTACTGGTTAAAACTCCCTCACAGACAGTGCCGTGTGAGCTGGTGCATTGTCGTGATTGACGCAACAGTAATGAATTGTTGGTGAAGAGTTCAGGTCATATAACTTTTTCATGCAGCCTTTTCAGCACTTCCAAATAGTAAACTTGGTTAACTGTTTGTCCAGTTGGTACAAATTCATAATGAATAATCCCTCTGATATCAAAAAAGGTGAGCAACATCACTGCAACAAGTTCGAGAACTTAATTGTCAGACCTCGTACTTCAAAGGGTGTCTGTAAGGAATAAGCAAAAAGCCACACAAAGTGCTTTGCCGGAGTGCCTGGTGCACAACATGTGCAAGGAAAGGTTAGCTGTTGCTATTATTGTCGAGAGTCTCATATTAGTCACTTGCTGCATGCAGATCACTGTACCCAGTGCCCCAAAATAAAATGCTCAAACCTGCTTGCCAGCCACCAACTGCCTGCTCAAACCGTGCTGACAAACATCATGACGGAAAGAGTGAGAGGTGCACTTAGCCCAAACTCCACATTCTCACGACCCTATCTTTTGTCACATTTCTTCTTGAAAATTCCATTCTCAAGTGGAAAGGTCTGTCTCTGTCTGGGGCCATCTTACCCACTCCCGATCGCTCTCATAAACTAGGTAGTAGGACTGGAATGACACCTATACCTGCTTAGACAGAGATTCCAGAAATGTGCTAGAAAATACATATCAACCGTAAAGATGCAAAAACAAGGGAGTGGGGGGAAGGGTGGTGGCTTCTCTGTGCCGAGAGCCAGTCTCTGGAAGCCAGGCAGTTCTGAGATCAGGATCAGATGCGGTGATGGCGTTTGCAGGGAGGCTACGAGCCTACAAATACAGCCTACCAGGCATAAATACAGCTTACTGAAGGTTCACGAACTAGAGGAGTCCTTCAGATTTCAGCATGGTGCTTCCTTGGCTCAGCATGCAGCCAAGAACGCCCTGTGTCCCATGGCCCCTCACCCGAAGGCTTCCCCTATTTCTCTTTGTGCTTCCTCTTTACTGCAAGCGGTGGAAGAAAGGACCTGAGTTATTGCAACTGTTGGACTCAGAAGAAAATAGAAGAATTATGAAAATCTATGGGCAAGTGCTGACCTCAAGGACACAACAGTAAATGTCAACCTGCCATTGAATGTGACTGAACAGCAGAGTCTGTGGAGGCAAATCCACCCAGAATGCACACCTTTGGGTTTTAATGCTGGGGATGCAACCCTTACTTCTGAGTATGAGAAACATCAACGCCAGGTACCTAGTGCCAGTTACCACATGTCCTCCTGGAGTCCCATCTACCAGCATTCTACGGACATCAGTGCAGAGCTTTGTTCATTCTTCCAGTGACAGCATCTCGTAGCCAATGGTGATTCCTGAGATGCTTGGCTGTAAACGTAACCTCCTCCGTCCCCACACACACTCACACACGTGCACTCTCACACATACGTGTACAGACTCACACATGCACTCCTATATTTTCATGTAATCATTCCCCATTGGCCTAATCATAATTATCTTGAAAGCATTTTTTAAAACTTACTTTTAAATTATGAAATATTTCTGCCTGCAAGAAAAGTAAAGGATAATACAGGAATATATGTAATAAAAATCTACATAGCCACTGTCCAGCTTAAGAACTATATATTTCAAATAGCTCCTCACTGGGAGATACTACCACTCACTTGGTATTTATATTCATAGTATGGTACTTTTGCTCTGTATGTATATGAATACAACATTATGAGGTATTGTCCTGCACGTTTTAAACATTCTCTCATTGCTTTTGCTCAGCATGTATCCTTCCACAACTTTTAAACGAGAGACTCTGACTTGCTGGGCCCACGATGCTTTGTGATTTGCCTTGAACGACCTGGCTAGGTTGTGGGTGAGAGATGGGGTGACCATATCATGTAGCACCCAAACTAGGGTGTCTTTAAGAGTGAAAGGGGTTGCTATTGAACTACACTATGCATAAGCCGGGACTGTCCCAGGCAAACCAGGACATACGGTCCTCTCAGCGATAGCAGGTCAGTTCCCGTTTTAACACCGTGTGTCATTAGCATGTCTGGTTAGAAGCCTTTAGCCAGAAGTGCCTGATGGGCCATTCTGAACCAGTCACTTAGTTTGTGCCTTTTTATAGCAGCAAGTCATTAATGAGCACCCCAGTTTCCTATTAGTGAAACGGAGACTTTGGAAGAAAGGGAGGGCAGAGTTCTAAGCACCCTCCCCCACTTGCTGTTACAGGCCTGTGTGTAAATGCTCAGAGCACAGGAAAACCCAGCAGCCCTACAGAAAGCCATGGAACCCTGCAGAGCACATCCTTCCTGTGTGTCAGTCCCCATTTCCACATCAGGGCAGGGACAGGTTGCCCCCTGCAGGACCCCCGAAAGCTGACTGGTCAGGACTCTCCAATGCTTTTTCGCACACAGCGTCTTAATTATCCTGTTTCTATGGAAATGAGCTTATTGCTAATCACATTCTCTCTCTGCTCTCCACTGGTTACTGATGTACCCTTCAGATGCGAAATAGTGCTGAATTTGATATTTGCTAAGTAAGTAAACAGAAACCAAAAAGAGTAGCAGAGGAGTCGGTAATTTGGGCTTCCATTTGGTAAAAAAAAGACAAACCAGACCCTGCGTTTACAGAACACGAGAAGCAGACTGTGGAGGCACCATGAGAACCTACACACTCTTCAGGTTGTCCTAGGTGAGGGTGACACCGTGGGCAGCAGCCTGCAGGGTATCCGAAATGACGGCAGCAGACCAAGGAACCGCCAGGCCCAGGGCTGCTTCGCGGCTCACTTGCTGCGCCTGCCTGTTTCCGGCAGGACACAATGCTTCTCCCCTGGGCCCCTCCCTCCTGAGGCACAGCCAGCGCTTACAGACCCGGGACAGGGGACCCCTCACTTGTAGGGCTGCCCTGCGCCTGCACTCCCCGTGGCTTTCTCCAGGCCTGGCCTTGGTACTCTGCCTGCTTTGGCTGCGCCCCAGCTTGCCACCCAACATGCCCTCCTCATTGTGGCCCAGTGTTCAGGCATTAAGATGCAGAGCCATTTCATCGAGGGTTGTTCCCCTCCCAAACTGCATTTGACCAGTTTCATTTCTGCCTGAAATTAAAACACAGAATTTATCAATCCCAAGCTGTCACAGCGTGAACGAAACGCTAGAAATAAATCCAGTCTAATGACAGAGCGACCTGGAGACCTCAGTGGGAAACACGGTACTTTGTTTAATAATTACCAGCCTGTTTCGGGCTCGTCTGCCAACGCAGCGGTGTCAGACGCAGCAGAGAGAAGTATTTTTTCCCCCAGATTTCATCCTGGGAAAGACTGAAGCCATTTAAAACCAGACTGGACGCTTTTGATTCACGTTTCTGATATTAAAAGCGGAGCGGCTGTCTGCAGGTCTGCTACGAGGCATTACTTCAGTGCGAAGAAATGGGGTGGTGGCAGGGATCCAGTTTACTAATGAACAAGCTTATCTGGAGGAAAACAGCTTTCCACACCATAACAAACAATGAACACCCCTTCGATAACAAATTCAATGGTAAAAATATAGCACTGTACATGTCACAGTCCCATAATTTAATGGAGGCACTTGCAGCATTAGTGGTTTACATTAATTTTTAAAATTAATTTTGTTTGGCCCGCAGGGAAAATATTTTCTTTTTTGTGTCTGATATCCTGCAGCTCATTAACACTGCTTTCTGCTGCTCTGCAATCCTATGCATAATCGTCCTCCTGGTAGCCAGGGGCCGTTTTGTTTTGTTTTGTTTTGTTTTGTTTTTTAAAGAAAGCTGGAAGAGGGGCAGAAAGCAGGCTTTTCTGTTTCCTTCTAGAAGGAAAGGCTCTCTGGGTTGGACAAAGCTTCATGGCAACCCTGGAAGCAGGACCTTTGGTATCGGCGGCCATGGTGTCCAGAGGGCAGCTCTGGCTAGACCCAGGGAGGCTGTCCTCTGCCGCTCACTCCCCCAGAGCTGTGGCTCCCAAACCGGATGATGCTCAGAATTACCTGGGCAGCTTCTGGAACGACAGAGATTACGAGGCCCCAGCGTGTACCCATAATTCATTTCCTGTGCCTCCCACCCCTCCCCTGAAGGGGTTAACAACTGGCTACCAAGAAAACAGGCCCCCTCTCCCTCTGCCTGGGGCATGGAGATCAGGGAATTCACTGCTAATCACTGCGGTTGTGATTTCTGATTTCAACTGGCAGCAAAGAGAATTGAACTGGAGTCCCCGGAGAGCAGCCAGCTCCATGAGGCAGACCTCGAGCTTGTTAAGCTGTGGTGTTGCCGTGCGATTATCAATTTTAAATTAATCTCCTCAGTCTCTTTAAAGTGGTTGCTAAAAATATAATCTCTGGGATATCTTACCGTAAGACTTAACTAAAGGGAAAAATTTGGATACTAATTAAGTGCTTCCCTCTGTCTAAGCTTCCTGTAAAACACTTCTGGAGACTGGGGCTAATCCGCTGGCAGCCAGGGCAGTCTCAGGTCTGAGGGAGCTGGTTTATAAGTTACACACTTTCTCTAAATAAAATTTAAACAGGCAATGTACATTTGGACAAAAGGTTAAAGATACAGTACTATACTGTATTAAAACAAATCCTTCCCTATTTTTAACCCAAAGAGGTTTGAGAGGGAAAGCCAAAAAAAATTGTCTAGACATACTTTTGCTAAGCTCACGAGGGAGTCGTTACAAATTCACTTTATAGGGACATAATCTAGGTTATATATACAACACTTTTTTTTAAAGGCAGCAACATGATGGAACAATCTGAACAAAGGTGAAAGGAGTTCTTATTCGTAAGAAAGGGGCTCTCTGTGGAAACATCTCTGGCTCTATAGAAGGCTCTAGTCAAAAGCAGACACAGTTTCTAAAAGCTACTAAGAACGATGAAGAAGCAGGGAAACTAACAGCAATTCATGAACAAAACCCACCATTCTACCCACACTCTGCAGCTTTCTGCCAGATGAAAAGACACTTCTATGCCTGGAGTCCTGGGAAGTGGCAAGTGTCAAGTTTCCCCAGGAGGAAACACCCAAGGTATTTTTCCTTCCCGTTCCCCTGACCTTCCTATTTCTTTGGGCAGCATGGTGGGAAGACCCGATCATTTAAGGCAAAAGCCCTTGAACAAATAGAGGTGTTTCTGTGTTGGAGCCACTGGAGTTGGAGAATGCAGGCTTCTGGAGGGCCCAGCAGGACGCCCTCTGCAGGGCTCAGCGGGGGTGCTCTGTACACTCAGCTTGACAAGGAAGAAGGGGGTGGGTGGGAGAGACAGAAGGGAAGGGCATGGGGGAAAGGCTACAGATCTGAAAAGGCTGAGAGGATGGACTTCGTGATTTTTCCATATAACCACACTGGGCCTCCTTTAATAATAACCACAAAGGAAACCCCTAACTTTGTAAAATTCTATTGACTCTATAACGGCCTTTCTTTAATAAGAACAAGGAAGACAATAACTTATTATCTCTACCACCAACTAGATGTATGACCTTGTAAAAGGTACTTCACATCTGTGGGCTTCTATGGTAGAAGTGGGTTGGGTAAGACAAACACTAAAATTCTGATTTCATTATTCTAGGTAAAAGTAAATGTGGCTAGATACAAACCAAAGCTCAATTCTGGCCCCACCTTTGACCAGTGATGGAAAATTGGAATGGAGACATTTAAAACAGACACATTTTAACTGTATAAACAATATAAAATCTAAGGGCTTAAAAAAAAAAGTCAACCTCACCACATCAAAAAATTGCTTGAACAAAGGTGGAATAAAAGTGATTGTTAAGTCTCTTTTACACACGTGGAAGGTTCTAAAACCTTTGCTGAATGAAAATATGGCTCCCTGGGACCCAGTTAGTGGGGAGAAAGGAGTCAGGACAGCGAAGGCATTTGTGGTGAATAATGAGCGCGGGGTGCATCTTAAAAGACTACTTGTGGGGGCCGCCCGGTGGCTCAGGCGGTGGAGCTCCGTGCTGCAAACTCCGAAGGCTGCCTGTTCGATTCCCACATGGGCCAGTGGGCTCTCAACCACAAGGTTGCCAGTTGAATTCCTCGACTCCCGCAAGGGATGGTGGGCTGTGCCCCCTGCAACTAGCAACAGCAACTGGACCTGGAGCTGAGCTGCGCCCTCCACAACTAAGATTGAAAGGACAACAACTTGACTTGGAAAAAAAAAAAAGTCCTGGAAGTACACACTGTTCCCCAATAAAGTCCTGTTCTCCTTCCCCAATTTAAAAAAAAAAAAAAAAAAGACTACTTGTGCATTCTGACGCTGCTAGCCCAGTGATTCTTGACTTTTTGTTGTTGTTTTACAGATCCACTTGAACATCTGAGGAAAGCTTTGGACCTTCTTCTGAGGCAAATGTATAGACACACAAATAAACAAAACTTAAAATACATTTTCAGGGCATCCCTGGGCTCCTTGAAGCTTATCTACAGAACCTGTAGTGATGCATTAATCACAGATAAAACCCGTTTTAGGCCTACACATCTATTTACCCTCCCATTTGCCTTGAAGGTGTTGCTGTTCCCATTTGCCAAAGAAGAAATTTATTTTTCAATTAAAAAAATGACCTGATTCTCCTTGCACATGGAAGCAGTTCTATGGGGAGTATGGTGTGTTCAGCCGGAGAGCAAAAGGTGGACCACAAAAGACCTGCAGTTGTGGCCGTAAGGCCTGAACACCTGCAGAGGTAGGGCTTGTATCTCAAGCTTAATTCGGAACCCATTTCCATAGGAGAGAATTCCTCCCAGCAAAGAAGTAGTTGCTCCCACTCCATTAGAGGCTGCCCTCCGTCTGCCCTCCTTCATTCACCTTTTGCCCTGCCTCCCTTCCGGAAACACTAATAGGAAATGCGGTAGTGAGGGGAGGATGGGCAGGGGCTCCCTCCTGGAACGTCAGGGATGCTGTGGCCCAGACGCCGACCCCATTCCCACTCAGCGGGCGGCCGTGCGACTGCACAGGGCACATCTGCAGAGCATACGGTCAATATGAAACCAGCCTGGTTTCCAGCTCTGAAACTCCACTGTTTCAGGGGTTGCAAGAATGAAACTGTCGAGTATGGTCACTCTAAGTGGCATTGGGCTGCTGGCAGCTAAAAGCTGGAAATTTGGTTCGGTACCCAATACGTGTTAGAGAAGTATGATTCCACCAAGCCAGTGCTGGTTATTTTCGAAGGCACTCTGCAGCTGTAAAGTGACTAAAATGGTTGCTTTCTCAGGGACCTGCATCCTGGCACGAAGGCATCTCTGAATCTGTCCTGCTAAAGCAATCAACCTTCACAGCAGCCTGCTTTTCAGAGCAGTTGGTCATCCTCCATTATCTTTCTGCTTCTTCCAGGCTGATTATGAATAATGTCTGAAGAGGAAAGAAATGGTGGCTCAGGGGCAGGTTCTCCCCCAGTTTCCACTCCAGCCAATCTCCCAACTAAACGGGTCCAAAAACCTCTCCTCAACAAAATGACAAATGAGGCACTAAATCAGCAGAACTGTGAATTCAATCACTTAGCTGAATGGAGAGAGCCCTACAAGATGGACTCCATCACACTAAGTAGCTTGACTCGTGTCAGGAGAGAGCAGTCCAGACCATTGGACGAAAAGCTTGAAAACAGGATTCATTAATTGCACTTATTCTGTCCTATCCCTGGACAAGGTAGGTTTGAAACACATGTCTCCAACACTTATGAAGATGTGATGGAATGTTCCATCAGTAAGTATGTGAACAAGACTGCTAACCTGATTTATGATGAGCTAAGGCAAAGAATAAGAAACAAGACAGCACCAATTTTTGTTAGCAAATTGGTTAGGGAAAAGAGTTCCACTGCCTCAAGAAAAACAATCCTTAAGAGCCAAACTGTTCATCTCAATCTCATCTGGATTATTACTTCAAAACAAATTAATACTTACTAATGTGATATTTTATCAGCATTGACTACTGAATCGGCAAATTTGATTTTTCTAAAATGCTCCTCCCTTATCTTTTATTTAAAGGAAAATGTACCTTAGGAGTCTTAAACTTATTAGTTTGGCTTTGGCTAGCAACATATCTGACCAAGTAAGTACCTAGGGGAAAAGAAATTAATGGAGGTTATATCTCCATAAAAGAGATAGGCTTCATTTAAAGAAAATAGACTCAAGATAATCTGGCTAACTGTAGGCAAGAACGATGTGGTTAGGTCTACCACGGAACGGCCTTGTGTCTTAACTCTACCAGACGTTGGGAGAAGGACTGAAGAAGAGGGATCTGTTTTGTATTTTATAATGAACTCAATGGCAAATCTAGAAGCAGGCTAATTTTTCAGTGCTCTAATTTACTAATTTTGTGGTTAGAAGAATAAGAATTACTTTAGCAAGATGGGATAAAAAGAGTCCTGGAATTGGAATAAGGACATTTGATTTCTAGTGCCATGTCCATCTCAGGTAACTATATCTGTCAAGAGGAAGAGAATGGGCAAAGAAAATGTATGCTGCCCGGACTTCCTCTCCTTCATGCCATCCTTCTAGCAGATATCAATAACCAATCTGGCCTTTTATTCCCTCTTGGCCCACAATTGTCAACACATTACACTACTCCAGGTAACCACCTAAAGACTAGAGCTAGCAGGACAAGTGAAATCTGTCTGCCAGCTGCAGAATAGAGGAGTTTCAAGGTCTTTTTTTTTTTTAGCTCTAAATTGTTAGAATGCCTTGCAGGATATCTTCATGTTCTACTGGGAATCTACTGAGGGCAAAACGTATACAGACAAGAATGCTTTATAAGCTTTATAAGGAGAAAAAAAATGGAAAACTTGGCTTAGTAAATTGTTTGCATGGCTCCAATGATGGGAGAAACGGAAAAACAAGGGCTGCCATACCTGAGCGTCTACTAAGACAAAAGGACATGTGTCCTGGAACTAAGTAACTAACTCTGACCATACTGTGTACATCAACGCATATCAACCTTGTTGATAAGCCCAAAGTGCCAACAGTCTCAGAAAAATCAATATCAATTATCAGTTAGGTAGCTAAGACTCGGAATAGGTAACATGGGGTATCACTTATTCTGCCCTGAACCCGAAAAGGATTTAAGTTTGCTTTAAAAGATAATGAAAACTATTTTTTAAAACTCTTGGTAGAGGAAAAGGAAAATAAACAAAGTAGGTATGCATAGCAGGGATAGGAATGAAGTTTGTCAGTTAGTTGCCACTTATTCACTGGGTGACAAAACTGGCTCTGGGCTTCTAGCAGCCTTGTGAGGAAGGTAACCTAAGCACTTGCACAGTTCCTGGGGGCCACATGATAAAGAGAAGCCAACTATTCAGAAGAAGCTTGATTCTTCCTGACTCTACAACCAGCATGCTACTTCTCTCGAGGGTCTCCATAAAGAAAACAACATCCAGTGTACTAAACAATATGTTGCCACTCATGTGTCCAAAAGTCCCAGCAATGAGGTTCGCGTGGCTGTTAGCGTGTCTCTGCAGAGCAGATGGTGCCATTCCAAATCAGAATGCAGTCAAGGTTAAGTCTGGTCCCCTGAGACTCATGATCTGGAGTAAGAGTTCCCGAAGTACAGTCCACGTGACCTATGAAATGTTACAGGTATTCAAAGGCCAAACCTCATTGGTAAACACAGCGTATTATTACCACACCTGCCCCACCCTTCCAAATAAATTTGCCTAATTTGATCTAACCCAATATGCTAAACAAAATCCTTTATCCTAGGGCCATCTATTAGTATCTTATGGGAAGAGTACTCCAGGAAAAACTTCAGAAAATGCAGATGTAGAAGAAGAGGACTGCACAGCTTTTTGGAATCCTTCTCAACCACTGCTCCCCTCAGGGAAGTTCTGAGAGCAATGGGATGACAGTGAGTCAGAAAGGCAGTTCCTGGTAATTACCTGGAGAAATTCACGTCTCAGCTGCTGGTCAGAAACGGGTGTGTGCCGCAGCGGAGAGCCACATTGAATGTATGGACCAATCAGGACGCTGAAAGCTGTATGCTGTGCAACCTCCTAAGTGTTTAGATTCCATGACATCCTTCCTTCCCCCCAAAATGGAAGTGCTGACATGGGCGAAGGACAAGATGGAGACTTCAAGGACAGACAAAGGGGTCACTGTGGTAAGAGTGAAACTTGTAGTGGGAGGAATGGTGGCTATAAATAGAGCTGAGCTGGGGCAGCCGCTTCCCTGGATCTCTTGAATCCCTCTCTTTGACCCACTTCTTTTTTTTATCTCAGAGGGCCCAGAGGAGAGCGGGCCACTCAGGCTGGCCTCTAGTCCAGGCCCTGTGCTTTGGGGCAAGACGGGTCACTGAGGCTCAGTCAGAGTCCAGTAGGAGATTATACTGGGATTTGGTTCGCAAGACCCAGCTGGTAATAAAATACAGTGGTACCTCGGTTTTCGAACGTAATCCACGAGTTCTGAAACGTTTGAAAACAGCCAACAGCTAGGCCTCAGGATCTTACACTCAGCGGAAGCCGTGTGACATGTTCGACTTCTGAGTCGTGTTCAAAAACCGAAGTGTTTACTTCCAGGTTTACGGCATTCATAAACCAAAATGTTCGTCAAGGGAGACGTTCGAAAACCGAGGTACCACTGTATGTCCATTG